>NC_057741.1:5113764-5200061 GCF_004010195.1 Chiloscyllium plagiosum
CTATCACCTTCATCCCCTCCCCCACTCACCCATTGTACTCTATGCTACTTTCTCCCCAACCCCACCCTCCTCTAGCTTATTTCTCCACGCTTCAGGCTTACTGCCTTTATTCCTGATGACGGGCTTTTGCCCGAAACGTCGATTTCGCTGCTCCTTGGATGCTGCCTGAACTGCTGTGCTCTTCCAGCACCACTAATCCAGGTACAGAAGTTCACCTGTTAGCTTTATATGTGAAAGAGTCAAATATATCATTGTTATTGGCAGTCCCTTGCACATGAGGTTGACTTTTTTCCACTCTCAGGGTGAAACTATTACATGACTGTACAGACCAGTGAGGCTATCGCAGGCTCTATTACACATGGGTCGGGCATTGGCATAGCAGCATGCTCCTTATGCTGCTTTGGCTTGACTTCCACTTTTCCCTGACAGCAGTTCTCGAGGTGCTTAAACCCTTATCGGATGCTCTTCCTCTGCTTTGGCTGGTCTTGAGGCAGTAATTCCCAGGTATCTGTGGGAATGCTGCACTTCACCAGCGAGGCTTTCAGGGTACCTCTTAAGCCCTTCCTCTGTCCAAGTGGGGCTCGCTTGCCATTTTGAAGCTGGGAGTGGAGTAACTGCTTGGGGAGTCTCATGTGGATAATGTACCCAACCCATCATAGCCGATCGAAGGTAGTCAGTGCCTCGATGCTAGGGATGTTTGCCTGGTCGAGGACACTGGTGTTGGTGCATCCTTCTTTCCAACAGATTTGCTGGATCTTGCACAGGCAGCAATTGGTGGCATTGCTCCAGTGCCTTGAGGTGTCTGCTGTAGATAGTCCACATCTCAGAGCCATATAGAAAGGCAGTTCTGTAAGCCATGATCTTGGAGTGGGATATGATGTTGTTGTTCTCGAACACCCCTTTCCTCAGGCTGCCAAAGGCTGACCTAGCACTCAGGAAGCAGTGCTGGATCTCTTCATCAATAACTGCTTTGGTCAACAAGACAGTCCCGAGGTATTGGAAGTGGTCGACATCCTCTGGACCTTGATGATCGTGGTTTCACTCCACAATGATAGGCCAGGTTGGTGGAGGATCTTTGTCCTGTGGATGTTCAGGGTGAGACCCAAGCTCTCGTGTGCCTCCGAAAAGGTGCTAATGATGATTGGAGTACATCCTCTGAGATCGTACATATGCAAGCATCACCTGCGCATTGCAGCTTGATGACACTGGTTGGAGTGACTTTGATTATGGCTTGAAGGCAGCAGAGGCTGAATAATTTCCCATATGTTCTGTAAATTAGTTGCACTCCAGCAGGGAGCTTGTCACTGGTGAGATGAAGCATTACAGCAAGGTAGATGTAAAACAGTGTTGGGGTGATGATGCAGCCCTGCTTGACACCGATCCGAATGGGGAATGGGTCTGTGATGGAGCCATTTGTCATTACCATGACTTGCGTATCATTATGGAGCAGGTGGCAAAAGTAAAGGTGTAGGCAAAGCAGAGAAGGAAGCTTCATAATGCTTCCTGACTGACGGTGTCAAAGATCTTTGTAAGCGTGAAGAAAGCCATGTACGGCAGGGGGGGGGGGGGGGGGGGTAGGTTCTTTCCTCTGCATTTCTCCTGGTGAAAATCATGTCTGTTGTGCCCGTCCAAGGCCGAAAGCCACACAGTGATTCTGGAAGGAGCTCCTCAGCCTCAGAGAGGAGACAGCTGGCGAGGACTTTGGTGATGACTTTTCCAACACTCGACAGCATGGAGTTACCCCTGTAGTTACCACAGTTGGACTTGTTCCCTTTTATGAAAATGCTCACAACCGTGTTGCCTTGGTCCTCTCCCAGGATGCTCTCCTCCTTCCAGGTAAAGTTAAAAATCACTCAACACCAGGTGTAGTCCAACTAGCTTTCAAGGCTAAGAGATTGTGCTTAAACAAAGAAATAAAATTCTTTATTTTCTAGAGGGGTTCAGAAATATAATTTCCATAGGAACATAAAGAATATTACAAATTATTAATTCAAATTGCTTTAATAAATTGACTTTGCTTGATTCTTTAAGGTGGCTATTCCAGGCCAACATGCCAGTTAATTACATTTCTGGAAGTTTCTATCAGGACAGTGAAGAGGGACATGTTTGGCTGGTTCATTCATTGTCTTGTGATTGAAATTTCTTTGAAATCCTCAAAAATTTTAAATAAACATTCCAAACTTTTGAATTAGTGTGGCTGTTAACACCAGCCAATTGAAGCAACAGAAAACTTCATGTTAACAACTAAGACTTCTAAAGTTAGAAACTTCCTTGAATTCTGCTTTCTAGAAGAACTTGAATTTAACTGAAAAAACACAATTGGTAGACTGACTGCAAGCATTGCCAGAAACTGCTGATGTGTCTCTAAAGAAACTTTGTGACATGTGAACTCTCATATTCAATTGACTTGATATTTATGTTATTTTCTTTTTAATATTCTTAGAATTGAAGCCCCTGTTTTGAACTTAAACTCTTTAGTGTGCATGTATGTGAGTGTGTGAAGTCACGTACAACCACTCTGCGGATTGAATATGACAATAAATAACTAAACCTTAAAGGGAATCTGCAATGAATCATTTTAGTAATTGACCTTCTATATTCAGGATAAGGCAATAATGATTAAATATTGATGATTCATCAATAATAGGCAATAAATACTGGCCTAGCCAGTGATACTCATGAATAAATTTTTGACCTTTCAAAAAATTAAAACAATTCTGTTGTGGTCAAAAGGCCAGGAGGACAAAACTGGTTCAGTCTGTTTGCTTTTACTATCCACAATAGGACACATTTAAAGGATGTAAAGGAACAGAGAGTCTCGGGGGTCTATGTACTGTACTCAAATCTTTGAAGGTTGCAGCACATGTTGACTAGGCTGTTAAGAAAAAATGAATTCTTAGATTTTGGAATAGAATACAAAAGCAATAAATTTACACAAAACCTTTCTAAAATATTGGTTAGGCCTTGCCAAAGGATTATGATAAATTCTGAGAACCACACTTTACATCTTGTAGGTGCCTGTAGAAGGAAATTGTGTGAATGATACCAAGTATGAAGACTGGAGAACTTTGAGAAGCTGGGGTCATTCTCTTAGCACAATGAAGGCTAAGAGAATATTTGATCTAAGCATTCAAAATGCAGAAAGATTGAAACAAGAATAAAATATCTAGCCCCACAATCCTGTTTCACCCTTCAGTCAGGTCATGATTGATACCCATATCCATTTACTTGCCTTTGCACCACAATTACAGAATCTCAAAAGGGTTACAGCAGAGAAGGAGGCCATTCAGCCCATCGTGTCTACACCGGCTGTGCAAATAAGCATCACAACTTGGTGCCATTTCCTTCCTTTTCTCCATATCCTTACATATTGTTTTGATTTAAATAATTATCCAATGCCCTCTTGAATGCCTCAATTGAATTTGTCTCTACCACACTTCCAGATAGTCTATTCTAGACCTGAACCATTCCTGTCAAAGTTTCTCTTGTCAAATTTGTGCCATATCCTTCTACGTATGGAAATAATTTCTCCCTAATTTATCTATCCAGTTCCCACATGAATTTGAAATCTTCTATCAGATCTCCTCTTTCCTTCTTCTCTGCACGGATAACAGTACCAACTTTTCCAATCTACCCTCATAATTGAATTTTTTAATCCCTGGAACAATTCTTGTAAATCTCATCTACACTCTCTCCAATTCATTCCTATAGTGTGGCACCCAGAACTGTATTCAATATTCCAGTGGAGGTTGAACACCTACCTTATATAAATTCGACATCAGCCCCTTGTGCTTGTACTCTATTAATAAAGCCTACTGTTTGCTTTGTTAACTGTTTTCTCCACCTGTTCTGCCATCTTCTTCTGCACTACTTTTACAATTGTACCCTCATTTTAGATTGTCTATCCATGTTCTTCCTACCAAAATGCATCACCTCACACATCCTTGTATTGAACTTCATCTGTCACTTCTATACCCTTTCTTGTCTATATCCTTTTGAAGTTCTATGTTGTCCTCCTCACAGTTTATGATCTCTATAAGATGGATTTATATCCTTAACTAATAGAAATCTGACAATCTTAGTCTTAAAAGCTTCAGTTTACACAGAATCCACAACGATTTAGCGACAAGAGTTCATGATTTCCATTATACTTTATTTGGGTGACTCAAAATTTCTTGACTTCATTTCTGAATGGCTTAAAGGTTATGCTTCTTGTCCTTAGGGCCCCCACCAGAGGAAGTCATTTCTCCTTATCTTTCCTTCAACTCCATGAAGCATCTTAAACAGCTTAACTCAATCAGACTTTAATCTTCTATACTTAAAGAAATACAGGCCTAGTTGAAGAAGCTTGGTTGTGATTTAATCATTTTGACCCCATTGTCATTCTGGTGAAGATATATCATGAGGCCATTACATCTTTCCTGAGGTAAAGTGCTCAGAATCTCTACACAGAGTTTAATCAGAGCTTTAAAGCACAGTGGCATAAGTTCTATCATTTGTATTCCAGCCCGTTTGTGTTGAAGGCCAACTTTTCATTGGCTTCTTTAATTTCTTTTCTATCTATCCACTCGCTTTCATAATTTCTTTACTTGCATCTTGAAATCTTTTGTTCTTGCTTTGAGTTACTGGTTTGTCACCAGATTAGTCCATCTGCAGTTCAAAGTCAACAACAACAAAATCAGAAATTGCTGGAAAAACCCAGCAGGTCTGGCAGCATCTGTGAAGAGAAAGCAGAGTTAGCGTTTTGGGTCCTCCTTCAGAACTGATCGTAGCTCAGAAAGGTTGGTATACAGAGGAACCTCGATCATCCGGCATTCGATTATCCGAACATCGGATTATTTGACAAGATCACAAGGCCCGATGCTTGGCTAAACTATGTTATCTGGCATTCGATTAACTGAATGAAATACTCTCCCCTGAGTCCTTCAGATAATCGAGGTTCCTCTGTATATACTAGAGAAGGGGTGGTGGGTGGAGGAAAGTGTAAATGATGGGTGGAAATGGAGCCCAGAGAGAGAAAGAGAGAAACAGTTGAGCAGACAAAGGAGGGGGTAAAGGTCAGCGTGGGAGAATCAATAGCTGCCAATGGGGATCCTTAGCGATTTACAAGGGGTTGTTTGTGGGAGCAGCACATGTCCTGGTGGGGGTTGGGGGTAAGGACATGGGAGGTCTCAGCCCCTTAAATTATTGAAGTTGATCTTGAGTCCCGAAGGCTGCAGGCTCCCCAAGTGGCAAATGAGATGTTGCTCTTCCAGCCTGTAGCAAGCCTGAGACAGGGACGTTGGTCAGGGAACACATTGGTGTGCTGAAGTGGCAGGCAACCGGAAGCTCAGGGTCATTTTTACAGACAAAATGTAGGTTTACTGCAAAGTGGTCACTCAACATGCACTTCATCGCCCCAGTGTAGAGGAAGGCAGACAGCCTAGTGGCATTGTCACTAGATTGTGAATCCAGCGATCCAGATAATACTCTGGGGAACCAAGTTCAAATCCTACCATGACCGATTGCAAAGTTTGAATTCAATAAAAATCTTAAATTTAAAATCTAATGATGACCATGAAACTGTTGTCAATTGTGAGGAAAAACCTATCTCATTCACTAACATCTTTTACGAAAGAAAACTGCCATCTTTACCTGGTCTGACCAACATGTGACTCCAGATTCACAACAATGTGGTTAACTGTTACTAAATGCTGACCTAGCCAGTGATGACATCCCATGAATGAATTTTTAAACAGTTGTGAGTAGTGAATAAAGTAGACTAAACTGTTGAATTTCCAATTTCTACCCTACTCTCACCTTCACCTGGTCCATCTCTGTCTCCTCCCTTCCCTTCCTCGACATCTCTGTTTCCATTTCTGGGGATAGGCTAGCCACCAATATCCACTACAAACCCACTGACTCCCACAGTTACCTCAACTGTACTTCCTCACCCTAGAATAGAATAGAATAGAATAGAATCATAGAATCCCTACAGTGTGGAAGCAGACCATTCAGCCCACCAAGTCCACACTGACCCTCTGAAGAGCATCCCACCCAGACCCACCACCTCCCCCCTATCCTACATCGCATGGCCAATCCACCTAGCCTGCACATCTTTGGACTGTGGCAGGAAACCAGAGCACCCAGAGGAACCCATGCAGATAAGGGGAGAGAGTTGCCCAAGGGTGACATTGAACTTAGGTCCCTCACAATGTGAGGCAGCAATGCTAATCACTGAACCATTGTGCCATCTTGCTTCCTGTAATCTATTCCATTCTCTAAGTTTCTCTGTCTCTATCATATGTGTTTCAATAATGCTAATTTTGACAAAGGGGCCTCCCAAATATACACCTCCTTCCTCAACCAAGGTCTCCCAACACTGTGATTGACAGGGCCCTCAGCCAGTGCCTAAGTCATCTCCAGCACCTCAGCCCTCACTCCCTCACTTCATACCCACAACAGCAATGGGGTCATTCTCTTCCTCATCTACCATCCCACCAGCATCCACATCCAGAGGATCATTAGCTACCATTTCTGCCAACTCCAACTCCAGCAGAATGCCAGCACTGGATACATATTCTCCTTCCCTCGTCAGCTGTTCGCACAGAACAATCCTTCTGGGATACTTTAGTCCACTCTTCCTCCATTCCCAACACCACCCCTTAGCCCCATGGCACCTTCCCCTGCAATCACAGAAGATGTCACACCTGCCTGTTTACTTTCTCCCCCGTCACAATCCAAGGCCTCAGACACACCTTCCAGGTAAAATGGAGATTTACCTGTATTTCACTCAATCTGGTCTATTGTAATCTGTATCTGTTGAGTTTTCCAGAAATTTCTGAGATTGTTTCTGATTTCCAGTATCCCCAGTTCTTTGGCTTTTTCGTTCAGACCTCATATTTCCATCCATTGAACTGCATTTGCCACAGTTTTGCCCATCCACTTAATCTATCAATGTTACTTCCCTCTGATCAATATCAATGAGAAATGGTTAGATTCTCTGTTGTTGGAGATTGCCATTCCCTATCCCATTAATATTTGTGCCATATACCAAAGCCTGGTTGCAGTCCAAGTCTTGTTGCACATGGATACATACTGCTTTAATAGCCAGAGTTGAGAAAGGTGCTAAGCATGTCCTGGGAATGAGATAATTGACTTCCAACAACCACAACTATCTTCTTTCTGCTTGATATATTCCAACCAATGGAACGTTTTGTCCCCCCAAGGTCGTGAACAGTTGTTGTGGTTCTGTTCGCTGAGCTGGGAATTTGTGTTGCAGATGTTTCGTCCCCTGTCTAGGTGACACCCTCAGTGCTTGGGAGCCTCCTGTGAAGCGCTTCTGTGATCTTTCCTCCGGCATTTGTAGTGGTTTGAATCTGCCGCTTCCGGTTGTCAGTTCCAGCTGTCCGTTGCAGTGGTCGGTATATTGGGTCCAGATCGATGTGATTATTGATTGAATCTGTGGATGAGTGCCATGCCTCTAGGAATTCCCTGGCTGTTCTCTGTTTGGCTTGTCCTATAATAGTAGTGTTGTCCCAGTTGAATTCATGTTGCTCGTCATCTGCGTGTGTGGCTACTAAGGATAGCTGGTCGTGATGTTTCGTGGCTAGTTGGTGTTGATGGATGCGGATCGTTAGCTGTCTTCCTGTTTGTCCTATGTAGTGTTTTGTACAGTCCTTGCATGGGATTTTGTACAATACGTTGGTTTTGCTCATGCTGGGTATCAGGTCCTTCGTTCTGGTGAGTTGTTGTCTGAGAGTGGCTGTTGGTTTGAATGTAAGATACTACCCTGAGGAACTCCTACAGCGACATCCTCAGACTTGATGATTAATCTGCAACATCCATCGTCCTATATGCCAGGTATGACACCAACCAGCTGTGGTTTTTCTCCTGGGTCTGATTCAAACTCCTTGATGCCACACTTGGTCTAATGCTGCCTTGACAACAAAGGCAATCATTCTCACCTCACTTTCAGGAGTTAAGCTCTTTAGTTCATTTTCCCTTTCATTTCTTTGTTGATGATCGAAACTAGACTAGGGAGTGATCTCTCTTGGATTTTGTGGAAAGGACAATCTGGGCAACTTTCTCCATCACCTGATAGATGTCCATATTGTATCTGTACTGGGATAGCTTGGCTCAGGGTAAGGTTAAATTTGGAATACGTATCTTCAATATTACTGTCAGAATATAGTCAGTCCCCATCACCTTTGCAGTATCCAGTAACCCCCAGTTGTCTCTTGATATCTCATAGCAGAATTGAATTGGTTGAAGGCTGGCATCTTTGATGCAAAGCATCTCTGGAGGAGGCCTCAGGTATGATCCACTAGAGGGTGTGGAGACCAAGTCATTGAGTGTAGTTAAGACAGAGATAGATAGATATAGTGTCCTATATGGGCCTACTCTCTGTCTCCTGTTAGCTAGTCAGATCTTCTACTTGTGCCAACATGCTACCCCATATGCCATGCACTTTTGATGCAGCACCCTATCAAATGTTTTCTGGAAATCCAAGTACAATAACTACATTTATTAGCATCAATAGCTCTGACCTGGGTGTGTTTAAGACAGAGTGTCTGAGACCTGAGTGTATTTAAGACAGAGATAGAGAGGGTCTTGATGAGTAAGGGGATCAAGGGCTCTGGGGAGATGGTAGGAGAATGGGATTGAGAAACACATCAGCCATGATTGAATGGCAAAGCAGACTCGATGGGTCGATAACGTTATTCTGCTCCTGTATCTTGTAGTCTTACGGAAACCTCATTTGGAGGTGTGATCAATATAAGTTGTTGGTAGATGAAGTGTTAGTGCATCAAGCAATGTGTGAGGTTAGTAGTGCAGTTGATGGTACATGGCATCTTAGGATACATTCACTTACTTTGATCAGTTGTGTGGTTCAATGACCTTCTTATGACAGCATAACTGGATTATCGGGACCTGACTCCTCACACTGAGAGCTACAGTAACCTGTTTCCATTACCTTCATGAAGTTCAATTGGAGGCATGCGTGGGCATCTTTGGATATTCTTCTTTCCACCCGATGGTCTTCTCCACCAGAGTATTCAGTGCACTATGAAAAAGCCTATCTCCCCATGGTACCATAATTCACTCTTCTTCCAGCTCAGACTCTCTTCCATAAGGGACCATCTGCTTCAGTCAGAATGTTAGCTCTTCTCAACAAAGTGAAGGCTAGGATTAATTGGTGCTGATTTTGAACAAACATGGACTCCCCTAACTAGACATGCAGCAACTCACCATATGTTGATCCTGTGATAGAGTAGCAGGCATAGAGTTTTGCAAGCAATATGAAGTTGATATGTTGCCTGTACAGAAAGCAATGGCCACATATTAATCAAATATTGCAGCCCCTGCACCACTTTCAGGAGCAAGGCAATTTAATTCCCAAGATTTTAAACAGCTATTCTGGTTTTATTTAAGACCAAATAAACTTAAATACATCTCAAGCTCAAGGAGTTAAAATAATGTTTTCAGAGGGCCGTCATTTTACACTTTCTTGAAATAAAACGCTGCCTGTCAGAATCAGTTGAGTCTTTCCCAACTGCACAGTCCACAATTTTCCAACTTCAGAAATGACTTGCAGATTATCTAATGCATACTTTTACCAAAGATTAATGACAACAGAAGTGTATTAATCAAATGTATTTATCTGTGGAACACTTTTGATATATAACCACCATTTTGAAACAGTTAAAATGTCAAAATGCTAACAGTCTTCACACCTTGGTGGACAAAGGGATAACAGTTTACAACTGTCAGTTTCCCTTTTAATCCATGTATTTGTCATTAAACATGTTGAGTTTATGTACACATTCATAGCATTACTTGGTTAGCATGATTCACATTTGATGCTGCTTCAGTTTCTCAACTGTTCTCCGAGAAATTGAAGTATTTAAATGACAGAATTATGGAACTTAGTGGATAAAGGCAAACAGTTTCCAATGGTTGCAGGACTGAGAATTGGAAGAACAGTAAATCTAAGAGATCTGGTGATCAAGAGCCTGAAGCAATGATTTTAACCTGACTGGCTTGGCAGAATGGAACCATTGAGGTCCTGTTATCTTCTTCAAATTATGATTTTAACCTGTTCTTCACAGCAAGCAACAACAGCACATGTCAGAAACTGGATAGGTCACCCTTGAAATAAGCAGATTAGCCTTCAATTACATCATGAAGGTCCACAAATCCCTTTTAACCAGAGATCTGAGTCAAAATGTGTGGTGCTGGAAAAGCACAGCCAATCAGGCAGCATCCAAGGAGCAGGAGAGTTGACCTTTTGAACATAAGCTCTTCATTAGAAATGCGGGGAGCCCAATATCTGAGTAGTAATAAACAGTTTTTTTTCAAATGGCAGGCAGTGATTAGTGGATATCGTAAGGTTCAGTTCTTGGGCCCCAACTGTTCATAATAAATGCCAATGAGGGAAATAAATGTAATTTTTCCAAGTTTTCAGGTAATACAAAGTTGGGTGAGAGGGTGAGCTGTGAGCAGAAATGCTTCAATATAATTTAAGCAAGTTGAGTGAATGGACAAACATATAGGAGATGAAGTTTAATATGGACAAATATGAGATTACTCACTTTGGTTGCAAGAACAGGAAGGCAAACTATTATCTGAGTTGTGATAGGGGTAAATGTAGCAAGACCTGAGTGTTCTTGTACACCAGTCACTGGAAGTGAGCATGCAGGTACAGCAGGAAGCAAAGAAGACAAATGCTCTGTCGTAACAGCCTTTATAGTGAGAACTTGAGCATTGAAGGTATGTCTTGCTGCAAGTGTATAGGGCCTTGATGAGACTGCACATGCAATTGTGTGCACTTTTGGCTTCCTTATCTGAAAAAAGATGTTCAGGATTTGGACGGAGTGGAACAAAGGTTTACCAGACTGATTCTTGGGGCAACAGGATTGATGTACGAAGATGGATCTTGATCAGATGGGCCAATGGGCTGAGGAGTGGCAGATGGAGTTTAATTTAGACAAATGCAAGGTGCTGCATTTTGGGAAAGCAAATCTTAGCAGGACTTTTACACTTAATGGTAAGGTCCTAGGGAGTGTTGCTGAACAAAGTGCAGGTTCATAAGCTCTGGCACGGTGGCACAGTGGTTAGCACTGCTGCCTCACAGCGCCAGAGACCCGGGTTCAATTCCCGCCTCAGGCGACTGACTGTGTGGAGTTTGCACGTTCTCCCCGTGTCTGCATGGGTTTCCTCCGGGTGCTCCAGTTTCCTCCCACAGTCCAAAGATGAACAGGTCAGGTGAATTGGCCATACTAAATTGCCCGTAGTGTTAAGTAAGGGGTAAATGTAGAGGTACGGGTGGGTTACGCTTTGGCAGGGCAGTGTGGACTTGTTGGGCCGAAGGGCCTGTTTCCACACTGTAAGTAATCTAATCATAGCTCCTTGAAAGTGGAGTGTCAGGTTGATAGGATAGTGAAGAAGGCGTTTGGTATGCTTTCCTTTATTGGTCAGAGTATTGAGTACAGGAGTTGGGAGGTCATGTTGTGGCTGTACAGGACATTGGTTAGGCCACTGTTGGAATATTGCGTGCAATTCTTGTGAAACTTGAAAGGGTTCAGAAAAGATTTACAAGGATGTTGCCAGGGTTGGAGGATTTGAGTTATAGGGAGAGATTGAATAGGCTAGGGCTGTTTTCCCTGGAGCGTCGGAGGCTGAGGGGTGACCTTATAAAGGTTTATAAAATCATGAGGGGCATGGATAGGATAAATAGACAAAGTCTTTTCCCTGGGGTCGGAGAGTCCAGAACTAGAGGGCATAGGTTTAGGGTGAAAGATATAAAAGAGACCTAAGGGGCAACTTTTTCACTCAGAGAGGAATACATTTAGTATTATATTCATTAGAGTTTAGAAGTATGAAGGGAATTTCTTAGAAACCTCTTAGAGAATTCTAACAGGACTAGACAGGTTAAAAGATATTCCCAATGGCAGGGGACTCCTAAACCAGGGGTCACAGTTTAAAGATACAGGGTTGGCCATTTAGGACTGAGATGAGGAGAAATCTCTTCACCCAGAGAATAGTGAGCTTGTGGAATTCTCTGCCACAGAAAGCAACTGAAGCCAGCTTGTTGAATGTTTTTAAGAAGGAGTTAGATATAGTTCATAAGGCTAAAGAGAACCAAAGGATATGGGGAGAACGTGAGAACAGGGCACTGAGCTGGATGATCAGCCATGATCATTTTGAAAAAAAACAAATACTCACTGTAGAGATAAACTTCAGCAATTGAGTTCTCGTCCCTTGAGTGACAGGTTGATTATGTCACCAGCAGATGGCAAAACCCTAACTGCATGTATTTGCATCTTATTAATACTACAATTCGGCAGAATTAATTGGCCTTCCCGATTAACTCCTAACCAATCGAGAAGCATTTAAGAAGTCTCAGACATGCTGACTTCCTGGGCCATCCCCAAGCCCAACTGGCACATGGCAAATCAGCAAACAGGGGAACCTTATAGCTCCTGCACAGCTATAACTTTGTATGCCTCACTCTAAGCATCCTATGATCTATGTGCTCTTGAGTATTATGATCTATTTGTTATTGTTCGCAAAACAAAGGTTTTCACTGAATTTAGGTAATGTGACTACAATAAATAAATAATGAGACATGGATAGAGCTGGGACAGGAATGGTTGTTGCAGGTTCCAGGATTTAGATGTTTCAATAAGAACAGAGAAGATGGTAAAAGAGGGGGAGGTGTGGCATTGTTGGTCAAGGACAGTATTACAGTTGCAGAAAGGATGTTTGGGGACTCGTCAACTGAGGTAGTATGGGCTGAGGTTAGAAACAGGAAAGGAGAGGTCACCCTGTTGGGAGTTTTCAATAGGCCTCCGAATAGTTTCAGAGATGTAGAGGAAAGAATAGCAAAGATGATTCTCGATAGGAGTGAGAGAGACAGGGCAGTTGTCATGGGGGACTTCAACTTTCCAAATATTGACTGGGATCACTATAGTATGAGTACTATAGATAGGTCAGTTTTTGTCCAGTGTGTGCAGGAGGGCTTCCTGACACGGTATGTAGACAGGCCAACAAGGGGCGAAGCCACATTAGATTTGGTACTGGGTAATGAGCCCGGCCAGGTGTTAGACTTGGAAGTAGGTGAGCACTTTGGTGATAGCGATCACAGTTCTGTTATGTTTATTTTAATTATAGAAAGGGATAGGTGTATACCACTGGGCAAGAGTTACAGCTGGGGGAAAGGCAATTACGATGCGATTAGGCAAGATTTAAGAAGCATAGGATGGGGAAGGAAGCTGCAGGGGATGGGCGCATTAGAAATGTGGAACTTATTCAAGGAAAAGCTCCTGTGTGTCCTAGATAAGTATGTTCCTGTCAGGCAGGGAGGAAACTGTAGAGTGCGGGAGCCGTGGTTTACGAAGGAATTGGAATCTCTGGTCAAGAGGAAGAAGAAGGCTTATGTTAGGATGAGATGTGAAGGCTCAGTTAGGGTGCTTGAGGGTTACAAGGTAGCCAGGAAAGATTTAAAGAGAGAGCTCAGAAGAGCCAGGAGGAGACATGAGAAGTTGTTGGTAGATAGGATCAGGGTAAACCCTAAGGCTTTCTATAGGTATTTAAGGAATAAAAGAATGACGAGAGTAAGATTAGCGCCAATCAAGGATAGTAGTGGGAAGTTGTGTGTGGGGTCAGAGGAGATAGGGGAAGCACTAAATGAATATTTTTCAACAGTACTCTAGAAAATGACAATGTTGTCAAGGAGAATACTGAGATACAGGCTACTAGACTAAATGGGATTGAGGTTAACAAGGAAGGGGTATTAGAAATCCTGCAGAGTGTGAAAATAGATAAGTCCCCTGGGCCAGATGGGATTTATCCTAGGATCCTCTGGGAAGCCAGGGAAGAGATTGCCGAGCCTTTGGCATTGATCCTTAAATCATCATTGTCTACAGAAATAGTGCCAGAAGACTGGAGAATAGCAAATGTGGTTCCCCTGATCAAGAAGGGGAGTAGAGATAACCCTAGTAATTATAGACCAGTGCGCCTTACTTCAGTTGTTGGTAAAGTGTTGGAAAAGGTTATAAGAGATAGGATTTATAATCATCTAGAAAAGAATAATTTGATTAGGGACAGTCAGCACAGTTTTGTGAAGGGCAGGTCGGTGCCTCACAAACCTTACTGAGTTCTTTGAGAAGGTGACCAAACAGGTAGATGAGAGTAAACTGGTTGATGTGGTGTACATGGATTTCAGCAAGGCATTCGATAAGATTCCCCACAGGCTATTGTACAAAATGCGGAGGAATGGGATTGTGGGAGATATAGCAGTTTGGATCAGTACTTGGCTTGCTGAAATAAGACAGAGGGGTGTTTGATGGGAAATGTTCATCCTGGAGTCCAATTACTAGTGGTGTACCGCAAGGGTCGGTGTTGGGCCCACTGCTGTTTGTCATTTTTATAAATGACCTGGATGAGGGCGTAGAAGGGTGGGTTAGTAAATTTGCAGACAATACTAAGGTCGGTGGAGTTGTGGATAGTGACGAAGGATGTTGTAGGTTACAGAGAGACATAGATAAGCTGCAGAGCTGGGCTGAGAGGTGGCAAATGGAGTTTAACGCGGACAAGTGTGCAGTGATTTACTTTGGTCGGAATAACTGGAATGCAAAGTACTGGGCTAATGGTAAGATTCTTGGTAATGTAGATGAGCAGAGAGATCTCAGTGTCCATGTACACAGATCCTTGAAAGTTGCCAACCAGGTTGACAGGGTTGTTAAGAAGGCATACAGTGTTTTAGCTTTTATTAATAGAGGGATCGAGTTCCGGAACCATGAGGTTATGCTGCAGCTGTACAAAACTCTGGTACACTTGGAGTATTGTGTACAGTTCTGGTTACCACATTATAAGAAGGACGTGGAAGCTTTGGAAAGAGTGCAGAGGAGATTTACTAGGATGTTGCCTGGTATGAAGGGAAGGTCTTACGAGGAAAGGCTGAGGGACTTGAGGCTATTTTCATTAGAGAGGAGAAGGTTGAGAGGTGACTTAATAGAGACATATAAGATAATCAGAGGGTTAGATAGGGTGGACAGGGAGAGCCTTTTTCCAAGTATGGTGATGGCGAGCATGAGGGGGCATAGCTTTAAATTGAGGGGTGATAGATATAGGACAGACGTCAGAGGTAGTTTCTTTACTTAGAGAATAGTAAGGGTATGGAATGCTTTGCCCGCAATGGTAGTAGATTTGCCAACTTTAAGTACATTTAAGTCGTCATTGGACAAGCATATGGACGTACATGGAATAGTGTAGGTTAGATGGGCTTCAGATTGGTATGACAGGTCAGCGAAATATCGAGGGCCAAAGGGCCTGTACTGCGCTGTAATGTTCTATGTTCTATGTTCAAATCAAATTAAATCAAATCAAAGGGCCTGCTTTAACACACCACACTGCAAATAGGGGCTGCTTATGGCTGAACCACGGGAATCACAAAAGCAATGAAGAGGGAGTTGCCTTGTCCAATGTGTCCTCCAATCAGGCCAGGGGATTTGTTCCAGTCAGTCTCGGAGTGTGCTGCAGTATATCTGGCTGTCGTGGGCCTGTAGTCAGTCCGAGCTGCTAAAGGGTCTGTCCAGGACATAATCAATAATGCACTCAGCTAATGTCTGGGGCTCAATCTGGGGACTGGTGAAGGAGAAAGAACAGTCAGACAAATGGGGATAGTTGAATGAAGCAGGGTGTGATGCAGGTACAGGTCGTTTTGCTATAAGGTGTATTTTGTTAATGCGAATTCTCTATAACACAATTGACGAATTGGGGACTATGTTTCTATAGTGCAACCTTTTAAAGTGTATGTTGGTTAAAACACAATTCTGGCTCTAGTGGATGAATTGGTGCTGCTATTACAAGATTTTCTTATAACATGGGGTTGTACGAGAATGGAACAACTGCATTATAGCAGAACTGACTGTATCTACAAAAAACAAATAATTAGTGTCAACAATGTCTTATGCTTTCTTGGGAAGCCGTCACCTCCATTTGTCAGCTGCTGGATAAGCATCGCTGTCCTCAGAGTAGGAGGGGATCTCATTCCAGTTGCCTTGAAGGTAACAGCGATCCTCAATTTCTGTGTGAGTGGATCAATTCAGGGATCCACTAGGGACCTCTGCACAGTCTCACAAGCATCCGTTCATGAATAGATCTGTGTGGTCAGTGATGCTCTATTTACTGAGGTTAGCTTATTTATTGATTTCCTGTTGGAAGTTGTGGATCAGGCAGCTTGGGCAGTGTTGGTTTTTGGCACTGCAGGATATCTGCTAGTGCAGGGTGTAATCAATTATGGCCATGTAGCCATGAGAGCACCCTATCAGCAAACAGCAATGCTGGCAAATAGGTCAGGCTTACACTCCATGAATATGCAGGTCATCTGTGACCACACCAGCCAGATTATGCAGGTCTACACATACTTATCAGGGAGCTGTCACAACCCCTGCACTCTGGAACAGTCACAGGTGCCCTTTTGTTTGGTCAGTGACAAGGGCTACTCTCTCAAATCCTGGGATGTTGCATTTGGCTGGTGCAGATAGACTGGTGCCAGGGCAAGGTACAACATATCCAATGATAGGTGGAGAACAGCACTCCATATGCACAGTAATATTCTGTAAGCACTTGTCTTACATTAACTTCTTGAAGTAACAATGTATGAACCTTCACTTCAGTAAGGAGGCCATGGATGAGCTATGCTCACTTTTTACATTCATTGCAATTGTTTTCTGGTCATGTGCTGTCTCTGTTCCTCCCGTTTAGAACTTGATATTCTAGCCCCGTTACAATAATACTGAAAATGTCACATTTAACATGTTGTTTTTGGGGTATTTGGTTGCCACTGTTAGCCTTCATACGAACTGCCACTTTTGTTGCCAGTATGAGGCACAGAGTAGGGATTGTTCGACGTAGTGTGCTGCCACCAGTCCTCCTTTGTCTGCACTATGTCTCATTGTCAGTGGTAGAGGATGGACCACTAGTGAATCTAAACAGAAGAGATACTTGTTTTGGTTAACAGGATCTTTTTAGGCATGAAATCCATAAGTACAACAACATTGCAAGTCTGGCATAATTACTTACTCTTAGAAGCTGTACAAAATATATCTGCTAGGTGTGAAGGCCACTGAAAAACTCATTGCCTTCATCCAAAGACTGTGTGTGACACCATCAAATTGTACTGAGCTGACGGAAGTGATTTTTGAGAAGATTTGTAGCATAGTTTGATGGTAAGTATGTAAATTAGCTCACTGAGCTTGAAGGTTTGTTTTCAGACATTTCGTCACCATGACGAGGTAACATCATCAGTGAGAGTCTCCGGTAAAGCGCTAGTGGTATGCCCCATTTCTCTATTTATAGGTCTTGGTTTCTTAAGATGGGTGATGTTATTTCTGGATTTTTTTTCAAGGGAAGGTACATAAGTTCAAAATCAATGTGTTTATTGATGGAGTTCTAGTTAGAATGCCATGCCTATAAATATTCTCGTGTGTGTCTTTCTTTCACATACCCTAGGATATGTGTATTTCCAGTCAAAGTGGTGTCCTTCTTTGTTTATATGTATAGAAACTAGAGCTAATGGAACTTCAATATTACCTTTTATAGACCTATTAATTCATACAACATCTCTTCTGAGTTTTTTTGCCCATAGTTGACTTATTATGAAGTCATATATAAATAACACTATATCACATTTATCACTACCTCACTTCCCTCCAAATCACTCACTCTCCAAATGTAGGTTGTCTGGATAGTTCACAATTTGCCCAGATACAATTTCTTCAGACTTGGAAGAATGGCTATTTGTTTACTTGGGAGCCATTGACTTTGATTTTGATCCATGGATCATTTCATCAATGGAGGAAAGAGTCATCAAGTTGCACAACACGGCGATGGACCCTTCGGTCCAACTCATCTATGCCAACCAGATATCCTAAATTAATTTAGTTGCATTTGCCAGCATTTGGCCCATATCTCTCTAAACACTTCCTATTCATATACCTATCTGGTGGCTCAGTGGTTAGCACTGCAGCCTCACAGCACCAGGGTCCCAAGTTCAATGCCAGCCTCGGCTAACTGTCTGTGTGGAGTTTGCACATTCTCCCCGTGTCTGCGTGGGTTTCCCCGGGTGCTCCGGTTTCCTCCCACAGTCATAAAGATGTGCAGGTTGGGTGAATTGGCCATGCTGAATTGCCCATAATGTTAGGTGCATTAGTCAGAGGGAAATGGGTCTGGGTGGGTTACTCTTCGGAGGGTCGGTGTGGACTGGTTGGGCCGAAGGGCCTGTTTCCACACTGTAAGGAATTTAATCTATCCAGAACTCTTTTAAATGTTGTAATTGTACCAGCCTCGACCACTTTCTCTGACAGCTCATTCCACACATACACCATCATCTGCATGAAAAAGTTACCTCTTAGGTCCCTTTTAAATGTCTTTATCTTTCAGCTATCCTTTGTGGAGAACATTGTTCCTTATGGGCCACATGGTTTGTCCATTTCCTTTTCTGGAGAACCATTAATTTCCTGAACTTCTTTAAGAGAGGAACTCTTATTTCAGGCATTTGCTTCATACCATTATTAGGCTTTGGGTGGATGGGGTGCAAGAGAGGCTTTAAATGTTTAAAGGTCCATCATGAAAGACAGGTGCTCTGTTTAAATAAGAACTTTCTCTAGTATCCTGAAATTCTGGACTAGACAATATCTTTTGAGTTATAAGAAGCAATCTCTTTTGCACACATTGGATGTTTAGACTATGCAATTTCTTCTTGTTAACTCTGCCCTGTATCTATTGGCATTGGTCTAGCTTACAGTGATTTATATGTAGCTCCAGTCCCTCATTTTGTTGATTTGGTTGGATGTTTTTGGTCATCCTCTGTGGTTACTTAACCAGTGAACTCAGTCATGTTACCGAAAGATTGCTACTCACTCAGCAGTATGTTTGTCACTGATATTAACAGTTCTGTTTTCAAAGATAGAGAAGCCACTACTTCCAGAAGGCCTGTAAATTCTGTGATTCTCAATGTTGACAATATTAAGCAGCACCCTTATGCCAACATAAGTATTCTCATAAGATTCCTGGAAATTGGAAAGATCAAAGTAACTACTGAGTGAAAAGTGACACTCTTGGATTTAAATACTTCTTGTTGTGAGTCTTATTAAGTCTTAGAAAGTGAAATTAGCCATTACTTCAGTTACAGGTAAGGCACTCAATATTTTTATCGAAGTTCCTCCACACTAAATGATAGGTGATGACCTATTTAATTGAAAACTGTTCCACTCCCAACCAACAATGCCAATTGGTTAGAGTGAGTATCTGGAGCACTTATTTGTGTGTTGCTAGAATTCAGTGTCTGATTTTGTTTGTGTGATTTCTGAAGTTGATTATTCTTCACAGGGGAAGCTTTTATGGATTGCAAGGAATGTGCAATCATTATGCTATCCATTCTAAAGTGAATAGGATGGAGGGAAATGAGGAAAATCAGGTAGTAAGGACTCCAAATGCATTATCCTTATACCTTACCCTGACCTAAGATTCTAAATGTTGCCAGCAGCTTCAGAGTAAATCAGTGAATTAGTAAAACAATTTTATAGTTTTCTGTTCATTCACAGGATCGAGGGCAGTAATGATTGTCCATTCCTACTTGCCCTTAACTGAGTGGCCTGCTGGCCATTTCAAGGAGTAGTTTTAAACCAAGAGCATCTTTCTCTTCCTTCTCTTTTCAGCCTTCCAAAAGGATTATTCCTTCTAAGATACCTAGATTCTCTCCTTCCTTTCCCAAACAAGCAGAGGAGGTGCTACACCTGCCCTTTTATTCCTGCCCTTCTCACCATCAAAGTTCCAAAACTATCTAGTCGAAGCAATGTTTTACTTCTTTCAATTTAATACTCTCTATTTGCTGCTCAGAAAGAGGCTTTTCTCCACTGGGGAGATTAAGTGTAGGTTTAGAGTGCCAGCTTTGCAGAACACCTCCGTCAGGTGTGCCTTCATCTTAATTCTCCACTCCAGTCTGACCTCAATATCTTCAGCCTCCTACATTGCTCCAGTGAAACTCAGATCAATACCCTGACCTTCAATTAAGCTGTTTACTGCCTTCCAGACTCGGCATTCAGTACAACAACTTAAGATCATAACAATTGCTCCCTCTTTTTTTACTTTTGGATGGCAGCTAAAGGTAATGGTTCTGCATTTTCTAATTAAGATGAGCTCTAAATACAGCTTTAGTTTCTTTACTTGCCACATTAGTCTGCACCATCATCTCCTATGCCATTTAATCTCTTTTGTCTTCCACGGAGTTTGTTTTTGTTCTTACCCTTCTCTGCCCTACTCCCTGCCTCCGTAATTGCTTTAACCCTGTAACATCTCTAACTTTTTTCAGACTCTAAAGAAAGGTCACCAATCTGCAGTGTTAACTTGGTTTCTTTCTGCAATTGCTGGGTATTTCCAGCATTGTCTATTTTAAATCACTGTGCTACCATTCCCTAGAATTGCATTTTACTTACATTAAAACAAATCACTTTGGAAACAAGGCAACTCCGACATTTTAAGACTGGAACTGAATCTATCTTCTGTAACAGACTCTGAAATCTGATGCCTTATCACGTAAGCATCCATTGATGCCAGTAGTTGACTATACTTGGACTCACATGTCAGGCTGATTAACAAATTCTGGATGGCTAGACCTGTTACTGAGGGTTTGGAATTCATCCCCCTTAACCCCAGGTCATCTTGCAACCATCGAGCTAGAAGATTAAGCAGTGGGATGAAGAGTCATACCAGACTTGAAATGTTATCTCTATTTCCTTCTCCACAGATGCTGCCAGACCTGTTGAGTTTCTCTGGCATTCTCTACTTGGTTCAGTGGGAAGCTTAGGTTTGCTTTGTCCTGCTTAGCTGCATTGTTTTAGCAAGTTAAACACCAACAACAGAAGGCTTTCATGTTCTTGGGGGTTCCTAGGCCTTGGCATCTGCCAACTTAAACTCTGTGTCAATATTGGACTTGAAGCTTATGTCCCTGGATTTGCATTTTACCCACACTTATACAATTGAATTTCCTCTTGCTTTCTGGATGCAAAGTCTGTACCCATAATAATCACAAGCATTTTGAATAAACTTTCAAGTGAGCATTGCTCACACAAGTCTACATTGACATCTGCAGGGAATAAGTTATATGACTCAAAGTGACCAAAAAGATGATAGATTGACTGTAAGTAGAAAAAAATTATATTAATGGTGCAGTGAGATGAATTATATCTCTGTTTATAAATTTATGACCAATAGCAAACCAAAGTAATTCTTATCTCCTAGCTGGTGTATAGGGAGTTTGACAGAATTCCCAATCTCTACAGCTGACCTGAGAGTGCTTGAGACTAACACTGGGGATTCTGAATTTGGGAACATAGGCTTGGTGGCCTGGAAATGCCAATATTGGTCTCTTGTCAGTTCCAGAATACAATTTCTGGCACTTCCACTGAGTTGATTTTGTGGCACAATATTGTTTCCTTATATCTAAGCCAGAAGTTCCACGATAATGTCGTACTTCAGGTTTTGCTGATCATGGAGGTGTGTCATCACATATCCATAAAAGTTGATATAAAAAAAGAACTTGGAGGGGGTAGACAAATATTTGAAAGGATGCAAAGGGTTTAGGAGTTCTTAGTTTCAATCAGCTGAGTTAGAAATGGAAGTTAGTCAGTGATGCCTTACCTGCTGGGCAATGGGAACTGGAAATTTGGTAAGATAGTTCGCTTGTTACTGTGCAGGTACCAGCATGCAGGCGAACTCAACATTGAATTAGCACCACGAATGTCATAGAGACAAAAAAGGACAGGGAAAGGCTGCAAATCACAACTGAGTAGCAATATAGTTTGAGGAAAGGCTGCCATTGAGACATGATGGTTAGATTTTACACAATGAATCACTGCAGGGAAAGTGGAGCTCTGAGGGGCAGAAAGATAGGAGAAAGAAAAGGGGATAGAAAGTCAACAGAACTTGTACTCTCATTATAGGAAGACTGAGACCCTGTGTCATAGCAGACTGTGACTCTCCAGGTAAATGGCCACAAAACCTCCATGTGCTTGTCACTGATGACCTTATGCCTTGCAGCATTTGCTACCACATTCTGTCAGATGCCAAAGTCACTCTGACCTTGAACTTGAGAATGGTGAAGCCCTGGAAAGAGATGGATAGTCAGCAGAGAACTGGGGATTGAAGGTAAGTGAGAAAGAAGAAGAGGAGGCGGAGGGAGATATCAGTGAACAAGGGAATCTCCCTCCTCTCCCTCATAACCAACAGCATTTTGGCCACTTTTGCATCAATTAAGCAAGAGTTTATCCTGCAAATAAAGTTTGGAAAGTAGTGAGATAAGACTGGGTGGACAATGTCATGAGCTAACCTCCAGCGTTCCTTTGTGACCTATCACACTCCTCTCATGTCATGGTTAGCCTTTGTTCAAACAAGAGAACTGTTGCTCAGGACAACCAGCACCAGCGATGGCTGCCATGGGAAATCCAAATGAGCCTCACACTTTGTCCGACTCCTCTGTCCCTGCTTCTCCTGACTCTAAATTCACAAGAAAACATGCTCCATTAGGAGTAAGTGATTACCCGTACAAAGATCTGAATTTTAATCAGGTTCCCATCTGGGCTGGATTTCTGACCTGTTAACAAACCTGATTCCTTTTTCCCATCTCTGTACTGAAAAGTCAGCCCTGGCTGTTCATAATCAGAAAGAAAATCCTTTCCTATGCATCAACATTGACCAGGTCACAAATGATAGCTTGTCATAAACTGATGATATACCTTAAGTTTCCTCTGTTCTCATTCCATTATCTTTTGAGTTTTCAAAATTTTTTGCCATTATACCCACATTTACAATGGAAAAATAAAATAAACACTAAAAATGTGTCTACAGTGACATGTTCATATCCTGATGCATGATCTTGACATTTGAGGCATGAACAGATTTGACTTGTCTATTACTAATTCCGTGTTATGAATAATAACCGCATTCTTCCATCCGATCATGTTTTTCAACTTGAAATCAAGTTTTAGGTTGTAAATCAGGTATTGATACTATCAGGTTTGCACAAATACTGAGGACCACATTACTAAATCAAACCAAATGTTCAGAATAAGACTATGCCGCCTACTGGGATGATAACATTTTAAAAAAAGAGTTGTTCAATGTTAATATTAAATTGATTCTTTCAAAAAGTAAGTAGACTCTCTTCTGTAATATAGAGCAGCTGGTGCTGCTTTGGCAAGGTTTGAATGCAGCTCTCTATCCCAAACATGAATGTGTTTTTTTTCTGTCTTTGGATGTTGATGGCTTTGCTGAATAATTGACAGGAACAGGAGAAGTTCCTCAGATCGTTCCACTATTCAACCAGATATTGACCACTCAATTGTCTCTCAATTCCATCTTGGTTCCAGAACTCTGAATAATCCTAACTAGCAAAAGCTAGCAATCACTCGTATCCTGTAAGCCCTATAAGGCCAACTGGTTAGACTATAAAAGTCCTAGAAAATTGAAATTGAAAGCTTGTGTGCTTCCAATTAAACCTGTTGGAGTATAACCTGGTGTTGTGTGATTTTTAACTTTGTACACCCCAGTCCAACACCAGCATCTCCAAATCTAGAAAACTGAGGGAAGCGTGTGTAGCACTTTTGCTCAAAGTGTATTTCGATACCTTCAAGTTGTCGAGAAATTAGTCGTGAGTGTCTGCAGGTTTCTCACCCAGAGAACATTTGAGTCCTGGCAATAATGCCCAGCAATTAGTGCTCCCAACTGCTATTAAATTTCCAAAAGTGACACAAAGTAATTTCTCCTCCTGCAAATAGAAAGGCACGCAGGTCCTTTACTTTTTGTTATAGTTTGATTTTGTTGAGTTTTAAAGCAATGATTATACAGGGGGAGCAGAAGGGGGAGGGAAACATGGATGCTGATTTAAGTTTGTTAACCACGGGCTTCTTGTTCGTCTTTTGGGTGATGGGAATAAGACAGAGTAATAGGTGAGTGTGAGGGTCTCGTACAAAGGACAGTGGATAATGGAAAAGTGAACAGATTGGGATCGGGACATACAAATAGTGAATAGGGAGCAGAATCACCAAAAGCCATACTTTCCCACACCCAAAGTTCAGCCTCCATCTACGGATGGCTTCTTTCCTTACCATAATGAGCCATCACACTAAATTCCACCCACCAAAAGGAATGAAGGTAAACCCCAGAATTACTTGAAAGGCATAACCAATGTCATATACTATAAATTACACCACTTACAGCATCAGTAAAGTACATTTTTGATTTACTTTATGAATCTTATCATATCATATTAGAATTTATACAATTAAAAATAGGACCTTGGATGATGTTATAAAACTGTGAGACCTAGGAGATCAGGTACATTCTTTGAAGTTTTTGAAGTTTACCTTATCATATGTAGATAAGGTAGATAAGAAGGCATTTAGCATGCTTGCCTTCATTGTTCATACCTCTGAATATAGGAGTTGGGACGTTATGTTGAGGTTATACAGGGCATTGGCGAGGTCTCTTCTGGAGTACTGTGCCCAGTTCTGGTGGCCTATTACAGAAAGGTTATTATTAAACTGGAGATGGTTCAGAACAGATTTACCAAGATGTTGCTGGGAATCGAGGGTTTGAGTTATAAGAAGAGGCTGGATAGAGTCATAGAGATGTACAGCATGGTAACAGACCCTTTGGTCCAACCCGTCCTTGCCAACCAGATATCCCAACCCAATCTAGTCCCACCTGCCAGCACCCAGCCCATATCCCTCCAAACCCTTCCTATTCATATACCCATCCAAATGCCTTTTAAATGTTGCAATTGTAGCAGTCTCCACCACATCCTCTGGCAGCACATTCCATACACATACCACCTTCTGCGTGAAAAAGTTGCCCCTTAGGTCTCTTTTATATCTTTCCCCTCTCACCCTAAACCTATGCCCTCTAGTTCTGGACTCCCCAGCCCCAGGGAAAAGACTTTGTCTATTTATCCTATCATGCTAATATCTCTAATCAAACTATGGTTTTCCAAGTAATCATAAATCCTGTCTCTCAGAGTCCTCTCCAATCATTTGCCCACCACAGATATATGACTGACTCGTCTGTAATTCCTAGGATTATCCCTATTCCCTTTCTTGAACAAGGGAATAACGTTTGTCACCCTCCAATCACAGCAGTCTTTTCCCTCACTTGCTGTAGTAACCTAGGATATATTCCATCTGGCCCAGGGGACTTATTCATCTTTATGTTTTTCAAACTTCTTCTGAACATCAACCTGTTCGAGTATATCAGTCTGTTTCACACTGTCCTCACAAATGACAAGTTCCCTCTCAGTAGTGAGTACTGAAGCAAAGTATGCATTAAGAACTTCTCCTACCTCCTCTGACTCCATGCACAAGTTCCCTCGACCCTCCCTGATCAACCCTACCCTCAGTATGGCCATCTGCTTGTTCCTCACATAAGTGTAGAATGCCTTAGTGTTTTCCTTGATCCTACTCACTAAAGCTTTTTCATGCCTCCTTCGAGCTCTCCTAAGTCCACTCTTCAGTTCCTTCCTGGCTACCTAATAACCCTTGAGAGCTCTGTCTGATCCTTGCCTCCTCAACCTTAAGTAAGATTCCTTTTTCCTCTTGACTAGATGCATCCCTTGTCACCCAAGGTTCCTCCACCCTATCATCCGTTCCTTGCCTCAGTGGGACAAACCTATCCTGCACTATCACCAACTGCTCCTTAAACAACTTCCACATTTCTGTTACACATTTTCCTGAGAACATCTGTTCTTAATTTAGGCGCCCCAGTTCTGCTATTGCTACACACACGAATTTCAATTTCAATATTGTATCTTGAATGTGATAAAATGTCATAAGGTGCTTCACAGGAAAGATTATCAAACAAAATTTGACACCAAAATGCATAAAGATATATTAGGACAGGTGGCCAAAGAAATAACTTGGTGTCTTAAAAAAGCAGCGAGCGCGACTGAGATGAAGAAATTTAGGGAGGGAAATACGGGACTAAGACCAAGATAAATAAAAGTTGAGAGTCAAGACAATATATACTATGCCTAACTCATACAGACAAAACAAATATTTTAATGGGTTTTAGCTTAACAATGTATCATAAACTGAGATTTTATTTAAAATAGTTCCCTTAACATGAGTATGTAAATAAATACATGCAGATCAATGAAGTTGCTTAAATAATTTTGCGCTAACTCTGAGAGATCTACTTCAGATTGCATATGATAATTATTTAGTAGTGACATTTCAAGTCTAATTTCATTACTTTAAATAACAGTCAATTCAAATGATTTCAAACTGCAGTAATGAGGCTTTTTTGCTCCATTGAGACTGAGGATTATGTGGGAATCACTTAAACTACATTGATAGCACCTCTGTGATGATCTTTCAGTACAAGTGGCTGCAGTAAGAACTTTACCATAGATCCAGCTTAAACATGATCACAATTAACTTGAACATGGATGAGTTATGATAAACTGCCTTTTATCACACCATTGGTGTTTTTATATTTTCAAGATGTTATGGCGCAATATGAATCATGGCAACACTAATTGGGCCAAACGTTTTCTGTAACTTTTAGTCTGGAAAACAGATTCGAAGTCAGAGATGTGTCATTTTGCTGGGGAATTTTTCTAGGAAACCCCTGGCATTAAGTAGAGAAGCAGAAGGGAAGAACAATCGAGGCAGTAGAAGACAACAAGCGACAAAACAGCAATGCTGAAATGTCAGGGCAGATGAGGAATTAATTGTATACTCTGCTTTATGCTCTGCACAGCTACAAGTTATCAACTCATATCTAAGACATGTAGTTATATTGTAGTCATTGCTCCATTGCTGCATTTGTGGTATTTGCATGAACCAGTATTCCATTATGTTGTAACATAAGGAACTGGCCTGGAAACCTAAAGATGGGACTAATCTGACTCAAATTAGTTGGAATAAAACTTGCCATGAAATCACATTAAAATTCACTCCAGATTAAGATATGACTCGTATAGCAGGATCTTATAAGGCCTGAATGTTGTGGCCTATGATGAGATTGTTGGAAGAATCATGTAGGAATTCCAACAGGCCTTTGTCAATGTCCGAAGCAACCCATAGCACTTTTTACACTTTTGCCGAGTGGAAAAGTGACTTCCTTTCTACGCAGCAGTGACTTGCCAATTCAGGGGGATTATAGCTTGTTAATTGTCTTATTAATAGCAGAACCATGCTTATTACTATTTAGCTTCCTATCCTGCCAAATACGCCAAGCAAACAAGATGTTGAGAATTCTTGACATTTGAAGCGGGCCCCTGGTGACGTCAGCTTACACCATGCTCCAAAGAACCTTCATGTTGGACACCAGGCACCGACATCTTACAGCATACCCCATGGGCACCATTTCCATAGACATTAGTATCCAACATGTACCAGATTCCAAGAATCTGCATGGCAACTCTATGACCCACTTCTACATTTTAATGCTGCACTAGCAACAATCATCACAATGTTGCTGTAAGGACACAGGAATATGTATCCAGTTCATGAACTGGAAAAGACTATGTCTTTGCTCATTTGCTATCATACTGCTTACTTGCTCTGAGCTTAACTGGGTGCTCACAGCATAAATCACGCTTAGCTAAAACAAATTAAGATTCAGCCCCCAATTACTGATTTATGCTAACTTTAAAAACCTTTTAAATCCTTTTAAAACTTTGATAGCCTTTTGATATCTTATGTAAGATCTCCACGTATAAAGCTACATTTTTATTTAAGTGATAGTAATTTAAATGACTGTGTAAATTTAAAATACTGCTGCAGTGAATGACAAGCCCCATTATTCCCGTCTTCCCATGAGGTTATACGCGTGGATGCGCGACACTGCTTTTCGAGTCACAACGTTAGGGACATAGGAATAGAAACAGGTCATACAGCCCCTCAAGTGGATCCAATAACTGATCAGTAATCTCAACCCACATACCTGTCTTTGTCCCACATCCCACAATACCTTTGGTTAACAAAAATCTAGCAATATCAGTAACAATTGAATTGACAGCAATTTCCTACTGTTTATTTACTCAAGGGGTGTAAGATTTGTTGACTGAGCTAGAAGTTATTGCCCAGCCCTAGTTGTCCATGAGGAAGTAGCTTCTTGAACTGCTGCAACCCATTTGGTGAAGGAACAGTCACAATGCTGTTTGAGAGGGTGTTCCAGGATTTTGAAGCAAAGTTAATGGCTGAGATCAAAGACTTTTTTTGTAAGAACTGGGAAATGTAATAGGCTTTTGAACAATAGGAGGCTGAAGCTGTGTAGAAGCTTGAAGAACAGAACCCTCATCTTTCGATTAGACACTTTATACATTCCAGATTTAACACTGAGATTAATTTAGGTTCAAACATTAATACAACATTGTTTCCTTTTCTTTCCGTGTTTCCATTTTTTCCTTCTTTTCTCTTATTTTTGCTTCCAGATAATAGCACACCTGCTCCAGGTATATTTATTTCTTTTCTTGCCTGATCAAGCTAACCTTTCTGTCACTCAATCTCTCCTATTTTCCACGCTATCACAGACCGTCCTTTTGACTTTGGTCCACCTCTCAGAGTGGCACAGTCACTTAGTACTGCTGCCTCACAGTGCTGGGGGCCTGGGTTCAATTCCACCTTCAAGTGACTATCTGTGTGGAGTTTGCATGTTCTCCCTGTATCTGCGTAGGTTTCCTCTGGGTGCTCCGGTTTCCTTCCACAGTCTAATAATATGCAGGCTGGGTGGATTGGCCATGCTAAGGTATCCAAGGATGTACTGGCTAAGTGGATTAACCATGGGAAGTGTGAGAATAGAGTGTGTGTGTGGGGGGGTTTCATCGGTCTTGGTGGGAGACTCTTCGGAAGGTGGGTGCAGACTTGATGGGCTGAATGGCCTGCTTCCATACTGTAGAGATTCTGATTCTTGCTCAAAAACTGAACTTTTTCTAGCTCATATGAAAGGTCTTCGACCTGAAATGTTAACTCTGTTTCAGTCTCTATAATGTTGCTCTTTCCTGCTGAGTATTTCGGCATTATCTACTTTTGTTATTGTTTTAAACCTCAGTGTTTGAATCTATTCTCAAAATATGAGACAAGCAAATTCAAAAATTATGCAAATATATCTGCTGTACTACAAATAAATAAAAGGTGGTGTGTTTGGGGAAAATTAAAACTTTAAAGTAAGTACAGCAGGTGCTTAGGTTCATGAATGCCTAAAATTTTAGATAATAGGCAGTAATATCATAGAGGCAACATGACTAGGCCAGTAGTTCAGAGTCCTGGCTAATTTGAGGACAGGGGTTCAAATCCCACAACAGCAACTAGTGGTATTTAGATTTAAACGAATGAAAATCTGGAACAGAAAGCTAGCCTTGGTAATTTGTTGCAATTGTTGTAAAGACCTCCAGTCTGGTTCACTCATGTCCTGTATGGAAGGAAATCTGCTGCCCTTACCCAGTCTGGCCATGCCCTGCCTCCATATCCACAGCTATGAATGAATGTCAAATGTTCTCTGAAATTGCTTAGTAAGCCAATAGGTTGAAGGACAATTATAAAGGGTAACAAATACCAGACTCTATGGAAAAATAAAGAAAAACAATATATTTATGCAATGGACCATTTAGATATGAAATGTCCCAACAAAATGACTGATTTGAATCCATTAAAACTTTTGAAAGAGATAAAAATGAAATGGTACAAGTGAAAAAGGAGTATGCAACATAGTGAGTATCTATTTCAGAGAGCAGACTAACCTCAATGAATCACTTTTTTCTATGCTGTAAAATTCTATGATTCATAAAGGTGTATAGAGAGAGATACAGTATATGGATAAATATGAAAGTAGCAGAAATACTGCCATTTTGACTAAATGTCAAGAGAAAGGTTTTACTGGTTGATCCAGCTTTATTCAGTCTTGTACAGGTATGAGTGGAGCTGGGAGACCTACTTTCACCCACAGAAACCAATGACCATATTAATAGCTAGAAAATAGTCAGCTGATCTGTGATGGATAGCTGTAGGTGTTCCACTGTTTTTTTAAGTAACTCTAAATTTACAAAACAGCACCTATCCAAATCTTTTACCATTAAAATGTGATATACAACAAGCACTCAACAAAAATAAGTTTGATAAAAGAATGAAAATCCTGTGAAAATAAAGAAATTTGTGAAAAAATGATAATTGATGCCTTGAATAATAGTCTGTTACATGTTAAAATACGACTCCCTCTATGTTCAGACTTCATCTGCAGCCAGTTTCATGTGGCAAGCCTTCCTTGAATAGAAGCTGATGTGCAGTAGATGCTGGAAATCTGAAATAAAAACAGAAATTCCTGGAGAAACTGAATAGATCTGAAAGCATCTGCGAAGAGAGAAACAGAGCTAACGTTTCAAGACAAAGTCAGAACTAAAGATAAATCATATTGGACACAAAATGTTAACTCTGTTTCTCTCTCCTCAGATGCTGCCAGAGCTGCTGAGCTTTTCCAGTGTTTCATTATTTCTTTGAATACATTTGATTCCAATTCTAGTGTGCTTATGAGTGATGTGTTCTTTACTAACACAGTTATAGAGATCTCTAGTGTTCATTGTGCAGCATAGCAGTTTAGTTATCTTATTCAGTATCTCATTCATAAATCTAAACATTTTAATGTTTTTATTGGAGTTGCATCTTGAATAATATTTCTGCTAGATTTATAAAGTAAGATAGGAGGAAAAGAATAATTCTGAAACATTACCTTTTCTTTTCAGAAATCGAGAAGGGTAAATTATCCCCTCCCTGGCAAAGGCAAATTGTATAAATCATAAATAAAAACTAAAAGAACTGTGGATGCTGTAAATCAGAAACAAAGTTCTGATTTCAACCTGAAATGTTCCCTCGGATTTCAGTTCACAGACGCTGTCAGACCTGCTGAACTTTTCTAGCAATTTCTATTTGTGCATAAATCATAAGTTGGCCTTTGTGTATAGAAACTAAATTCAATCATATCTACTAATATATATTGACTTGTTACATAGACAATATATTGCCATTATGTGAAGGCATCAACAATAAGTTTAAGCTGTAACGGTAAATCATATAAATAAAAGATACATTATGCAAAGTGATTTTTTCTTTAAAATTTTATTTGCCATCAATGTCACAGAGCAAAATTAATTGTTAATCTCCTAAGTACATTTTCATTAATCATATTGCATCTTTTCAGAGTAGAGGTAAATAATCTTAAACATTTGGAGAGGTTTGACTTTCATTAGAACAGGGAAAAAGGAAATGACATACATAACCATTCTTAACTTTTGTAAATTAATTGCTTATCACTGTGATAGCCAGGAGATGACAGAAACAGTTTCTGCAAATATGTGTTAGTCTGGATCATTCTATTTTCTCTGATCAGACACCTGGATTTACTGAGCAAGAAATGAGGATGCAAATAACAGTTCTAATTCACTATTTCCTTCAGCTCTTGAATTCTCTGTGGCCTGAAATAAAGTTTTATAAAGCTGAGTACAGGTGCTTACCCTTTCTAGATTTGCCTATGCAAAACAACATCAAACCTCTCCAAACTTAGAAAGTTTGAATTCTTCTACTCAGAACCAGAAAAACTGCGGTCAATAGATAAATGTAATTCAAAGAATAATGTGGTTATTAACAAAGTTAATGCTATAATATTTGAAGACCCCCCTCCCTATTTGGCTTGTTATCCATCTGCAATAAAAATAAATTCAATCCAATGGCTTGGCCAGTTAGTTTGTCTCTCAGGAAAGAAAAATGGATAAAAAGAAGCAGAAGTTATCAGAGCTGTTATAGCTCAGCCTAATATGACTTCTTCAAAAAAGGAATTTGAATATGCTTGGGTGAATATTTTCACTCCAATCTCTCAGGGAGTGAAGGTTTAAGCTTATGTTTGTAGTGTTGATCAAGTGGGTTGCTTTGAACTTCTTAAACTGCAATCATCCAGGTAAGTGAACAGCATTTTGATCACACTTCTGACTTCTGTCTTGCAGATGGTGGAAAGGCTTTGTTGAGTCAGGATGAGAGTTACTTGCTGCAGGATATATTGCCTCGCTCTTATAACCACAGAATTTTTATGAGTTACACATCTGGTCAGAGGCAGCCCTCAGGGTTTTGACTGTGTGGGATTCAATGGTGGTGATGCCATTGATGCCTGGGAGTATTTAGTCTTTTACTTGTTGGTGAATATTTGTGGTCATTGTGTGGCAGAAATGTTACTTGCCATTTGTTAACTGGTTTCACTTTAGCTGTGGCAACTTTCTACACTTTGGAAGTTTATTCAATACTCTGGAAACTCGTTCTAGACTTTGGAAGTTTATTCTATCAAATCAGATCCAGTGCTGCTTATGCTGACCTAGTCTTTACAATTAGAATTAGAATTAGGTTTAATTGTCACATGTACTAAGTACAAAAGAATGGGAATACAGTGAAAAGTGTACAATGTTGCCAAACACTGCAGCATCTTAGGTACAAAGTATCTAGTTACAAATTAGTTACAAAAATAGAGAGATAAAGAAAAACACCTAAAAATTCTAAAGTAGGAAAATAAATAAATAAAACAAAATGATAAACATTATAGTCTTTCTACAGCCTACAGTCCAGACCTCAGTTGAGGAGCAACATGACAAAGCAGCCTGCTAGCCACACAAATGTGACTGCCCATCTCAGAGAGCTGAATCAGGAATGGAGCCAGCTGAGTCGTGCCATTCACAGGAAACATTTCTGTCAAACAGTGTGTTCAACCAGTGTCTCAGGAGTCAGGAGACACCGAATTGTGTCAAGTGGTTGCAGGCATCTACATATCTTTGAAAGAAGAAATTCTCCCTAATGGATCTGATGCTTATGCATTACCTGGGACTATCAAAGTCACCACCATCTTCAACCTTTTTGACTGGATTCTTCCAGTGATTTGCACATTTGGTGTATCCAGAATTATCCAGTTTGTGGTCTGCATGGACATAGAGTCATAGAGATGTACAGCATGGAAACAGACCCTTCGGTCCACATAAGACAAGGGGTTGGCTGATAGCTTGTCCAAGCCAGTGATGGCATTAACTGACCTGAGACGATATTCATTATAGTGAGCATGTGGCTTCAGCTGGCTTTTCTCAGAAGCTGTGTAGCAAAAGCTGCATTCACATGGGCATCTGCACTTGCTGTCAGTTGAGGGCAGGTAGTTCTTGAATGGTCAAGCAAACGAGATGCTTGGAGGTTTATGCAATCTCTTCAACATCTTGACATCACCTATAATGCTGCACTGAAGTCTCTCAATGTGTTCCATGGACCTCTATCATTTGGTGAGAATATTTACATCTTTAGGAAGTCAATTATAGACCATGGCACAAGGCACGAGTCTGAAGTAAGAAGTGCACATGGAGCACTCATTATCATATCCACTATAGCTACTCTCCCTCATGTAGCACAATTGTACTTCACTCCTACTGTCGATTTGGAGACACTTTAGTCTAGATAGATGCAGTTTTGTAGCCAACCTATTTAAGGTGACAGACACATTGGCTTCCTGAGATGGCCTGATGTTGGTTAAGTTTCATTTGATTGGAATATCTGGTGTTTGATGTTGCTGGCCAAAGGAAACATTTCAGCTTATCAGCCTATTACAAAACAACTCACCGTCGAGGCCAATTCCTACATTTTCTCTGTAGTCAAGCTGAGACTGCTTGGGAGGTTTGCCAAAATATTGCATTCGGCTGTTACTTTAATGGTTCCTTTTTTTATTTCCAGCCCCGTGGTGGCCAGCTAAGCAGAGTTTGGAGCGGATTACACTACCTGTCATGAACTTTCCTTTGATCTCAGCATCATTGCAACTTCTCTTGATCACTTTGTGAAATGGGAGTCACCAAATGAAAACCCAATCATCAGCTTCCCTGAATTCACCAAAATGTAAGTAATTGAACCAGCGCACAATCTTGCATAAGTGCTGTGACTGTACTTCTCTAAGGATCTGTCACTAACTATCTCACCATCCCCAAACCCATCAAACCTTGGAGTGCAGGTTCATAGCTCCTTGAAAGTGGAGTCGCAGGTAGATAGGCTCGTGAAGAAGGCGTTTGGTATGCTTTCCTTTATTGGTCAGAGTATTGAGTACAGGAGTTGGGAGGTCATGTTGCGGCTGTAGAGGACATTGGTTATGCCACTGTTGAATATTGCATGCAATTCTGGTCTCCTTCCTATTGGAAAGATGTTGTGAAACTTGAAAGGGTTCAGAAAAGATTTACAAGGATATTGCCAGGGTTGGAGGATCTGAGCTACAGGGAGAGGCTGAACAGGCTGGGGCTGTTTCCCTGGAGCGTCAGAGGCTGAGGGGTGACCTTTAGAGGTTTACAAAATTATGAAGGGCATGAATAGGGTAAATAGGCAAAGTCTTTTCCCGGGGGTTGGGGAGTCCAGAACTAGATGGCATAGGTTTAGGGTGAGAGGGAAAAGATATAAAAGAGACCTAAGGGGCAACTTTTTCACACAGAGGGTGGTACATGTATGGAATGAGCTGCCAGAGGATGTGGTGGAGGCTGGTACAATTGCAACATTTAAGAGGTATTTGGATGGGTATATGAATAGGAAGGGTTTGGAGGGATATGGGCCGGGTGCTGGCAGGTGGGACTAGATTGGGTTGGGATATGTGGTCGGCATGGACGGGTTGGACCGAAGGGTCTGTTTCCATGCTGAAAATCTCTATGACTCTAAACACGTAGACATTGTCCAATGACTGTTGTAACTACTTTCTTCTTCCTTCTGTTTCTAATTAATAAACAAACTTACATTTCAATTTATTTTAATGAAAATGTGCAATTCTTCTTTTACCCAATTCCTTTTAGTATCATAAAGCAACACAGTAGCTCTGTCTATGAACAAAGCTTACACTATACAGCTGTATCTGCCTTAATCATTAAAATTCGGATCTTCCAGTCATTCAGAAGTGAGGATTATGACAGACGAACTGATCATGCCATCTGAAAAGTTACCAGAAGAGTACTTCCCACAGAATTCTTAATCTCAACTTTAGACCTAAACAATATTAACACCATGCATAGGACCCATTCCCAATGATGTCTGCACTCTCTTCCTTGAGGTAATCAATCAGTTCCTTGAAAGTGGAATTGCAAGTAGATAGAACAGTGAAGGCGGCGTTTGGTATGCTTTCCTTCATTGGTCAGAGCATTAAGTAGAAGAGTTGGGAGATCATGTTGCAGCTGTATAGGACATTGGTTAGGCCACTTTTGGAATATTGCGTGCAATTCTGGTCTCCTTTTTATCAGAAGGATGCTGTGAAATTTGAAAGGGTTCAAAGAAGATTTACAAACATGTTGCCAGGGTTGGAGGATTTGAGCTATAGGGAGGGGCTGCATAGGCTGGGGCTGTTTTCCCTGGAGCATTGAAGGCTGAGGGATGACCTTATAGAGGTTTATAAAATCATGGGGGGCATGGATAGGATAAATAGACAAGGTCTTTTTCCTGGGGTAGGGGAGTCTAGAACTAAAGTGCATAGGTTTAGGGTGAGAGGGGAAAAATTGAAAAGGGACCTAAGGGGCAACCTTTTCACGCAGAGGGTGGTGCATGTATGGAATCAGCTGTCAGAGGAAGTTCTGGAGGCTAGTACAATTACAACATTAAAAGATATCTGCATGGGTATATGAATGGAAGGGTTGAGAGAGATATGGGCTAAGTGCTGGCAAATGGGATTAGATTAGGTTAGAATATCTGGTTGGCATAGACAAGTTGGACCAAAGGGTCTGTTTCGTGCTGTACATCTCTATGACTCTAATAGGTCTCTGTGAGAGCCCAAACTAACTAGGTTGCAGATAACAAGGGTTCTATCAGAAGACGTGGACATTCATTGCTAAACTAGTGGGAGGAGAGCCTTGTGGTGCACTTGTAGTGCCCCCTCCTCAGGCATCAAGTCCCACCTGCCCCAGAGGTATGTAAAAACATGCCCAAACCATTTGGTTAAAAATCTTTTTTCAATGGGAGACCCTACCTATCATAGGCAGTCTCCTGGCTGAGGTGATGGTCATCTTGCCTCTGCTGCTCTGGGAGCGGCTTGGATTTAAAGAACTCAGCAGGACCTGTAGCCTGCTGCTGGAGAGCCTGCAGGGTTTGCTTTCATCAGGCGGGTGAACCAATCCAAAGTCAGGAATATCACCTCGCTGTAGGAAAATGACCCTTAAATTGCCTCTTAGGTGACATAATTGACCAACTATTTCTTTGGAGTACCAACTTTTTTCCCTCACCTGTCCTTTGGACATTCCCCTGCAGTTGGTGAGGTGATGGTGGTGGTGCGATGGCAATGTCAATGGGCAAGTAAGCCAAAAACTCAGGCTAATGTTCTAAGGATGTGTATTCAACACACACTTTGATATAGGGTGATAACCTACCTGGGTCATAATTTCCTTTCTGGAAGGAGTTCTGCTATCCCTACTACATGTAACTCCAGACCAACAACGTGTTTGACTCATTACTGCCTCCTGGCAATTAGAGATAGGCAATAAATACCAACCTAGCCAATGAAATCCACATCTCATTAACACTTAAAAGGATGGGAAAGTGTCAGGGAGTCATCCTGCAACAGAACCCCCGTATTTATACCCCAGCCATGAAATTCTGCCTCCAGGGGGCCTGAGAAATAATTTCGTGCTGCACATTGCTAGGAATGCAAACCAAATAGTACGATATCCAGATTGCATTTGAGAATTCATAAATAATTCTATCCCATGCTCTATTTCCTCAAACAAATTAAACAAAGAAAGAAATCAAACTGGAGCAAATGACTTACAAATAAATTAAGTAAATTAGACTTAAAAGTCAGGAAGAGAAATAGAATAGCATGTGAAAATAGTGACAGCAAGAGAGATAAACACAAAATCTAAGGAAATAATTTATTTGAAAAAACAAGGAGAAGGTGATATTGCAATCCAGTTGGGTTCTAAAATTGCTTTAAGTGTCATTGAGAAGTTGAATGAATTGCAGAATATGTGCAATGCAGATAAACTCTTCAGTCATGCAGTGTTGAACTTGCGTGATCATCACAACCAGGAAAAGCAGAATGGCTTTAATTTCACCATACGAATTACTAGAAAAATAAAAACTGACCAAAATCTATTTTCTTCATATTTTGGATACCATAATACTGTTATGGAAAAGAATTCCAGGATTTGGACCCAGTAACACTAGAGGAACAGCAATATATTTCCAAGTCAGGATGATGAATGACTTGGAGGGGAACTTGCAGGTGGTTATGCTTCCAAGAGTTTGCTCCCTTGTCCTTCGCGATCTAAGTGGTCATCAGTATAAGGGGTTTTGGTGAATATCTGTATGCATCTTGTAGATAGTACGCATTGTTGCTACTGAATGTCAGTGGTAGAGGGAATGGATGCTTGCTGATGTAATCCCAATCAAGCAGACTGCTTCACTACCCAAGGAATCAAATGGCATTGAATATTGTGCATTTGTCAGTCTACATCCCCATTTCTGACCTTATGGTGGAGAGAAGATCATTGATGAAGCAGGTGAAGATGATTGGGCCTTGGATCTTACCCTCAGGAACTCCTGTGGAGGTGTCCTGGAGCTGGGATGACTGACTCCAACAATCACAACCATCTTCCTATGTGCCAAATATAACTCCAACCAGCAGAGAATTTGCTCCACAATTTGCAATGATCCCAGTTTTGCTCAGGTTCCTTGATGCCACACTCATTTGAATGCAGCCTTGATGTCAAGGGCTGTCATTCTCAGCTCACCTTTGGAATTCAACAATTTTGTCCATATTTGAACAAAGGCTGTAAGTCAGGAGTAGAGAGGCCCTGCCAGAACCCAAATTGAGAATCAATGAGTATGTTGTCACTAAGCAGATGCTGCATGATCATACTTTGATGACAATTTCTATCACTTTACTTATGATTGAGAGCAGACTGATGGGGTAGTAATTGGCCAGATTAGATTTGTCCTGCTTCTTATGTATAGAACACATCTGGGTAACTTTCCACATTGTCAGATAGATGCTACTGTACTGTATAACTGCACTGGAAAAGATTGGATTGAGGATCAGCAAGCTCTGGAGCCCTAGTCTTCAGTACCATTGCCAGAATGTTGTCAGGGCCCATAGCCTTTGCAGTATAAGTGCCTCCAAACTGTTTTTTTGATATTATGTAGAATGAATTGAATTGGCTGAAAACTGATATCTGTGAGGAGGCCGAGGTGAATCTCCATTTGGCACTTCTGCCTGAAGATTGTTCAGATGCTTTAGCCTAATGCGTTGCACTGATATGTTGGTCTCTTCCATAATTGAGAATGGAAATATTTGTGGAGCCTCCTCCTCCAGTGAGTTGTCTAATTGTTCACCACCATTCAGAACTGTATGTGGCAGGACTGCAGAGCTTAAATCTAATCCATTGGTTGGGAGATCATTTAGGAGAAAGTGAGGACTGCAGATGCTGGAGATCAGAGCTGAAAAATGTGTTGCTGGAAAAGCGCAGCAGGTCAGGCAGCATCCAAGGAGCAGGAGAATCGACATTTCGGGCATAAGCCCTTCTTCAGGAATGGGAGATCACTTAGCCATATCTCTCACTCGCTGCTTATACTGTTTGGCACACATAAGCCTGGTTGATAACTTTACCAGGTTGACACCTCATTTTTAGGTATGCCTTTTATTTAAATAGTTAAACAATTTAATACTAAAATCGAAGTTTAAGATGGACCGCCATTTGGAACTTCTGCCCTAACAACATCGTGGGTTAATCTATAGCAAAAGCACTGTATCAGTTCAAGGAGGCAGCTCACTGCCAACATCTCAAGACAATAAATGCTTGGCCAGCAGCAAAGTCCAATCTTCTGAACGAGTTAAAAAAAAAACTATTTTATACAGATGTGAGTTGAGCAGCAATGAGCATAAGATAGCCTGTACAACATCATATCTTTACTGTTTCTTCTAAGTACACTTTGTTAAAGGTACACAAGCTTTGGTTTATCTCCCACCCAGGAATATAAATGTTGCTAGAAGCAATTCCCAGACATGAAAGTATTCAGTTATTGAAAAAACTCAACTGAAGAAGGCAAGTAGAGGAAACTAGCCATCTCCTGACTTCATGCTGAGATAAAGCATATGAAAACTATTCTGCATGATGACAGATACCCTGATCAAATCATCACTTGTTAAATATCATGAAAACTGATGAAAGCACCTACAGCCAACACTCAGTTCTGAGCAGAGCACCGTTTACCTCAGTAAACTAATTTACCTTAGTTCCAGTGCCCATTACCCTGGAAAAGGAAGGTTTTTTTTTAAACCAACCTAGCGAAATGAAATCTTTCATGCTGCTAATATATAAAAATTGTAGCAAGCCTCATCAGCATTTGTTTGCAGGATGCCTTCAATGCCCTGCCCTTGGCATCTCAACACCTTCTTCTGCCTTTCAGTTTGACCTTTACATTCATGGAAGGTTCACAGAGTCATACAGATGTACAGCATGGAAACAGACCTTTCGGTCCAACCTGTCCATGCCGACCAATCTAGTCCCACCTGCCAGCACCCAGCCCATATCCCTCCAAATCCTTCCTATTCATATACCCATCCAAATGCCTCTTAAATGTTGCAATTGTACCAGCCTCCACCACTTCCTCTGGCAGCTCATCCCATACCCGTACCACACTCTGTGTGAAAAAGTTGCCCCTTAGGTCTCTTTTATATCTTTCCTGTCTCACACTAAACCTATGCCCTCTAGTTCTGGACTCGCCAACCCCCGGAAGCAGAATAGTATCAGAATATCGCTAGTTATGAGTGCTGTAATAGTATTTCAGGCTGCTGCATCTTTGCCTCTGTGTACTGAAGGGAACCTGGTGCTGCACCTATGTCAAAATAAAGATGAACAAAATGAAAGGGAACCTGACACCTTAAGAGTTTGGAGCTACAATTGATATCTGCTGATGGTAGCTAAGACTTGCATGTGTGCTTTGAACCAAAGGTCTTCTCAACTCATGAAAAGGCCAAATGTAACAGCGTGGTGTCAGAAAGGCAGAGAATTTTTTTTTCCATAGTTGTGCTTTGTGACTCAATTTGCACCTTCATTGAATAGTCAAATTCCAGTCCCGGGGCCCCATCTCTAAAGAAAGATATACTAATGTTGGATATATTAATTCAAATATTCAATAGAATAATTCTTGGGAAATTAGGTTATCCTATGATAACAGACTGACCAAGTTTGGCTTACGGTCTCTGAATTTTGCAAGAGACATGTGTAGAGGCCGGGGGCAGGGGAGTTGATCTCAATAAGACCTACATGATTCTGGAGGGAAATTAACAGTTCTGGAAGAATAGCAGATCTGGTTTTTAAGTTTCTGATGAACCAGGTAAACAAATTAAACACAGAATTCTGTTCTTTCAGCTGGGGAATCTAGAACACAAGGGGCAGGGAATGATCATTTAGGATTGTGATACGAAATTTCTTTGCTCAAAGAATTGTGAATCTTTGAAACTGTGTACCCCAGATGCTTCATCATTGAGTATATTAATATACTTAAGGCTAAGTTAAACAGATGTTTTTCTCTCAGGAAACCAAGGAATATGGGTGTGGATATGTGTGTCTGTTTATTACTTTGGAATTAACTACTATAGTGAGCTTTGTAATCTTGTTGTTTGGAACTTTTTAGTAATATTTGGGATGATAGTTAATACAAAGTGGTAACACTAAATTCTCTGCGTTGGCACATATGTGTTGCATATCTTGGTAATGGAGTTGATAAAGTAAGATAGAGAAGCTGTCAGAGAAAAGGTAAACTTACAAAATGATTAACATGTGAACACCAAGGTGCTAGGTGCTTTTCATCATTTATATAAATAATTTGGCTATGAACATAGGAGGTATAGTTAGTAAGTTTGCAGATACACCAAAATTGGAGGTGTAGTGAACTGCGAAGAAGGTTACCTCAGAACACAACAAGATCTTGATCAGATGGGCCAATGGGCTGAGGAGTGGCAGATAGAGTTTAATTTAGATAAATGTGCTGCATTTTGGAAAGGCAAATCAGAGCAGGACTTCATGTGAGGTCCTAGGGAGTGTGTTGCTGAACAAAGAGACCTAGGAGTGCAGGTTCATAATTCCTTGCAAGTAGAGTCACAGGTAGATAGGATAGTGAAGGTGGTGTGTGGTATGCTTTCCTTTATTGGACAGAGTATTGAGTACAGGAGTTGGGAGGGTCACATTGCGGCTGTACAGGACATTGGTCAGGCCACTTTTGAAATATTGCCGGAGGAAGGGGTGGAGTCTCGTACAAATTACAACATTTAAAAAAACACTTTTGGAATAGTGTGTGCAATTCTGGTCTCTCTCTGATTGGAAGGATGTTGTGTAACTTGAGAGGGTTCAGAAAAGATTTACGAGGACGTTGCCAAGATTGGAGGATTTGAGCTACAGGGAGAGGCTGAATAGGCTGGAGCACTGGAGGATGAGGGGTGACCTTAGAGATTTAGAAAATCATGAGGGGCATGGATAGGATAAATAGACAAGGTCATTTCCTGGAGGGAGGTGGTCTAGAAGGCATAGGTTTAAGGTCAGAGGGGAAAAACTTAAAAGGGACTTAAAGGGCAACATTTTCAAACAGAAGTTGGTGCATGTGTGGAATGAGCTGCCAGAGGAAGTGGTGGAGGCTGGTACAATTACAACATTTAAAAGGCATCTTGACCGGTATATGAATAGGAAGGGTTTACAGGGATATGGGCCAAGTGTTGGCAAATGGGACTAGATTAGATTAGGATATCTGGTCAGCATGAATGAGTTGACTATAGGGTCTGTTTCCATGCTGTACACCTCTGACTCTAATCAGGAATTGGGCATTTTTGTTCAGCAAATCTTAGATTGATGATACACGATTAAACCAATTAGAGTTCATTATAGCTCTGATCATGCACACAGATATTGGCCAGTAAGAGATAAAAAGTCCTGAGTTTTAGTGGTTCATTACACAGGATGAAAGGTCAGTAACTGAAGATGAAATTCAGTCCATAGAACAGAACAAGAGACCTGTACCCAGTCAGTGTTGCGAACTGGTATACTAAAGTGAATAGACTGTAAAACCACTGCTTTGATTACAAGTACTAAAGAAAAAAATTACTGTGATAAACTTTATACATTCTGTAAAATTTGTGAAAACATATTCTTACCTGGATTGGGTCGTGTAACTAGTCAAGAATAGTAAACTTTCAGATGTTTTGTGTTACTCAGTCATGGGATGTAGGCATCGAAGGCTTGGCCAGCATTTATTGCTGGAAGGGTAGTTAAGAGTCAACCACATTGCTATGGGTCTGGAATAAAATATAGGCCAGAGCAGGTAAAAAGACATCTGTGAACCAAATGGGCTTTTATGACAACTGACAGTTGTCACCCATTAGATGAGTTTTTAATTCCAGATTTTTATTGACCTTGGTGGGGTTTGAACCCATGTATTCAGAAAATTAGCTGGATTACCAGCATAGTTACATTTGTATCGCAAATGACTGTCTCAGACTATAACTATAATCAATGTAGATCTTACAACTAAACCCAAAGTTCTAAGGTTGCCACCTTATTTGGGGCCACAGAAAGAACTGTTGGTGTAGTGCGCTCCCCTTCTTCTCAGCCTGTGCTTATCATAAGTCAAGGCTCGACAGTGTTCGACTTTGCTTTTGTCCTGCTTAGCTCTTGTTATTTCTCTGGAGGTTGTGGGGTCCTACACTTGGCCACTTGAGTCTCGAAGTCCAGCACTTACCATGAATCCAGCTGCGATGCTCCCCATACTGAGCTGCAACCTGTCTGAGATCAGGCAGATGTTAACCAGAAATTACTTGTTGAGTTTACATAATTTAATCCAATTGGTAAGGCTTTAATCTACTTTTCCCATATTATCAAAGGTAGGCACTACCCAATCAATGTTTGAAAGTCAGCTTCAGTACAGAGTGATGGTCAGAACCGCAGTGTAGAAAGCACTATTTTAGCAGTGAGTTTCTCAACCTAAAAGCAATTCTGCGCAGGTTTCCTAGAACTGGGGCAATCAGCTGGGCAAATGCTATTTTCTCTGATGCAACTTCATTTGTGAAACCTCTTTATCTACTGTTCTTAATAAGACAAAGCATTTCAACTCAAAAAAAACCTAACCGCAAAAAAAAACCCAACCATCCACCCACACAAAATTCAATAAGAAGCTGTGAAACAGACCTGTGGCAAATACTTTTTGTTTTGTGTCACAGGAGACAATAAAATGCTTAAATTGTATCAGTCTGCAAATGTCACTATTCTCCACTTCGCTGGATTAAGAAGCAATCAAATGATTAGTTCAGGGTTCATGTTATGGTTAAAAATTTGCATTGCCATTTTAAGATCTTGAGAGTTATACTGATCACTTTTTAAGGTCTTCCCTTTAGATAACTGTTGTAAACTACTGACATGAAACATTAACAAGTGTAAATGAGATGATATCTTCAAAGATTTCATACCTGAAACTACTTTAGATTTAGTAAACCAGTTTCCTCCTTTGGCAATTAGTTCAATACAGACAATGATTTGAACTCCCAACATACAGAATTTTTACCCACCGCTATAAAGTAAGGGAAAGTTCCATCCATATCGTTAATGAGACTTACCTTTTTATCATAGGTGATTCCTTTTTCTCATTCCCCTGAAGGCACTGACTCAACAGTTGGGTGGATTCCCATGGGTTCTGGCAACTCCCCATACCTCATCCAAACATTTTTTTTTTTAAAAAAGTGTTCAAGCTTAAACAAGTTTAAGCAATAATGAACTTAAGCATTGGGGAAGGAGAAACAATATAATGAAGCTATGCTTACCCGGAGCTTGTATCTATTGTATATACATCTATACGCGCCACTGTTAGTTGCTGGAACACATAACTTGAGCATTTTTTCGCTACTTATCCTAGGATTCCTGATGCAGATTTTGAAGCCTTTGCTACTCGTTGAGAACAGCTAACTCAAAGACTGAATCTCATCAGTATGGCTTAATATCGCAACCACTATGCAAACCATCAAAAATGCATTTCTAATTTAAGGAAGAAAGCAAACAAAACACCAGTGGTAACAACAGAAGGCTATGTGAATCATTCAAAATCATTTATTGTCAATAGGGTGGCACTGAGGACATTATCTTTTCAGTCTCGTCACCTCAGTTTAAAAGCTTTGTAAGGTGAATCTAAGTGAGATCCTGATGAGTATGAGCTCCTGCATAAAACTGAAGTATGTAGAATATATCAACCGCATAGGACCTCTTCCTTTCCTCTTGTAAGTACTTTGATGAATTTATTGATGACATGTCCTACATCTCAATTTGAACAAAACATTTTAGTGACCATGATTTCCTCATATTCCATTTCTACCTCCTCGCATGATTTCTCAGTTCCCACTTACAAGGATGGATTGCCTCTCAATATTCACTATAAGCTCATCAACTAGACTACCTCACATCCCTATTTCTTATAAGAGACTCTCTTTCATTCTTCCAGTTCATCAGTTCTAACAATGAAATCCTTCATACCAGTAATATTGTATCAACCTTTCTTGGCACGGCTCTCAACGATGTCTGTTCCATTTCCTGAACATCTGCTTTCACTCCCATTACAGCCACAGTACAATGATGGGTTTTCCTGGTTTGCATCTTCCAACCCAACAACATCCACATTCAAAACACCATCCTCTGTCATTCCTACCTTACGTCCCTTTCCTGCATTTCAAAAGGTCTGTCACCATATTGTGGTCCACTAACAAAAACAGAAATTGCTGGAGAAATTCAGCATATCTAGCAGCATTTGTGGAGAGAGAAATGTAGTTAACATTTCAAGTCTAATAACCCTTCTTCAGAGTGGTCCATTCTTCTATCACCCCCAACACCCACTTCCTTTCTGACAGAAGCACAGGACATCTCCTTTTACTTCTTCCATCTTCACAATCAAAGTCATTTCAGGAACAATAGCGATTAACTTGTACTTTTCAGTTGGGTGTACTTTATTTGCTGCTCACAATCTAACTTCCTCTACGCTGGGAAGGCAAATCAATAATTGGGTGATCTCTCTGCAGAGATTCTTTGGTTCTTGTCCTTTTAACATTGTTTCACCTTTCCCCTGCATTCCATTCCATCATAGTTTTTAAATTCTTCTCCTCCCACCTTTCCCTGCCTTGCTTAAAAGTCGGTATATTTCTACAGTACTGATGAAGAGTACAGGCAGGGAAAACAGCCCCAGCCTGTTCAGCCTCTCTCTGTAGCTCAGATTCTCCAACCCTGGCAACATCCTTGTAAATCTTTTCTGAACCCTTTCAAGTTTCACAACATCTTTCCGATGGGAAGGAGACCAGAATTACACGCAATATTCCAACAGTGGCCTAACCAATGTCCTGTACAGCCGCATCATGATGTTTTCTCGACAGCTACTTTTCTCATTTTCAGGGGTTACATTTTGGTTTTTATGCCTCTTTTTTAAACACTCACTAACTCCTTTAATGGATTATGAATTCAGTAGCAACATCATTTTCTGCATATGCATTAATATTTTAGTATGTGGACTGAAACAGAAGCAGGTTTAGAAAAATTCAGCAAAATCCTCAACAATCATCACTGCTACATTAAACTTCAAATCAGAGCATGCAAGGAAAGTATTAATTTCCCAGACATTATTGTACTTAAATTGGCAGTCATACATCAACAGCAGAAGTTTAAAAAAAAAACTGACACACACTTCTACACTCAAAAGCTATGACCAGGAACTTACTTTCAAAGCTAAATTTTCACCTCTCTAACATAGTCAAATACAGCTTAAGTAATTCATGCTATGTGAGACATTTTGAGATAAGACATCATAAATGTTTACACCCAAAGTCCTAGCACTTGATCTCCAGGCTTTGGTCTGGTAAGTGTTGCATCTCGTTCCCCACCATCCCAAGCTGTCCACACACCTCAGCCTCAGCAGCCTTCCTGACTGCCAGCAAAACAAGTAAGATTGTGAGGAGGTTTGACTGGTTGAATGTGGAAAGTATGTTTCCTTTTCTGGGAGTGCCACAAGGATCGGTGCTGGGTCCACTACTTTTCGTCATTCATATCAATGATTTGGACGTGAGCCTAAGAGGTATAGGTAATAAGTTTGCAGATGACACCAAAATTGGTGGTATAGAGGACAGCAAAGAAGGTTACCTCAGATTACAACAGGATCTGGACCAGATGGGTCAATTGGCTGAGAAGTGGCAGATGAAGTTTAATTCGGATAAATGCGAGGTGTTGCATTTTGGGAAAGCAAATCTTAGCAGGACCTGTACACTTAATGGTAAGGTCCTAGGGAGTGTTGCTGAACAAAGAAACCTTGGAGTGCAGGTTCATAGCTCCTTGAAAGTGGAGTCGCAGATAGATAGGATAGTGAAGGCGTTTGGTATGCTTTCCTTTATCGGTCAGAATATTGAGTACAGGAACTAGGGGTTATTGCTTAAAGTAAGCGGTCATCTATTTAAGACAATAGTAAAGAGGATTTAATCTCTCTTTTAGATGGTCATGACACTTTGGAACACCTTTCCTCAATGGGCAATGGAATGGTGAATGGTGAAAGAGGTGAATAGATTCTTGGTAACTCTAAGTAGAAATGGGGAGTTAAAGTTGTGATGTGATCAGCCACAATCTTATTAAATGATGGTGCAGGCTCCAGGGACTGAATGGTTGACTCCTAACTTGTATATTTGCTGATATGTTCTTGCTGCTCCTCCAGTCACAGGCTGCTTCTTTCCCGCAGCTGCCAGTGACAGATAATCCTATCAACAACAATGAAGGAAAACAAGTCTGCAATTGAAGGAACACGTCCTCAGATTCAGTCTATACTACTTATAGGATTGAATTATCCAGGGAATTTTCCAATTCATGGCAAGTGTAAGAGGTAGCATTGGTCATCAATGTACTGGAAAAAAGAAGAGATGAGTTGAGGGCCAGAGTAGGACTAGAATAATTAATGCGTGACATATGCAACAAAGGCAGGCATAACAGTGACCCATGTAGGTACCTAGTGCAACATAGTTTATTTGTGGAAAGTGAGTGGAATTTAAATAGAAGTTGTTTAGAATCCTTTTTGTCCACAGATCTTGTGGTTTTACAGCTTCTTCTGTTCTTATTTTAGACTTCCACCATTCAAATCATTTTGATTTTATAAAAATAATGTTTATTATTTTTCAGAATTCAAAATGTATAAAATGAGAATAGTTGTTTTAAAAATCCTACTACACTTAATACACTTACTTCAAACTACAGTTCCCCATTATCCACTGATTCCACCAGATGAACTGTTAAATTAATGTTATCTGAATAAGAATTAGACAAATCCAGACCATTTCCAATAACTTGTTTTAAAAACAACCGATAAACAGGAGTGGTTTGAACAACACCACTGGCAAGAATATCCGTTACATAGTTACAAAACATAGCGTTAATACTTCACTTAAGAGCATCACACAGTTTTATCAGAATGCTTACATTTTTTAATTTACATGACCCGTTGACTGTGTACTGCCAGAAATTTTAATTGTGATATTTGCACTTCTGTGACACTTAAAGACACTTGTTTTTATAAAGTGGAATGTAATGATCAGAAATGAAAAGGTCATTATTAACTGCTATTTCACAATACTACAGAAACTGAATTGTGCAATACAACGTGGAGCAACAGAGAGTTTAAAAAATGAGCAGAATGTAATTTTTAGATCTCTTCTATGAAAATGAGTAAACGATCAATAAAAGTGAAATGTGTATTACTTGTTAAAATTTGCATTTCCTGCATTAAAATTAAATAACTGATTAAGAATTCAAATATACCAAAACTCAACAGCTTTTCTTCATTCTTTATTACTTAAATAAAAACAAGTCACAAATAGTACTACTCTAAGACTGTAGAACAATATAAAATCAATAGAGGCTTGTTTTTTTCATGATCCGCAAAAATTCTTGTTCATTTATCTCACCATCACCATCACGGTCAGCTTCATCAATCATTTCCTGTTTATGAATTGAAACAAATTTTTAAATATTATTTGAAGTAGCATTTCTTCCTATTTGACTAACGTACTTGCAGATCACCAGTGCCACTTTTTACAGTGAACATGGAGACTCATTGCTTTATGGGAGATAACTCGGTGGGTCAGGTCTTTGGTTTCATGTGACATATGCTGTTCAGACTTTTTCCTGCACCCCTCAGTTCAAAGTGTTTATGTACTTTATGTAACTTGTTGAAAATACAAGCTCGTAAAGACATTGCAAGCCAATGAGAGATCTGGGACCTGAATGAACAGTAGTTACAAATATTTCTGCCTAGACAATGAGATTTATGGATTAAGAAAGAAACATGGAAATAAGGGAGAAGGAAGGAAAACTAAATTGGGTTAATTGAAGTCAAATAAAGAACCAAAAGTAAAATTTAATTGGAACACAACAAATTGGATTAGGAGAGGAATTTAAGCAACTGGATTAAGAGAGAAAACAAAAGGAAAACTAAATTTTTTTTTAAAAAACTCAAACAATAGTCTGTATGCAGGAGAAATATATTGAATAATCTTAATTGTTTCCTTTATGGATCTGAGAATTTGATTGAGACAGTTGATATTGCAATGCCATTGTTAAAAATGTAATTGCTGATAAATTTCATCCTTAACTTTTGTGAGAAGTTTGATTGGAAATCATTGTGCAAACCCAGCAAGATCTTAAAAGCAGGGACAGCAAGAGCAAGTTTGCTTGTGTGCAAAGCAAATGATGGAGAGATGTTAGTTAATTAGAAAACTCCAGAAACTTGCAACTCACAGTACATCTCTTAATCCCCTGAATATACTCATCTATTTGCACATAATAATGTTAAGTTCAATTTTAATTGATATATACCATATTTAAAAAGCAGATATTAAATAGGCTGATGCATAATTAAAATCTAATGGGAAAGAAGCCCTATTGTCTTCTGTGACTTCAGCAACTTTACCCTTTATTGTTTAATAGAGTAAAATGAAATAAAGGAGGGAGGACATTTGTATCGAGCATAAACATTGGTGTAGACTTGTTGGGCCAAATAATGTTTTGTACTGTAAAATGCAATGTAATTATGTACTTGCCCCATTTCATTATCTAGAATTAGATTCAACTGTCTCTTTTCTATTATTGGATAAAATTAAAGATCTAGGAAGCAAACCCAGAAACAGTGATAAACTTTTGATTCATGTACAGCCACTCAGACTTCACCAACATTCAATGAATATTGAATATATAGTCAGTGGCCCTGCTACTGCTCTTGCAAAACTTACATCATCGTAGTGATATCTCAAAACTTTTCCTACTTTCGGCCCCATATATCTTTGGATAATTATTAATGAATTATTCAGTTTTCTTATTTCTAAATTCGTTTTCATATATTTTCATATATGTCTTATATTTCCTTCATGAGTTCAATAATAGATAATAAATAGCAATATTGTTTGATAGTCTACAATAAACTACCAATAGCCTAACTATTCTATCTTATTCCCAAATCTCTAACCAAATATATCCAGTCTGGTTTAGTATTACCTCTAACCCTTACATTCTGCTGCTGTAATAGAATTTTTGATTAACACTGATAACCTGTTTTCTCCTATCCTATTTACAAAATATTGAAAAGGAATAATAATGTTCATTTTCTAGTCTAACCTTATTGTATGCCATGTTTCTTAATGCTATATGCCCATTGCAATTTTTGGCATCAACTAATCAGTTCTATTTTAAAACTTCAATGCTTCGGATATAAACCTGCCGCTGTCCATTTGGCAACCATACTCTATTTTCGGGACTTTCCAGTAATTTTTTTCTTTTTTAGCTTTTCTATTTTTATTTTACTTTCTGCTCCCTCATTTTGTTTTATTTCTGTCTTGATTGCCATTAAATCCTCTGTATCGTGGTATCGCTTTTGACTCTGAACAAAAAGGCTGTGTGTTCCAGTTTCACTCCAGGAACTTGGAGACACAGAATTTAAACCAATATGCGAGTACAGTGCACCATTCTTTCAGTGTCATTCTTCTTATTGTCTGATGAGACAAGAAAACAAGGCTGATGTGGGTGAATGTAAATAGCACAATAATTGTCCATTTGGTTTGACCAATTTATACTGACTCCTAAAAATAAGATTATCCAATTATTATCAAAACGCTGATTATGCAATGTCCCCCTGCTGCACCTTCAATATTATAACTAGGGAGAGAATAGGCCCCTCAAAGATCAGCAAGACAGCCAATGTGTGGAAGTGCATGAGATGGGGGAGACACTGAACAAATATTTTGCATCAGTATTTACTGTGGAAAACAACATGGAAGATATAGAATGGGGGGAAATAGATGGTGACATCTTGAAAAATGTCCATATTACAGAAAAAGTGGTGCTGGATATCTTAAAATGCATAAAGGTGTATCCCGGACCCGATTAGGTCTGTGGGAAGCTAGGGAAGTGATTACTCAGCCCCATGCTTAGATACTTGTATCATCTATAGTCACAGGTGAGGTGCCGAAAGACTGGAAGTTGGCTAACGTGGTGTCACTATTTAAGAAAGATGGTAAGGAAAAGCCAGGGAACTATAGACCAGTGAGCCTGACATCGGTGTTGGAGGGAATCCTGAGGGACAGGATTTACATGTATCTGGAAAGGCAAGGACTGATTAGGGATAGTCAACATGGCTTTGTGCGTGGGAAATCATGTCTGACCAACTTGATTGAGTTTTTTGAAGAAATAACAAAGAGGATCGAGGAGGTAAGAGTGGTGGACGTGATCTATATGGACTTTAGTAAGGCATTCAACAAAGTTCGTCAAGGTAGACTGGTTAACAAAGTTAGGAGAAAGTGAGGACTGCAGATGCTGGAGATCAGAGCTGGAAAGTGTGTTGCTGGAAAAGCGCAGCTTTGGTTAACAAAGTTAGACGTCATGGAATACAGGCAGAATTAGCCATCTGAATACAGAACTGGCTCAAAGGTAGAAGACAGAGGGTGGTGGTGGAGGGTTGCCTTTCAGACTGGAGGTCTGTGACCAGTGGAGTGCCACAAGGATCAGTGCTGGGTCCACTGCTTTTCGTCATTCATATAAATGACTTGGATGTGAACACAGGAGGTGTAGTTAGTAAGCTTACAGACAACATCAAAATTGGAGGTGTAGTGAAGAACGAAGAAGATTACCTCAGAGTACAATGGGATCTTGGGCCAATGGGCTGAGGAATGACAGATGGAGTTTAATTTAAATCAATGTGATTTTGGCATGGTAAAACAGAGCAGGACTTATACATTTAATGGTAAGGTTCTGCAGAGTGATGCTGAACAAAGACCTTGGAGTGCAGGTTCACAGTTCCATGAAAGGGGAGTTACAGGTAGATATGTTAGTGAAGAAAGCATTTGATATGCTTTCCTTTATTGGTCAGAGCATTAAATATAGGAGTTGGGAGGTTGTTGCAGCTGTACAAGACATTGGTTAGGCCACTTATAGAATATTGTGTGCAATCCTGGTCTCCTTCCTATTTGAAGGATGCTGTGAAACTTGAAAGGATTCAGAAGATTTACAAGCATGTTGCCAGGGTTGGAGGTCTGAGCTATAGGAAGAGGCTGAAAAGGCTGGGGCTGTTTTCCCTGTGGAGCATCAGAGGTTGAGGAGTGACCTTATAGAGGTTTATAAAAGCATGAGGGGCATGGATAGGGTAAATAGACAAGGTATTTTATCTGGGGTCGGGCAGTCCAGAATTGGAGGGCATAAGTTTAGATTGAGAGGGGAAAATTTTAAAAGGGACCCAAGGGGCAACTTTTTCAGACAGAGATTGATTCATGTATGAAATGAATGGCAGAGGAAGTGGCGGAGGCTGGTATAATTTCTATATTTACAAGGCATCTGGATGGGTATATGAATAGGAATGGTTCAGAGGGATATGGGCCAACTGCTGGCAAATGGAACTAGATTAGGTTAGGATATCTGGACAGCATGAACATGTTAGACCGAAGGGTCTTCTTCTGTACTGTACATCTCTATGACTCTAAGTGGATGTGCCACGCTTAAAGAAAATTGACCTCTAGTGCCTAGGGTTGTGCAGGTTAAGTGGGTTAGCTATGGTAAAAACCAAATGAGAGGTTGTGGTGATGGGGTGGGAGTTTCTTCAGAGAGTCAGTGTAGATTCAATGGCTGGATAGCCTCTTTCTGAACTGTAGGGAGTCTATGACTCTACCTAAGACCCACTTTTAATTCCAAATGTGTTACCAGTGAGATGGTGATTGGCCAGATACATTTGTGTTACTTGTTTGTACACAAAATAAAGTTTGGAAATTTTTCACAATATCTGGTAAATCCCAGTGTTTTATAGTGAACTATTGTATGATTACACTATTGAGAAGAACCAATTATTGGTTATCAGTGAATTTAAGAGAGTTACTGAGGAAATAAAGTTCCTGCATCTCTGATTCATCCCCACATCACAAATTTCTCCGATTTCTTAAAGTAATTGTCTTTCTGTCATTTTTGTTTTTTTTTTCCTCACTTAAATTAGATTAGATTAGATTCCCTACAGTGTGGAAACAGGCCCTTTGGCCCAACAAATCCACACCGACCCTCCGAAGAGCAACCCACCCAGACCCGTTCCCCTCCATTCACCCCTTGAACTAATACATCTCCCACTATGGGCAATTTAGCATGGCCAATTCACCTAACCTGCACATCTTTGGACTGTGGGAGGAAACAGGAGCAAACCCACGCAGATATGGGGAGAATGTACAAACTCCACACAGACAGTTGCCCAAGGTGGGAACTGAACCCAGGTCCCTGGCACTGTGAGGCAGCAGTGCTAACCACTGAGCCACCGTGCCGTCCTTGCTGTAGAGTGATTTCCTATTGCTTAAAATTCTATATAAAACAGCCACAGGTACACAGTAAGGTACAAAGATACAGTGCTCTGAAGAAGGGTTACTGGATGCAGACCATTATCTCTGCTTTCTCTCCACAGATGCTGCCTGACCTGCTGAATTTTTCCAGCAATTTCTAATTTTGTTTCTGATTTCCAGTATCCGCAATTCCTTATTTTTTTCTTAAATGCAGAGGACCTGATCTTAAGTAGGCAAACATCATAACATTGAGACATCACATGATCAGACCTCCAGAGTTGGTAACACTGTTCAGGTCAAGCATACCTATTCTGAACACTGCTCTGTTGGTCAGAGAAACAGTCCCAATACCCAGAAATTTGAACTTTTCCTTTTTACATTTACCAATCACACAATTATTCTTCATCTTATTAATACAGGAAACTCAGGAAGAAATCCTGAGATCACTCATCCTGAGGTCTTCTTAATTTTATCTCCTAATTCCAGGACCCCAGCTGGCTTCACTACAACCATGAATGTCTTGCTGTTTTACTTTTCTTTCTCAAAATAATTTGCTCAATTACAGTACTTACACTGCAACTTGGAGATCTCAACCCTGTAGGACACTCTGCAAAACAATTATCTGTCTGTGATGCTCACTGGAATCCTCAATTGCTAATGTCATGGTATTTCATATCTGCTGCTTGTATTAACAACTATGAATACTATGGTGTCCAGGCATTGCTCATAGCTCATTTCCTTCAAATGATCACAACTTATGCAATCATTCAGAACTGCCTACTTAACTGTCAGTTCAATATTCTCAAGGGATCCTACATTACCTCCAGATTACAGACTGACTTCTTTTTCTCAATTGTTCACTCAGCGTACCTCCTGGAAATGTATTCGAGGAATCCTTCAGCCTCACACGTAAGAAGTTCCCAGTAGATACACATCAAAGGTGCAAGACAAGAGAGATTTAAGGATTTGCATGAATCTTTGAAGATGGACAGATGGACAAAGAATTATTAAAACAGATATGTCTCCTTATGTAGCCCAAAGTCCTAAGTACAAAAGCTAGGAAAATTAGTTTGGCCTCAGCTGTAATACTGTTTAAATCTGGGAGAAAGGGAGGACTGCAGATGCTGGAGATCAGAATCAAAAAGTGTGGTGCTGGAAAAGCACAGCCGGTCAGGCAGCATCCAAGGAGCAGGAGAGTCGATGTTTAGAGCATAAGCTCTTCATCATTCTTGATGAAGAGTTTATGCTTGAAATGTTGACTCCCCTGCTCCTCAGATGCTGCCTGACTGGCTGTGCTTTTCCAGCACCACACTTTTTGACTACTGTTTAAATGTGTCCATCACATTCTAGGAAGGCTGTGATAGATTTAGAGACACAACAGAAATGATTTAGTATAATATACAAGGGATTGCAATTGGGTGGATAGGTTGGAAAATTTGGACTTGCTCTCTTTAGAGCAGAAAGAGTTAAAGACTGTTTAAAAATGAGAAGAGTTTACAGAATAAGCAAAGGATGGGTTTCTAATAACTAATGCATTAATAACCAGAAGGCACAGATTTTAAGGTAGTTAGCAAAAAAAATCAAAGGCTTCACAAGGAAAAGTCTTATTTAGAAGAGGGGTTAGGATTTGGAACATGTTGTTAATAGGATGGTGGATACGTATTCAATCGTAGCCTCAAGAGGGAATTGGGTACACACCTGAAGGAAAGAAAATGCTGCAGAGACATAGGGGAAAGAAAAAGCAGGGAAATTGCATTAGCGGGATGGTTCTACAAAGGAACTAGCACAAAAGGCCAAATGGACTTATTCTGTACTGCACTGTTCTATGATTTCTTGATGACACCAACTTTGAAAGAGTGAATACAAAACATGAAGCTAAAGTAGAATTATAGTGCAGCCTGTAGGTGCACTCAGCATAAAACGGCAGGATGTGGGTTATCAACCACAATTCCCCAAATTATGAACTTTAGATTACCAGTAGCTAACTAACCAAATCATGATTGGGGAGCAGGGAGGGTGGAGCAGGAAATTAAAGAAAGTAAACGTCACCATCTAATAATGACACCTGCAATTGTAAGAGCTAGTGGTGTAGGAGGCGCTCACACGAAGAGAAATTTGCTCCAGAAAACTCAATGCTTGCCCTTCACAACGTTGTTAGTGTGTAACAAAGAAAGAGTTACTGAAAAATAAATCAGAAGAATCAACAAAATCAAGCAGTAAGAGTGAAAACGTCTAAGATATTAAGGTAAGGAGAAACAAATAGAAAGAACATATGGTGAGAGGAAAGAAGTGTGACAAAAAGAAAAATGTTTCATAAGAATAAGCAAAGTACAAATTGGGAAACAATGATAAATCAAACACTGGGCAGAATCCTTTAGGGGTCTGATTAACATGACCATTGGCGAGATGTGTAGCATTATCAGGCAACAAGGAGGGCAAGGTCCAGCTTGATGTCAAGATCATTTTGCTCCATCTTTTATGCTTTTCACAAGCAGTGTGGCAACATTCTTGCTTAGCAACAGTAACATATCTACGGATGGTCATTACTACTTGTTAAGCACCTTAAAAATACCACAACTTAAATCATTTATGTGCAGATACCCACTTACCAAATTCAACAAACAGCAAGAAGTCAGGAAAAGTCGTCAAGGAAATGGATACAGCTCACCACTTGCTCTAAATAACTTTCACATTGGAAACCAGGCACCAGGCACGGTCCATAGGCAGCAGCCATGAATACACGACAACTAACATTGTCATCTGCCATAGCCCAGTCTTGAAGAACCTCATGGCAGATATCCAATTCACTTACAAGTCCCTTTTGCACTTCAATGCTATAATCACAGGATGCCCTGGCAGCTATCATCGTAATGCTGCAGCAAGGACACTCCAAGCTTGGCTACATGCACCCAGCTAATGGACTGGACCAGGCTGCATTTCCAGGCCCCTCCCTTGCTGTCATAGCATTTATTCACACTGAGACCACCTTGATCCTAAAAACTTCCCTGCCTTGCATTTCCTTGCCTTTTTGTGCTTTACTCCCTCAACCAGAGATACCAACTTCATATGTTTAGTGTCTTGCCTTATTCACATCGGGAGTCTCAACACAATATCAAGGACAGCAGACTCAACTCTGGGCAGTCAGCTTGGATCCTCTCCTCATAAAGAGCAAACCAAACGACTGGCAGCACACCACCATTCAGACTCTATTGTGCCCTGTTATGGACAGTTTTACTTCTGGAATGAAAGAGGCAGGTATTACAGATGATGAGAATGAGTGGCACAGCACTTATTTTCTGTGCAGGTGGAGAGAGATCCCGAGTCAGTGCATAGAGGCATGCAGGGTGAGTGCTGGCGGGGATTGGTTGGGTGAGAGTGATCAGGGAAGATGTAGCAGAAAATAGTTACAGTTATAGAGCATGAGCCTTGGTCGGAGAGATGGATTGAGTCTGAGGTATCAAAGAGAAGATGGTGAACCTTACTCCATTGGAGTAGAGGAAGACATGCTCTTCTTCTCACAGAGCTATGCAGTCCCCCAGACAGCTGAAACTACTTTAACCAGAGTGGCAACTCTGACCAAGCAAGCATAGACTGGTGTCCTACTGCTGGTCCTGAGAAGAAAGAAATCGCACTTAAACACCTATACCAGTCCAGGACCCTGTCTGCAAAGCAAGTTCCCTTCTGCCATATCCAGGGAAAAAAAGTTAGCAACTGTGCAGGGCAGCTCCAGATTGATAGGTGAACAACAGGATTTTTAATAAGACACTGACACCCAGAATGACAGTGAATTCTGGGATATCTGTTGATTGGCAAGTCATTCCAAAAATGATGCATGGTAACATGGTGGAAAACAGAAGGGATGGATGCTATGGGGTGGGGCAGGTAATTAATGAGGTGTGTTTTACAAGATCATGTGAGATAACTTCCTAGGCTTCATGTCAACAAACCACCTCCCCAAAAGCTTGATGCAAGTCAGGCTTAGCCTAAATGCAAATAATGAATAGCGAAGAAAAGCAGAAAAGAGAAAGAATTAGAGGAATTAAGTTTGAAAAAACTGACTATGAAAAGTAAAGCGGTGACATATTTTGGTTCACGCATTTGCTACATCTCTTAATTTTTAAATCAGTTGGCCATCCTTCCAGCCAAATAATCGTCAGTCAGTATGTGCTGCAAGTGAAAAAAAATTTAAGACTGAATTTTGAGCCTTGATAATGTCTTAAATACTACATCCATGTGGCTAATACAAGTAATAGCTTACTACCCAGGTAAAATATTGTTAAAAATTACCTGCAATTCCTCATCAGTTAGATTTTCACCCAATTCTTTTGCAACTCTCTTAAGGTTCTTGAATGATATTTTGCCAGTGCCATCATCATCAAACAACCGAAATGCTTTCAAAATCTCTTCTTTGGAATCTTTCTCACTCTGAGATAAATGAAGTGGTAAACTAGTTTAATCAGATTCTTGATTAACCTCTCACTACTAGTAAGATCTGAACAATAATTCTGATTGTTTATAAACGTATATAACACCTCACCATTTTCTGAGTCATCATAGCTAAGAAGTCATTGAAATCAATGCTACCAGATCCTTCTTTGTCAATATCTGAAATCATCTTTCTTATTTCTTCTTTTTTAGGTTCAAATCCCAATGCACGCATGGCAACCTAAAAATAAAGTTATCAAAAATTATCACAAGTTATCATTCAACTTTATAATACTGATGCAATTGGCCAGATCTTCTGACCCAAATTTATGGAATTCAGGTGAAGGTGGCACAAGTATGTTTTAAACGGCAAAGTGCAATATGACTGAAGCATTTCATGTCTAAACAGTTGGGAGTGGTGAGAGTGAGGACCAGGGACTGCTGGGAAGGTAAATTAATCCTTTAAAAACTTAGCTTGTGAATAGGTGGGGCATGCGCTGAGCAGGAGTGGATGCAGGACGGCTGAGTAAGTGAGGTAGTATATTTAAGCAGTTGCTTTATACTTCAGTACACTACTTCAGTAGTATCTCCCACCCATCCTCCTCCTCTAATCAGTAAAAGGTGCCGTGTGCCAATTTGGTAAGGTTACTAGTTTATTTTTCCAGTAGTCTCTGTGGGAATTCAGAGCAGTGGGAATGGATGTTAGGGCAGTTGCATGCTCCACCTGTAGAATGTGGGAGGTAAGGGTCACCACTAGTGTCCCTACTGACTTCATTGGTGGTAAGTGCACCTAACTCCAGCTCCTTGGAGACCATGTTAGGGAACTGGGGCTGGAGCAGGATGAACTTCAGATCATTTGGGAGGCTGAGGAGGTAATTGAGAGGTGTTACAAGGAGGTAGTCACACCTCAGGTACAGGAGAAAGGTAGATTGGTTACAGTCAGGGGACGGAAAGGGAACAGGCAGAGATCCCTTGCGACTAGTTTTGGATACTGTTGGGGAGAGGGAGAACAACATACTAGGGGCAAGCCATGGGATGCAGGTCTCTGGCACAGAATCTATCCCTGTCGCTCAGAAGGGAACGGGGGAGCAGAATAGAACATTAGTCATTGGGGATTCCATACTAGGGGGACAGATAGGAGATTCTGTGCCAACAAGAGACTCATGGTTGGTGCGTTGCTTCCCAGGTGCCAGGATTCGTGATGTCTCGGATTCTGTGTTTGGGATCGTTAAGGGGGAGGGGGAGCAACCCCAAGTCCTGGTCCGCATAGACACTAACGACATAACAAAACGATGGGGATGTAAGGCAAAAATTCAAGGAGCTAAGGTAGAAGCTTAGAGCTAACACAAACAATTGTTATCTCTGGTTTGTTACCCATGCCACATGTTAGCAAAGTGAGGAATAGGGGGAGAGAGAGCAGTTGAACACATGGCTACAGGGTCGGTGCAGGAGGGATGGATTCAGATACCTGGATAATTGGGGATCATTCAAGGGTAGGTGGGACCTGTACAAACAGGATGGTCTACACCTGAACTAGAGGGGTACCAATATCCTGGGTGGGGGATGTTGGGGACATGAGAAATTGTTGGCAGGTAGGATCAAGGAAAACCCTAAACCTTTCTACAGGTGTGTCAGGGATAAAAGGATGCCGAGAGTAAGGTTAGGGCCAGTCAAGGACAGCAGTGGGAAGTTCTGCGTGGAGTCTGAAGAGATAGGCAAGGCGCTAAATGAATATTTTTCAATCAGTATTCACACAGGAAAAAGACAATGTTGTCGAGGAGATAAATGAGATACAGGCTTTTAGATGAGGTGGGATTGAGGTTCATAAAGGAGGTGTAAGCAATTCTGGAAAGTGTGAAAATAGATAAGTCCCCTGGGCCGAATGGGATTTATCCTAGAATTCTCTGGGAAGGCAGGGAGGAGATTGCAGAGCCTTTGGCTTTGTGTTTTTATGTCGTCACTGTCTACAGGAGTAGCGCCAGAAGACTGGAGAATAGCAAATGTTGTCCTTTTGTTCAAGAAGTTAAGTAAAGACAACCATGGTAAATGTTAGACCAGTGAGCCTTCCTTCAGTTGTGGGAAAAGTGTTGGAAAACGTTATAAGGGATAGTCCTTTCTATATTGTTATAAATTCTAAGTTGATTAGGGATAGTCAACATGGTTTGTGAGGGATAGGTCATGCCTGACAAACCATGTTGAGTTCTTTGAGAAGGTGATCAAACAGATAGATGAGGGTAAAGTGGTGGTTGTGGTATATATGGATTTCAGTAAAGCATTTGATTAGGTTCGTCATGGTAGGCTATTGCAGAAAATACGGAGGCTTGGGTTTGAGGGTGGTTAGCAGTTTTGATCAGAAATTAGCCAGTTGTAAGACGACAGAGGGTGGTGGTTGATGGGAAATATTCATCCTAGAGTCCAGTTACTAGTGGTGTACAGCAAGGATCTGTTTTGGGGCCACAGTCATTTTTATAAATGTCATGGATGAGGGCACAGAAAATTTGCACATGACACAAGCGTTGGTGGAGCTATGGACAGTGCGGAGGATGTTGCAGGTTACAGAGAGACATAGGTAAGCTGCAGAGCTGGGCTGAGAGGTGGCAGATGGAGTTTAATGCCAAGACGTGTGAGGTGATTCACTTAGGAAGGAGTAACAGGAATAGACTGCTGGGCTAATGGCAAGATTCTTGGTAGTGTGGATGAGCAGAGAGATCCTGGTGTCCATGTGCAAAGATCCCTAAAAGCTGCCATCCAGGTTGATAGGTTTTTTAAGATGATGTACGGTGTGTTTTTTTTTATTGGTTGAGGCATCGAGTTTCGGAGCCATGAAGTCATGCTGCAGTTGTACAAAACTCTGGTGCAGCCCTACTGCATACAGTTCTGGTCGCTGCATTATAGGAAGGATGTGGAAGCATTGGAAAGGGTGCAAAGAAGACTTACCAGGATGTTGCCTGGTATAGAGGGAAGGTCTTATGAGGAAAGGCTGAGAGACTGGAGGCCGTTTTCGTTAGAGAAGAAGATTAAGAGGTGACATAATCAAGTCATACAACATGATCAGAGGATTAGATAGGGCGGACAGTGAGAGCCTTTTTTATTTGATGGTGATGGCTAGCAAGAGGGGACATAGCTTTAAATTGAGCGGTGACAGATATAGGGCAGAGGTAGATTCTTTACTCAAAAAGAGTAGTTAGAGCGTGGAGTGCCTACCTGCAACAGTAGTAGACTCGCCAACGTTAAAGGGCATTTACATGGTCATTGGATAAACATATGGATGATAATGAAAATGTGTAGGTTAGATGGGCTTCAGATTGGTTTCACAGATCAGCATAACATCGAGGGCTGAAGGGCCTGAACTGCGCTGTAATATTCTATGTTCTAGAAACCAACTGAAAGGCATTTTGATTTCTATCTAATCCAGGAATGATGTTGTTAATCCTACTTTACAATTTTGAATGTTAAACAGGAGACACCCAATCTAGTATTTTGGCTCAGCAACCCGTTTTGAGTTTATACAGCTCAGCATTTTACATAACATGATATGCTTTTGAACCATAGTAACTGGCATAGTTTAAGGAGCAGTGATTGTTCAATCTTCACTGTGAGAGAAGATCAGTCAAAACATTTAGGTGCAAGGAGATAGTTTAAGCTTCAGCAATGACTATGCATGCTGAGTACCTTTCTTCACCAGTACCATCCAGCACACTAATTTCAATTTTTAAGAAAAATCACACTCCAAGTAGTTTTTTTGTACTAAATGTATAGATTGCAGTGATGAATTAGTTACATTGGCAGCATCAATATGATGCATTATCATGAAGGTCAAACGACTGTCAATAATTACATTTAATTAAAAGTTGTCAAATTTTATTTTAAAAAAGTCAAAATCATTTGATTTAAAAAAGTACTATAATCTGTACGCAGGTATTAGTGAGGTTCAAGGGGATGTTGGGCCCAAAACTAACCTTAAAGTTGAGCATATAATTCCAATTTACATTATAGTACAATATTGAGAGGCTGCATTATCAAAATGCTATTCAAACATTAAGACAATAATAGATCTTAAAAATCCCATTTCATCTTGAGATGCAATAAGATGCAATATAAAATCAACTCAGAAGCAAACATTATTGTTCTTGTACAGTTTGCACAAACAAAACCTTTCTACTGAGGTAGCTGTGATTTCCCTGAACTGTTCTGTACTCCTTCTTTAGGACAACAATTATATTTGCTTCTGTTAATAGTCAAATCTCCTGGGAGCTTCCCAAAATCTTTTAATCTCTGGGCTTTCCAATTTAAAGTCAATCCTTGATTATCCTGAACCCAAAACAAGCTAATGGCTCTGAATATTTATCCTACTGGCTATAAACCACATAGTAAAAACAAATCTCCCATCAACACTCAGGAGCCCCTGCTCTCTAACACATATTGGATTAGATCACTGCTCCGGGAGGACTGTCTCATAGTTTTTTTTTTAAGAAATCACCGGTCAGGCAAGTAGTCAACCCCATATGATACTATTCTAAAATTCAAAATCTAAGAATGATTTTAATATGTTCAGGTGAATATTATGTACAGTTCTTCATGAAGATGTGAACACATTGGAGACTGTGCAGAAGAGGTTTGCAAGAATGGCTCCAGGGATGAGAACCTTCAGTTATGAAGTTAGATTAGCAAAGTTGGTACTGTTTCCTTTGGACAGGAGAATGCTTCCAGACCTGGAGTGTTTGGTTAGAAATCTTCAGTCTATAAAAAAGCTGAGAAAGTCTAAGCTTTCAGTTTTGAGAGTATCCATGTAAGAAGAGTTTACAGTTCATAGCAAAGAGCTAGAAGACAATCAGCGATTTCAAACTTAAACATTAAACATATAGAGTTGTAATTTATCTCGATTTGAATCACAGTAAGTTGATGATTTTGGAGAATACATGAGAGTTTGTTTTATTGTGTTTCATTTAAAATATTTCAAACTGTGTCTAGATTATTTGTTTTTCATCTTTTGTGGAATAAATATCTGCTCTGTGACACAATAAACTTCGACTATGTTTCAACAAATGACCACTGGATGTAGGTTTGGCGGCTGAACTGGAAGGTTTGTTTTCAGACGTTTCATCACCATACTAGGTAACATCTTCAGTGAGCCCCCGGATGAAGCACTGGTGGTATAGTCCGTTTACTATTTATGTGTTTGGGTTTCCTTGGGTTGGTGATGTCATTTCCTATGGTGATGTCAGTTCCTGTTCTTTTTCACAGGAAGTGGTAAATGGGATCCTTGTCAATGTGTTTGTTAATAGAGTTCTGATTAGAATACCATACATTTACCAATCCCTGAGCAAAAGAACAGGACATGATATTACCATAGGAAGTGATGTCACCATAGGAAGTGACATCACCAACCCAAGGAAACCCAAACACATAAATTGAAAGCTGGCTACACCACCAGTGCTTCATCCCGAAGCTCACTGAAGATGTTACTTCGTATGGTGATGAAACATCTGAAAACAAACCTTCTAGCTCAGTGAGCATACCTATATTGAGAGCCTCAACTGAGCTACAAATCTTCTCAAAACTTGCCAAATAACCACTGGGTTAACATATAATCTATGATGGCATATTTCATTCCGGAATCTGACTTGTCCGTATTAACAGACACCATATGTTTTATTAATTGTTTGCTCCACCTGCATTGCCACTTTTAATGTCATATGCATTGTGTGTTTTTAAATGATGACTAAATATTGCATAACAGTGATGATTGTATTATTTTAAAGTACCTTGATTTCCTTTACATCAATAGTTCCAGAACCATCAGTATCAAACAAATCAAAAGCCTCACGAATTTCTTGCTTTTGTTCCTCTGTTAGATCAGGTCTTGGCCCAGCCCTTTTGCGTTGTGATGATCCAATGCCAGTTTTCCTAAAACTTGATGCCTAAAGACAATTTTTGAAAAAGAAATTGTGATTGATATGTGTTTTTAAATGCCGATGATTTGCACAAACAGAACCTACTTGCAGTCTTTTAATATAGCCACGGAGACATACAGCACAGGTGCCCATAAGGATCCTTACCAACTTTTACAGATGCACCGTAGAAAGCATGCTATCTGGATGAATAATGGCCAGGTAAAGCAACTGCGCTGGCCAGGACTGTACAAAACTACAGAAGCTGGGTATGCACAACCCAGACCATCATGGAAGCCATGGACTCCACTGACACATCCCATTGCTGCAGAAAGGCTGCCAACATCATCAAAGACTCAACCCACCCCTGTAATGTTCTCCTACAACCTCTTCCACTTGAATATAGAAGCTTGAACACGTACAACTGCTGGTTCAAAAACATCGTCGTTCCTGCCGTTATTAGACTAATGAATGTACTCTCTAACTTCAAATAATGCTGATCTTGCTAATATTTATCTTGCCTCATTTATATCCTATATATACACAACACAACCTGTATGTCTTATTCTTAAATGTTTGCACCCTATGATCTGTACAACCATGAATACTATGATCTGCCTTTACTGCCCGTAAACAAAGCTTTTCACTGTACTGAAGTAAGCGTGACAATAAATCAATCAGGTGATCATTCATTTCATGCATCTTTCAGCTCTTTGCTACCATTACAGCTCACTGGGGGACCACACTGGAAATCAAAGCCCACTATTCCAAGAGTTGTCACAGAAGTTGAAGATGCATAAGAGTTCCCAATTGCCTGTCTTTTAAGATTCAAGTTGACAAAAACCATCAACCAGGTTAATAATCTTAACAAGTGTTACTATTTATTATAAATAAATAGGATCTAACCACAGGTAATCAATACGGACCATCACAATATAAGTCCAATAGTTAAAACACAGCCTCCTTACGAAACTGCCTATTCACAAAGACAGACATAAAAAACTTGGGTGCTAAGGGTAGAAGGGGAAAACTAGAACAGCATTGAGATGATCCTTTTGGACCGGACATCCTGTTCATCGATCAATCTCTCCCCCTCTCTCACTTTCTTCAAGTTGTCTTTCACTTCCTTCTAGGAGGCTCAGAACAACTGACTCACAAATTAGAATATCTCAGACATTGGTTAAAAGTCACAACTTATAGCAACTGGTGAGGGAAAATAAATTGGCTTTCTTAGAGTGTACTTTTGTTACTGCAGAAATAATAGCCTTTTCTTTTCCAAATGTTCAAAGCTTCTACTACCTTGGTCCCACCCACAAGCTGTACAGCTACTTGGGAGTCAACATATTGTGTCAGTAGGCAGATGGCGTTTGATATCAGCAACTGGTTAATATTCCACAAATCAATTGGCCACTTGTTTCCAACTGAACTACATTTGGTACACACTCCCTGGCTCATGGTCACCTACAACTAAACGGCCCCCAACTAATAGAACAAATAAGAGTGTAAACAGTTTAAACAATGTAAACAGTGTAAACAATGTGTGCCGGTAGACTTACTTTATAAAGTACAGTAATCCCTTTACAATCCTCGATTTTTAAAACATTCCATTTCCCATTTCAGTCCCCAATTAAAAATACAGAAGAATAAGAACATAGTCTTTACAGCAGAACAATCTAAAACTAACTTTGTCCTGGTCTCTTCCCAAAACATCAAATCTCTCTCAGACCTAAATATGTACTCTTCCCTTAAAACAGTCCCTGTTTCCCAAAACTATCTTGCATAAAAGGATTGCTTCAAATCTCCCTTCTTCCTGTCAGTGATGGTTTTAAATTGAAGGACTTTCACACAGAGGAAAGCATCTTTCATTATTCATTTCATCTAAGTTCTTCATAACTTAAAAAAAATTACATCTTCCTTCAGTCTTTTCTGCTACAGTCAAAATAGTCCCAATATCTTGAGACTCTGCTGACAACCATGTTTTGCCACCTTTACAATACTAGCTATATCTAATTAGTGCGTTCCAAGTATAGGTACACAATCCTTTATCCAACATGCTCAGGACCAGCTGGTTTGCAGAATTTGGAATCGTCTGAATTCCAGAATAAGTATTAGTTCAACTGAAATTTTAAAAAATCTTACAGCAGACTCACTGTAAGGGCCCTGAGACAGAATTGAGGCCTGGCAGTGTTGGGCCACTTCCCCCCATATTGCATCTGAGTGACATGCATCGAGTGGGTGTGGAGTTGGGTTAACTGTTGTATGCCAAACAACCTTGTTAATGATATAAAAATTTCACAAAACAACTTCAGATTTTGGAGCTTTTCAGATTTCGGATAAAGGGTTTTATTGTGCTTAAATGAGTTATATACTGACATCAATCACAAATTGTACATTGATTCCCCAAACCCAAAGCTGAACTTAAATAAAAATTATCAAGTTTACTTCAAAACCGGTTTGGTATAAACTTTTTTTAAAATCCATTCACAGGACATGAACAAGACTGGCCAGGCCAGTGCTTATTGCTGATGCCTAATTGCCCAGAGGTTAACCACATTGCTGGGGTCTGGAGACACATGTAAGCCAGACCAGAAAAGAATGGTAGACTTCCTTCCCTAACAGATATTAGTGAATCACTTAGATTTTTTTTGGACAATTAACAACCTTTTTTAATCTCCAATTTTTATTGAATTCAAATTCTAACAACTGTCATGGTGAGATTTGATCCTGTATCCCCAGGACATTACCTGGGTCTGCGAATTAATAGTCTAGTGATAATCCCATTAGGCCATCACCTCCCCATATAAGTGTATGGTACAAAATGCACATCTTATGTTTTGTTCTTTTCATTAACCATGAGCCATATGTTTATAATAGGGGTGAGTAGTAAATCAGAGGTTCAGACTAATGCTTTGGAAACATGGGTTCAAATCTCACCATGGTTGCTACTGAAATTTAAATTCAATAGACTGAAAGCTATCAGTTGTTGTAAAATCTAATCTGGTTTATTAATGTCCTGTAGAGAAGAAAATCCACCATGCCTAAATGCTCTAGCTTACATAGGACTGCACAGCCACAGTATATGGTTGACTTTTAACAGCTGCCTGAAATGCCTTAGGAAGCCACACATTCAAGTGCAACTCAAGATAAATGTTCTAGGTGCAATAAGTGCTAGCCTTGCCAGTGACACCCATATCCTTTGAAAATTTTTTAAAAATTGGAAACTAAAATGAGCCTAATGGCATTTTAGATTGACAAATAAAAACTGATCACATCTGCTACGTATTTAAACTAAAGTGGAAAGGTAATGGGAATTTTTTTAGATTAGATTACATTACAGTGTGGAAACAGGCCCTTCGGCCCAACAAGTCCACACTGACCCGCCGAAGGGCAACCCACCCATACCCCTACATTTGCCCCTTATCTAACATTACGGGCAATTTAGCAAGGCCAATTCACCTGACCTGCACATCTTTGGATTGTGGGAGGAAACCGGAGCACCCGGAGGAAACCCACGCAGACACGGGGAGAACGTGCAAACTCCACACAGTCAGTCGCCTGAGACGGGAATCGAACCCGGGTCTCTGGCGCTGTGAGGCAGCAGTGCTAACCACTGTGCCACCGTGCCGCCCACACCTGAATCCACACCTGAAAATAGTGGAAAGGGAAACAAGGACAAGATCAAAGACAGAACTGAAAGTAAGAAAAATGAACAGCAGAGAATTCAAGCAGTAGTGCAATGTAAAGGTGGACAACACTAAAAATGTTAAGACAAGAAGACTTAAAGTCTTGTGTCTTAATATGTGAAACACTTGCAATAAAGCGTATGAATTAGCCGCACAAATAGATATAAATGCAATAGATATTATATAGTTGGGATTGTGGAGAAATGGCTATAAAGGTGCCCTGAGATGGGAAGTGAATACCCAAGAAGAGAAGAAAAGGAGATGAGATAGCAAAGCTAGTTAAAAGAGTACATCAACACAACAGTAAGGAAGGATATTAGCTCCGGTGAAGTGGAATCTGAGTGGGGAGAGTTTAGAAACAGCAAGAAGCAGAAACTGATAGTGGGAGTTACATATAGACCCTCAAAGTGTTTGGATAACATTGGGGAAGTCATTAAACAGGAACTTAGAGATGCAAGGAATAAAAGCACAGCTGTTATTACAGGTGATTTTATATCTGCATATAGACTAGGCAAATCAAATCAGTAACAATGCTGTAGAGGCCTAATTCCTGGCATGTATACAAGATGGTTCTCTGGATCAATACATTAAGGAACCAACTAGAGGACAGACCATCCTAGACCAGATATTGTATAATAAGAAAGGAATAATTGGCAATCTAGATATGCAAGACCCCTTGGGGAAGAGTGAACATAGCATGATAGAATTCTTCATAAAGAGGGAGATTGGTAGAATTGAGTCTGAGATTAGGGTCATGAATCTAATTGGGGAAAACTATAATGGTATGACGTGTAAGCCAGCTATGATAAACTGGGCAGCATTAATTAAAGAGATGACAGTGGATAGACAAAGGCAAACAGTTAAAGAGTACATGGAGGAAATGCAACAATTGTTCATTCATGTCTGGATGAACAGAAATAAAGTGGGAAAAGTGAAATGGCCATGGCAAATTTCCAGGGGAAATTAAGGATGGTATAAGACTCAAAGAGAGGCATACAGATTGGCCTAGAAGAGAGGCAGACCTGGATTTCAGAAAAAGAATATTAAAGGATTAATTAAGAAAGGAAAAATCAAGTACAAGAGTAAGCTTGCAGGAAACATACAAACTGACTGTAAAAACTTCTTATTTAGGTAAAGAGGTAAAGATTAATAAAGACAAACATAGGTCCCTGAGGAAACAGGAAAAGCTACAATGGAGAAATGAAGGGTTGGAGACCAATTAAACATATATTTTGATTCTGTCTTCACAAAGAAAGATGCTAATAATGTGCCAAAAATATTGGGAACACATGGTGTGACAATATAAACTTCAAAATTTCAACAGCTTCATGGATTGAAAGAATCAGAAATAACTCTTTCTGGAATAAATTAATTCCCCGAGATGAAAGGGACAAGGAGTTAAAGGAATTAAAAGCTATCCACTGTCATCTCTTTAAGTAATGCTACCCAGTTTATCAAACATGGCTTACACCTCATACCATTATAGTTTCCTCCAATTAGGTTCATGACCCTAATTAAAAATTAATTAACCATCCCTAGGAAAGGGTTGAAAGAACATAAACAAGCTGTTTCCTGGGAAAAAGGGGATAATACTGCTCGATAACCTGCTGACTCAGGACAAATGGGCAATTAAGCGAATGTGAGGACTGCAGATGCTGGAGATCAGAGGCCAGATGACAGTGGTGCTAGAAAAACACAGCAGGTCAGGCAGCATCCGAGGAGCAGGAAAATCGACGTTTCAGGCAAAAGCCCTTCATCAGGAATGAGGCTGGTAGCCTCCAGGGTGTAGAAATAAATGGGAGGGGGGTGGGGCTGAGGAGAAGGTAGCCAAGAGTACAATAGGTGGATGGAGGTGGGGATGAAGATGATAGGTCGGAGAGGAGGGTGGAGCAGATAGGTGGGACGGAAGATTGGCAGGTAGGACAGGTCATGAGGATGGTGCTGAGCTGGCAGGTTGGAACTGGGGTAAGCTGGGGGGAGAAGAAATTAGGAAACTGGTGAAGTCCACATTGATGCCCTGGGGTTGAAGCGTTCCAAGGCAGAAGATGAGGCGTTCTTCCTCCAGGCGTCGGTGGTGAGGGAGTGGCGGTGGAGGAGGCCCAGAACCTGCAAGTCCTTGGCAGAGCGGGAAGGGGTGTTGAAATGTTTGGCCATGGGGCAGTGGGGTTGATTGGTGAGGGTGTCCCGGAGATGTTTCCTAAAGTTCTCTGCAAGAAGGCGTCAAGTCTCCCCAATGTAAAGGAGACTGCATTGGGAGCAACGGATACAATAAATGAAATTGGTGGTGGGGTCCGTTTGGAGGTGATGGAAATGTCTGTGGATGATGCGGTTTATGTGAAGGTTGGTAGGGTGGAAGGTGGGGACCAAGGGGGTTCTGTCCTTGTTGCGGTTGGAGGGATGGGGTTTGAGGGCCGAGGTGCGCGACGTGGATGAGATGCGTTGGAGTGCATCTTCAACCATGTGGGAAGGGAAATTACGGTCTTTAAAGAAGGAGGTCATCTTGTGTGTTCTGTGGTGGAACTGGTCCTCCTGGGAGCAGATACAGCAGAAACAGAGGAATTGGGAATATGGAATAGCATTTTTGCAGGAGGTAGGGTAGGACAAGGTGTAATTCAGGTAGCTGTGAGAGTCGGTGGGTTTGTAAAAAATATCAGTGTTAAGTCGATCGTCATTGATGGAGATGGAGAGGTCCAAGAAGGGGAGGGAGTTGTCAGAGATGGTCCAAGTGAATTTAAGGTCAGGGTGGAATGTGTTGGTCAAGTTGTTGAACAGCTCAACCTCCTCGCGGGAGCAAGAGGTGGCGCCAATGCAGTCAACAATGTAGCGGAGGAAGAGTGGGGAGTAGTGCTGGTGTAACTAAGAAAGATGACTGTTCTATGTAGCCAACAAAGAGACAGGCATAGCTGGGGCCCATGGTTACCCCTTATGTCTGGAGGAAGTGGGAGGATTCAAAGGAGAAACTGTTAAGGGTGAGGACCAGTTCAGCCAAACGAATGAGAGTGTATGTGGATGGGTACTGGTTGGGACGTTGGGATAGGAAGAAACAGAGGACGTGGAGGCCTTGGTGATGGCGGATGGAGGTTTGGATGTCCATGGTGAAGATGAGGCTTTGGGGGCCAGGGAAACAGAAGTTTTGGAGGAGGTGGAGGGCGTGGGTGGTGTCTTGAACATATGTGAGGAGTTCCTGGACGAAGGGGGAATAGGATAGTATCGAGGAAGGTGGAGATGAGTTTGATGGGGCAGGAGCAGGCTGAGACAATGGGTCGGCTGGGGTGGTCAGTCTTGTGGATCTTGGGAAGGAGATAGAATCGGGCAGTGCGGGGTTCTTGGACTAGGAGGTTGGAAGCTGTGGGTGGGGGCTCTCCTGAGGTGGTGAGCTTGTGTATGGTCTGGGAGATGATGATTTGGTGATGGGGGGGTGGGGTCATAGTTGAGGGGCCACTAGGAGAAGGTGTCTTTGAGTTGGCACCTGGCTTTTAAGACTGTCTGTAAGAAGGAATGCTCTGAAGTAAAGGGTTAATTGCAGGACAGGCAGTAACAAACGGACTCAAAACCCTGAATGTAACAAGGAACAGGGAAGCTATTTCTCATAAGGCGGTTAGCTACAGACTTGAGGTCTCCAAAAGTATAAACAACATTGGGGATGAAAGAATTATCACTAATGTCACACCACAAACTTGAAAGCGAGAAAATTCTATAAGAATCTAACACCAGAACAATTCAGCAGCAGAACTCCGAAGAATGACACTGCACAAGGATTGAACTTTGGACAGTTCCAGAAATGGACAATGTTGGTTGAATTGTAGCTAAATTCCACTATTAAGCGGGCAATATCCAAATTGAGTTGAGACCTAACTTGCTTAACATGTCATATTTTGGTTGCTACATGTAATAAAGTTTAAACCACTGTTTCAGTATTTGTTTGTCTTTGAGATTTCTTATTAAGTAGCTGAATTAATGGTAGTTTGTAGTGATTTACAAACAATGGTCCAGTGAGACACAGGAACAGAAGGAAATCGATTTTATTAGGATTTTGGTGTTGCTGAAATTGATGGGATGAGAGGCTGACTAATCCCCATAGTCTGACAATCTATTTAAGGAGTACTTAATCTACTTAGAGTACTTTTGGAAGTGGCCCTAGAAATACTGGATGCATATTGATCATTTTTCAAGATTCCATGAACTCTGAAACAGTTCCTTTGGATTGTAGGAAAGTTAATGTAACCCCACTGTTTAAAATAAAGTAGGAAAAAACAGGGAATTATAGACCACTTAGCATGACATTGGTCATAGGGAAAATGTTCATTATGAAATGTTCATTATTAATAGCAAAGCATTTGGAATGCAGAAACAGGATCAGATAGAATTCGCATGGACTTATTTCAAATGGAGAGGGAGGATCGAACGAAGGCACAGCATTCAGTGGAGATCATATGGATGGCACTGAGGAACAATAAAGGATTTTAAACTGTAATAATATTATGAAGCAGCTCTGAAATGCTATATTGTATAATTTCAGTAATTAGGCAAGTGTGTGGCCATACCAGAGTAATTTTAGAGTCATAGAGTCATAGAGATGTACAGCATGGAAACAGACCCCTCGGTCCAACCTGTCCATGCCGACCACATATCCCAACCCAATCTAGTCCCACCTGCCAGCACCTGGCCCATATCCCTCCAAACCCTTCCTATTCATATACCCATCCAAATGCCTCTTAAATGTTGCAATTGTACCAGCCTCCACCACATTCTCTGGCAGATCATTCCATACACGTACCACTCTCTGCATGAAAAAGTTGCCTCTTAGGTCTCTTTTATATCTTTCCCCTCTCACCCTAAACCTATGCCATCTAGTTCTGCACTCCCCGACCCCAGGGAAAAGACTTTGCTTATTTATCCTATCCATGCCCCTCATAATTTTGTAAACCTCTATAAGGTCACCCCTCAGCCTCCGACGCTCCAGGGAAAACAGCCCCAGCCTGTTTGGTCTCTCCCTATAGCTCAAATCCTCCAACCCTGGCAACATCCTTGTAAATCTTTTCTGAACCCTTTCATGTTTCACAATATCTTTCCGATAGGAAGGAGACCAGAATTGCAGGCAATATTCCCACAGTGACCTAACCAATGTCCTGTACAGCCGCAACATGACCTCCCAACTCCTGTACTCAATACTCTGACCAATAAAGGAAAGTATACCAAACACTTTCTTCACGATCCTATCTACCTGCGACTCCACTTTCAAGGAGCTATGAATCTGCACTCCAAGGTCTCTCTGTTCAGCAACACTCCCTAGGACCTTACCATTAAGTGTATAAGTCCTGCTAAGATTTGCTTTCCCAAAATGCAGCACCATGCATTTATCTGAATTAAACTCCATCTGCCACTTCTCAGCCCATTGGCCCATCTGGTCCAGATCCTGTTGTAATCTGAGGTAACCCTCTTCGCTGTCCACTACACCTCCAATTTTGGTGTCATCTGCAAACTTACTAACTGTACCTCTTATGCTCGCATCCAAATCATTTATGTAAATGACAAAAAGTAGAGGATCCTTGTGGTACTTCACTGGTCACAGTAGGTCTAGTTTTGCAACTTCTCTAGTAGGTACATCCACATACTGAATCAGAAAATTGTCTTGTACACACTTATGAAATTCCTCTCCATCTAAACCTTTAACACTATGGCAGTCCCAGTCTATGTTTGGAAAGTTAAAATCCCCTACCATAACTATCCTATTATTCTTACAGATAGCTGAGATCTCCTTACAAGTTTGTTTCTCAATTTCCCTCTGACTATTGGGGGGTCTATAATACAATCCCAATAAGATGATAATCCCTTTCTTATTTCTCAGTTCCACTCAAATAACTTCTCTGGATGTATTTCCGGGAATATCCTCCCTCAGCACAGCTGTAATGCTATCCCTTATCAAAAATGCCACTCCCCCTCCTCTCTTGCCTCCCTTTGTATCCTTCCTGTAGCATCTGTATCCTGGAACATGAAGCTGCCAGTCCTGCCCATCCCTGAGCCATGTTTCCGTAATTGCTATGATATCCCAGTCCCATGTTGCTAACCATGTTCTGAGTTCATCTGCCTTCCCTGATAGGCCCCTTGCATTGAAATAAATGCCGTTTAATTTATTAGTCCCACCTTGTCCCTGACTGTTTGACTCACTTCTGTTCTCAGCTGTATCTGATATTATTAATGGAGGATTTTAGCTTTAATATAGATTGGAAAAGATGGACAAGCAAGGTAATTAATTTCTGGAATATGTTTGAAAGAGGGCGCTGGGAAGAGAGTTGGGGGATTATTGGGAGCCCTGCCTTCTCCCTTCCATTCCACATACCAACCCTTCCTTCCAGCTACTAACTGGATTCTGGATTTATTCCTCCCATTGACTAACCAGGTCGTACGCACAACCTGTGTTCACCTATCTCTATGTCACCATTCCACCCCTCTCCCCATCCCAACCCACTTTATCTGCAGCTGCTCCTATCCCCACCTCCATTCCTGAAGAGTTATACCCAAAATGTTGACTTCTCCACTTCCTGATGCTGCCTAGCTTGCTGGGTTCTTCCAGCCTCCTGCTTGTCTACTTTGGATTCCAACATCTGCAGCTTGTTTGTCTCAAACCATGATCTAACTACATGAGAAACATGCTTCAGGCACTAATTGGTCTAGTTCTGCATTTTGAATCAAACGAATATCAGCATTCCTGATGAAGGGCTTATGCTCGAAACTTTGATTCTCTTGCTTCTCAGATGCTGCCTGACCTGCTGTGCTTTTAGAGCTCCGCACTCTTGAATAAATATCAGTATCCATTGTGTGATGGGGTGGAAATGTCAGGAATTGGCTGAGGAGGACCACGGAGACAGCACTTCAATATGTTTAACATATTGATTTATGAGCTGTGGGAAGGCAGTGAATGCAAATCAACGCAAATCAACAGAATGTTTCCTTGCCCAAACTTGGTTCGATACCACAGACTTATGGAGTTAAGTTGAAGATTTCAATGAGTACTAGCTATTGTACACTAATTTCTGGTGGTCATTATAATCAGGTTGTTCTGTGAATGCGTGACTAATCTATGAGAGTAGTCTCCCACCTCTGGCACCAGTCCCCAGATGTTAGTGAGGGCAATTATTTTTAAATTGACTGGCTAGGTATGCCTTTGGAATGTTCTGAGTTCATGTCAAGTTTAGTTTGGCGCTTATTTTGCTTTGCAACTTAAGCGACTGAGTGATTTGCAGGGATACGTCAGAGAAATACTACTCGTCTGATTCCTCAGGCCTCTTCACTCGAGGAGTGGCCTCCTTGGAGTAGCTTTGTCTCATTTACTCTGCATTTGATTTAAGGTTTCCTGAAGAATCCAAATCATGTATACAGTACATTGTTCTGGTTAGATACAAATCTATCTTTACTTTGGAATTTGGTCAATTTTTTTTAAATTCCAGAAGCTGATGGACACCAAACACAACAGCTTCAAAAGACATATAGGCCTTGTAGGGAGGGCAGGTTTTTTTTTCCCAAAGCCATATTAGTGAACTAGTTGTCTTCTTATAAATAAGCAATTTATTTCCAAATCTTCAAAGTACATAACTACAATTTCTCAAACTACCACATTCTCCATGTTACTAGGCCAAAAGTTTATAATCCAGAACACCTTATACCAACTATTGTCCAAAAAAAAACAGCCGTTTTTCTGAAGTTGTAAATAGAGCTGCTTCGTATAAAATGACAATTTGCACATTAAGGCGTTTGAAAGTTTAAAGCTGGGACTCATATGACATGGTTGCTTTCGCCTCAACTTTCAATAAAGGGATCATTCGAGAGACTGAAATTTGGCATGCCCATTTGATCGAGTGAATCATAACCAATATTTTGGATCTGTAAATATTTAACTGAAAGTATAACTTATTTTCCTGTAAAGTAAAATTCTGTTTTAAAGCCTATTAACATAGGCTAAATTTGATTTGATTTGATTTGACTTGACTTAGCCGAAACTTGCAGTAGTAGATTTAATTATGAATTACACACCAAGAAACAAGGGTCCACTTATTGAAATCAATAAATCCTTCTGGATAAAGAATAGTTAACTGGACCAGGAGCTCTCAGTGGGCACCTCTGACACGTTTTATAAAGTGGAGGAAAGTGAAAACTAATTATTCAGTAAATTACTGAATAAATAATCAACCCAATAGGGAACCCAACCTTACCATTGTCCGAAGCAAGCAGTTAAACTATATAAAACAAAACCCGAAGCTGATATCTTGCGCCGACCGTTTTATCTTTCCAACGTAAACAAACTCTCGAGGACCTCACTTCGTTTCCCAGACAAACGGACACTCAGTCGTCAACAATCGGGGCGAGCGCGCTGACGTCACCTTAACCGGCACTCCAGCTGACCATTCACAAACTGGTGTCAGGCCGGCTGGGTGATGACGCAGATTAACGAACCAATGATCTCCGGGAGTGGGCGTAACCAATCACGTCAATTTTGGCGGGGAAGGCGCGCGCTTGGTATCGCAGCAACCCACTCAAACAGGCCGCAGGCGCGCAGACGGTTACCCAACATCAATAACTGTACGGGTCTTAGTGGCGGTTTTTGTTTAATGATTTATATGTTTTTTGGCCAACACTTGGGTGGTTAACTGGAGGGTTAAAAACTTAGATGTGTCATTTCCGTTGTTTAGAACGGAGATTTTGGCCCGATAACTAGCTGGGATCAGGAGGCGGCTGCGCAGCGAATGGAGCAGGTGGCCGGCTATTCACAGGTAATGACCGACCTTCAGCCCGGTGCCTGAAGGTGTGGGCTCCGCTTTGTATTAATTGACCTATGAAAGTTGACGCATCGTCATGAGAAAGAAACTCCACCTGCAAGTCACTTCGTGAGGAGTCACCAATCCGATCATATCCCAATAGAAAATCTAATTGCGATCCACATGAAAGTTTAACAAACCTGGCCATGTTAATATGCTCGTTATTGTGTTCTGGTGAAAGTCTTAGAGCAGAAATGTTGAATTTAATCTTTGATCGGGATTGCAAGAACGCCATCTGGCCCAGGGAGCATACTATAATTTTACGTTGTGTCTGTACATTGACCTCTCGGATCACCATTTCGAAATTTGGAGATGCCGGTGTTGGACTGCGGTGTACCAAGTTAAAAATCACACAACACCAGGTTATAGTCCAACAGGTTTAATTGGAAGTACACTAGCCACTACCACCTGCTGAAGGAGCGACGCTCTGAAAGCTAGTGTGCTTCCAATTAAACCTGGATTAGTGGTGCTGGAAGAGCACAGCAGTTCAGGCAGCATCCGAGGAGTTGCTCCTTGGACGCTGCCTGAACTGCTGTGCTCTTCCAGCACCGCTAATCCAGAATCTGGTTTCCAGCATCTGCAGTCATTGTTTTTACCCCATTCCAATTAAACCTTTTGGACTATAATTTGGTGTTGTGAGATTTTTAACTTTGTTCACCATTTCGAGCAACTACTGGGATATTGCATGGGACTTTCCATTTTCCACTATGCTTATATCTTTGTTCATGCAAGCATATAGCATCCATACATACTGACTCCTCAGCGGTGGGACTGTTGGCTATGGTCTGCACCTGAGTCTCCAAGAAAGTCAAATTCTCAAAGCTACCTTGTTTGGTACTTGGTTGACTGGGATGGGGGGAAAAAGCGGTCCCAAATCTTGGACTGTGTAGATTGGAGAGTCTCACACTGTGGGAAAGTACAAATGAGGATCAAGTGAGTGGAGATGGCACAGTTGGTGAGAGAATAAAGCAGATTGACTGTCTGAGGGGAGAGTTGGGTCAGTTGTTTGGCTGTTGGGGTGTGGAGGAAGGAGCATGTGGAAAATAATGAGTTGTGGGGGCAAACTACTTAAAGCATACCATGTTAGTAATATTGTTATTCAACTCACCAGTCCTTTCAGTTCATCAACATGCTCTTCAGTGTTATCCCTCAACCTGCACCCTAAAATCTCTATAAAGAGAACCACTTTGAAGGGGCATTGAAAATTTAAAACTCTGTCTGGGAGCACTTTTTCAAAGCATGCCAACATCCAACCTCTTACCCCACAAATAAAAGGTAAATTTGCCACAGTCATGCCAGACCATAGCAAGAGATGACTGGTGGTTATTTACCGTGAGGGTCATCATGCCTCAGGCAACAGGAGAGGTTGAGAAGGAGTGTCCTTCATGGTAACCTCCGTTAATGCCAGAATTGAACCTATGTTATTGGCATCCTTTTATCTTGCAAATGAGCTATCCAGTCAATTGAGCTAACCATTCCAGCATTCCACCCTCAGCCAACTATTGAAAATCAAGCCTATTAAGTCTGTTTCCCTGTCATTGATACTGCTAGAACTGCTGAGTATTTCTTGTATTTTCTGTTTTTATTTCATACTTTCCCTCTAGGGTCACATGAGCACTGACATATGATAGAGAGGCAGTTGGCCCACCAGGTGGATTAGAGCTGAAAATGTGTTGCTGGAAAAGCGCAGCAGGTCAGGCAGCATCCAAGGGACAGGTGAATCGACATTTCGGGCATAAGCCCTTCTTCAGGAATGCCTGAAATGTCGATTCTCCTGTTTCTTGGATGCTGCCTGACCTGCTGCGCTTTTCCAGCAACACGTTTTCAGCTCTGATCTCCAGCATCTGCAGCCCTCACTTCTCCACCAGGTGGATTACTCTACATTCATCCCAGACTTATAAATGGCTCTCAAAGAAAACCTATTTTTTTAAAAAAAGATTTACCTCATCTTTCTGCAATAGATAACCAAAGGTTAGATCTGGGAGCTAAAATTTTGGAACTTAATTGAATTGAATGGTTTCTTGTCACGTATTTTACAGTGAATAATATTTTAGAATACAGTGAAAAGCTTTAACTGTTGCCACAATCTGGCATCATTTTGAAAAGGTTTTTAAAAAGAGGAGTAAAAAGATATATCTGAAAGAGAGTGTATCTCCATTCTGGCACCTGCACCATGAATTCTGAGCCAGTTCACCAGCGACACCAGTGCTGCCACTCTATCGACTGCTTCGCTGCCAGCTGTGCAGGACCCACGAATGTATGAGTCGCGACTCTTTAAGTGCCATCTTTTTGCCACTGGGACCACCTCGCCAAGGCAGAGTCCCATATTGAATCCAAACTTGCCCTACAACCAGGAGTCCTTGACTGATAACACGGCCTACATTGGCTGCAATCAGGAGTCCTTGGCTCTACTGCTGCCTCGATTATGCCATAATTCCCTGCTCTGGGCATACCATGATGCTGCCACCTTGCCAACATTAGGAGACCCCACTCCAGGCTTACCATGTTGCAGCTGCCACTTTGTTTGCGCCAGGAGATCCCTTCTCTGGGCCTACTGAAAACAGGGGTCCCTGGTTCATTGCCTGGCCAGGCCAGGCTGCCACCATGCTAAGAGCCTAGTTCCAGGCACCCCTATCCAAGATATCGCCTTGCTGGTGTCTCCATTTTGAAGAGGTTGCTGCCAGCTCTGGCTGCTGGGAGGACGTCCTTCCTGCTACTACCACAACTTCAAAATAATGGGAGGAGTGGCATCAACTACCGCCACTCTGACTGCTGGGAGACTGCTACCATTGTGCACAGCCCACTTTCGCTGCTGCGCCAATGCAGCCAATTAACCCATCAAAGAAAAGAAAAACAAAAGAAAAAGAGCAGAAATAAAAAGAAAAATACCGAAAGCAGATTGGGAGTGGATGAGGTCTAGGCAAGACCCCACATACAGCCCTGCTACTCTGCTACCATCTTGGTTGGGTGTGAGATATGTAGGCACGTGAGTGGTATTTCTTTGAGATAATAGGAAGATAGAGCAGGTGAATGCATGACTGACGAAAATGTGCAGGAAATTGAACTTTCTGGACTGATTTGGAGAAGTGCAGTCTATACAGGCCAGATGGGCTGCACCTGAACAGACCAATTTCCTTGCAAGGTGCATTGTAAGGACAACTGGGGAGGGTTTAAGCTATGTTCTATGGAATGGAAACAAGGTGGTCAATGAATTGGAAGACTCACCGTGTACTAGAGTAATACATAGTAAGGTACCAAATGGGTCATACAGAGCAAGGATGCAATAGATCTAAATCAGGTTTACTGTGCATGTGGCTGTGGACATGCAATGTGGTGAAGAATGTTGGGGAGTTTCAGACGGGCATAGCTGAGGGAGAATATGAACCAGAGATCTGGCTATGAAAAGGACGTGACTGGATACCAAATATTCCTGAAAAGAGGCGTTCAGCAAATAGTACAGTGGCATTGATGATTACTGGAGACAGTGTATGTCCTAGAGCGATCATTCATCAATTAGTTTGCCAAGTTCAAATTGACTCATTTATCCTTATTCTGTTTTCCGTTGGTTAGCCAAATACCCCCAACACCATAAGCTCTTATCTTGTAATAATCCTATGGATGGTAGCCTTATTAAATGCCTTTAGAAAATCAAATACTGACTTCCCTTTTCTGCTTTTACATCCTCAAAGAGTGCTAAGACCTCAATCTAAATCAATGATTTGAACGAGGAAACCAAATGAATGGTTGCTACAGTTGTGCTGTATCATAACGATTTATTTTTATTTATGCTAAAGAGCCTTTACTTCTGTCTCTTTACAACTTATACCAACTGACCTTATTTGCTGGTGCATTCTTATGTTTGTACACTCCATTCTTTCCTGCCACACTCTGGTTATTGTCAATGTATTCCCATCATGCAATCAAGACATTTGTCTTGTTCTTTCTGTTTATCTTCTCAAACCTTCCCCTCATGCAAACCCCATTCCAAGTAGTTGAAAGTCTTTTCTACAGCCTCAGTTATACAATTTGCCAGAGTCCCAGGAATGAAATCTATTTATTCTAAGCATGCATTCAACTCTGTTATCTGAAATTGCTTTGATACAATTTGCTTCTGTGCAACTGGTGATATTATCTACTACTGTTGCCATTCTTGTTTCTTAACAAAGGTTCTAAGCTACAGCTCTACAAACTGGTGCAAAGAGCCTGCAAAGGAATATGTAAGTAGGAATAATGAGTCAGAGATAAAATGGCAAATGGAGAGGTGAAATGTAGAAAAATGTTAGGCTGTACACTTTAGCTAAGATAACAGAGCATTTAGTGGAGGTTCACTGCAAAATGCTGAAAAGGTATCTGGGTGACCTCATGCATGAATCTCAAAATGTTGCTATGGAGATACAGTAAATAAGTAGAAAAGTGATTGGCCTTTATTGCAACAGAGCTTAAGATAAAAGTGAGTAAATCGTGCTCAGGCTCAGAGAAGATTCAATAGGCTGACTTCTGTGATAAAGAGATTATTTTATGAGGAAAGGTTAAGGATATTGACCTTGTACAAGAGATAATGTCTTGAATAAGAGGGTAGATGCTGCAAAGATATTTCCCCTTTTGAGGGAATCTATAAATAGGAGTCAAAATAAGAAGACTTCCATTTAAGACCCAGATGAGGAGAAATTTCTTCTGTCAGAGCACTGTTTTGGAGCAAGATCTTGTTCCCAGTTGGCAAGGTGGACATGCAATGCCAGTGGACCTCAAGGTTGCCACACTCCTGAAGTTCCTCATCTCTAATTACTTACATGGACCTTTTGATGACACCAGCAGGATTTTGTGAGCTGCTGTCCACGGGTACACCTCCCAAGCAATGGTCGTCATCTTTGCAGGATGGCAATTTATTTTGTGATGATTGAGAACAGAGGACTATCATTTGCATTCCTAATTGTTTAGACTCAGGAGAGGCTATAAAAGTATCCAGAACAAATAATAGGACAGAGCATTTGCAAGGGGTCAGGAATTTAACTTCAGGTGTAGCAGATAGGGGACAAGTGAAAGGGACAATAAGAAGGGCGGTAGTCAATAGCGGACAGAGGATGTTATACTTAAATGCTTACAGTAAACAAAGAAAGGTAAACAAACTTCTAGCACAGATTGAAATTGGCTGGTACGATGTTGTGGGCACCACAGAGACATGGCTACAAGGGGATCGTGGCTGGGATCTTGAGGGGAGAGGCAGATGCACGGTACTTGCGGGGGAGATGGTTGCCTTGTCAATTATAAATTAAATTAAATCGACAAAGAGCAATATAGGGCCAAAAGGCATAGAATCTAAGTGTAAAATTGAGGAACCACAAAGGAGAAAAGACCCTCAAAGTTTGTGCGAAGATTTGTAGCTCGGGTGCTCGTTGTTGTGGTTCTGTTCGCCGAGCTGGAAGTTTTTGTTGCAAACGTTTCGTCCCCTGGCTAGGCGACATCATCAGTGCTTGGGAGCCTCCTGCGAAGCGCTTCTTTGATGTTTCCTCCGGTGTTTATAGTGGTCTGTCCCTGCCGCTTCCGGTTGTCAGTTTCAGCTGTCCGCTGTAGTGGTTGGTATATTGGGTCCAGGTCGATGTGTTTGTTGATGGAGTTTGTGGATGAATGCCATGCCTCTAGGAATTCCCTGGCTGTTCTCTGTCTGGCTTGCCCTATGATAATAGTGTTGTCCCAGTCGAATTTTGTTGTCTGAGCGTGGCTGTTGGTTTGTGTGCCGTTATGAGTCCTAGGGGTCGCGGTAGTGTGGCTGTCAGTTCCGAGATGCTCCTGATGTATGGTAGTGTGGCTAGTCCTTTTGGTTGTGGTATGTCCTCGTTCCGTGGTCTTTCTCTTAGGCATCTGTTGATGAAGTTGCACGGGTATCCGTTTTTGGCGAATACCTTGTATAGGTGTTCCTCTTCTTCTTTTTGCAGTTCTGGTGTACTGCAATGTGTTGTGGCCCTTTTGAATAGAAAAGACCCTGACGGGCGTTATGTACAGGCCTCTTAGCAATAGTCAGGATTTGAAGCAGAAAATAAATCAGGAGATAAATGAAGGCATGTAAGAAAGGTGCTATTACAATAATCATGCGGACTTCAATATGCGGGTAAACTAGGAAAATGAGGTTAGTAGCAGATCCCAGAAAACAATTTGTGGAATGTCTACAAATTTTTTTGTTTGGAGCACCTTGTGATAGAATCTACTAGAGAACAGGCAATTCTGAATTTGGTGATGTGTAATGAGGCAAACTTGATTGAAAGCTTTAGACAAAAGAACTCCTAGGGAGCAGTAACCATAGCATTATTGAATTTACCCTGCAGTTTGAGAGGAAGAAGCTGAAATTAGATCTAAAAGTATTACAATTGCGTAAAGTTAACTACAAAGACATGAGGAAACCTAGCCGGAGTTGATTGGAAGGGGAGCTGAGCAGGCAAGATGGTGGAACAAAAATAATGTTGCTGGAAAAGCTCAGCAGATCTGGCAGCATCTGTGATCAGAAATCAGAGTTAATGTTTCGGGTCCAGTGACCCTTCCTCACAACTGAAAGGAAGATAGTTGGTCAACATTGGCAGGAGTTTCTGAGGATAAATCAGAGGGCACAGCAGCAATTCGTCCCAAGGAAAAAGAAACATCCTAAAAAAGGATGAGACAACCATGGTAGATGAGGAAAGACAGAGACAGCATTAAAGCTAGATAAAAAGAGTATAATATAATGAAGATTAGTGGGAAGCCAAACGATTGGGAAACCTTTAAAAACCAGCAGAAGACAACTTTAAAAAAGCAATAAGGGGGGAAGAAGTTGAAATATGATGGTAAACTAGCTAGTAATATAAAATATTTCTTTCAAATATATAAAAGATGAGAGAGGCAAGAATGGACATTGGACCACTTAGATCACAGAGATTTCCAGCAGGAAAACAGACCTTTTGGTCCAAGTAATCCAGGTCGACCATATATCCTAAATTAATCTAGTCCCATTTGTCAACATTTGGCCCATATCCCTCTTAAACCTTTCATATTCATATACCCATCCAGATGCCTTTTGGATATTGTAATTGTACCAACCTCCACCACTTTTTCTGGCATCTCATTCCATATATGCATCACCCTGTGTATGAAAAAGGTGTCCCTTGGGTCCCTGTTAAATCTTTCCCCTCTCACCTAAAGCCTAAGCCCTCTAGTTTTGGAATCCTCTACCCTGGTGAAAAGACCTTGACTATTCACCTTAACCATGCCCCTTATGATTTTATAGACTCCTTTAAAATCTCACCAGGGCCCTGGTGAGACCACACCTGGAGTACTGTGTGCAGTTCTGGTCTCCAAATTTGAGAAAAGACATTCTGGCTATTGAGGGAGTGCAGCGTAGATTCACGAGGTCAATTCCTGGAATGGCAGGATTACCTTACACTGAAAGACTGAAGCGACTGGGCTTGTATACCCTTGAGTTTCGAAGACCGAGAGGGGATCTGATTGAGACGTATAAGATTATGAAAGGATTGGACAGTCTGGCAGTAGGAAACATATTTCCACTGATGGGTGAGTGCCGAACCAGAGGACACAGCTTAAAAATACGGGGTAGACCATTTAGGACAGAGCTCTGGAGAAACTTGTTCACCCAGAGAGTGGTGGCTGTGTGGAATGCTCTGCCCCAGAGGGCAATGGAGGCCCACTCTCTGGATTCATTTAAGAAAGAGTTGGATAGAGCTCTCAAAGATAGTGGAATCAAGGGTTATGGAGATAAGGCAGGAACAGGATACTGATTAGGAATGATCAGCCATGATTATATTGAATGACGGTGCAGGCTCGAAGGGCTGAATGGCCTACTCCCGCACCTATTGTCTATTGTCTATAAGGTCACCCCTCTGCCTCTGATGCTCCAGGGAAAATAGCCGCAGCCTGTTTAGCCTTTCGATATAGTGCAAACCCTCTAACCTTTGTTACCTTCTCAAAGAATTCTAACAAATTTGTCAGTCATAACCTCCCCTTGATGAAGCTGTGCTGTCTCAGCTTTATTTTACCGTGCACTTCCATATACAGGCCAAAATTATAGGCTGGTTAGCCTGACTTTGATCATTGGTAAAATTTTAGAGTCCATTATTAAGGATGAGATTGCAGAGTACTTGGAAGTGCATGGTAAAATAGAGCTGAGTCAGCACAGCTTCATCAATGGGAGGTCATGCCTGAGAAATCTGTTAGTACTCCTTGAGGCGATAACAATAAAGTTAGACAAAGAAGAGCAAGTGGAAATGATTATTTGGGTTTCCAGAAAGCCTTTGACAAGGTGCTATACAGGAGACTGCTAAATAAGGCAAGAACCCATGGTGTTAGGGGCAAGGAACTAGCATGGATAGAGCATTAACTGACTGGCTGAAGGCAGAGAGTTGGATAAAGTGATATTTTTCAGGATGACAGCAAGTGAAGTTCCACAGGGATCTGTGTTGAAACCACAACTGTTCACGTTATACATTAACAATCTGGACAAAGGAACTGAGGGTATTACAAAGTTTGCAGATGACACAAAGATCAGTGGAGGGACAGGTAATGTTGAGGAACTGGGAAAGCTGCAGAAGGACTGGGAAAAACTTTAAAAAAGGGCAAAAAAGTGGCAGATGGAATCTAGTGTGGGAAAATGTGAGATTATACACTTTGGTAGGAAGGATAGAGGTGTAGACTATTTTGTAAATGGGGCAAGGCTTTGGAAATCTGAAACACAAAAGGACTTGGGAAGTTCCTGTTGTTACGACACAGGGTAAACCTTCTTGCTTACTTTAAACCAGCAGCACAGAAAAGATTTATCCCGTGCAGTAATCTGTGAAACTTTGAGAGGCCAAGAACTATTTGAGATAAAAATTAACAACTTTATTTCTTAAGACATAACAAAGAATAATGAACTAACAACTATTTACAACTCCTTCCTCGAACCTATCTTTTACCTTCCCCTTCTACAATACTAGTCTGATAAAACCCCCGATTAAGATTTACCAAAATTTCAAGTTTTCAAAACCAGCCAGATGTCAAATCTTCTCTTCCTCTATCATCTTCTTAGGGATTTCTGTTTTACAGGTCACTGATCGATAAAAGTACCTTTAAGAGAGCTATTCTCCAGCAGTCTGCAGATGCTGGTGGCTTGGCAGCTCTTCTCCCAACTGTTCAATTTTCTCCAGTCTTATACCCAAAGCATCAGATTGTGCCATTTGCTTTTAAGATTGTCAATATACTAAATTCAAACTGGATTGGAGTTTGGTATTTATCAGGGTATAATTTAAACTGATTGGCCTAATTCAAATCTGTTTTGTCGTTTCCAGCAGCCAGTTACCCTAGCTACTAAACGAAAAGGTTACATTATATTTTGTTCAGAACACCTGGTGCTGTATCATGTAGTTCTGCTAGCTTTTAACTCTTTAAAGGTACCGTGCACCCACATCTTCATAACACAGTTCAGGATTCTCTTAAGGTTAAATTACAGGTTCACTTGGCAGTTAGGAAGGCAAATGCAACGTTAGCATTAATTTCAAGAGGTCCTAGAGTACAAGAACAGGGGAACAGGGATATACTGCTGAGACTTTATAAGATTCTGGTCTGACTGCATTTGGAATATTGTGAGCAGTTTTGAGCCCCGTATCTAAGGAAGGATGTACTGGCCTTGGAGGGATGCAGGGAAGGTTCACCAGAATGATTCCAGGAATGAAGGCATGTCGTACAAGCAACAGTTGAGAACTCTGTGTCTGTTCTCAATGGCGCTTAGAAGGATGGATGGGGAGGGGGGAAACGGAAATCTCATTTGTGTTTACAGAATGCTGAGAGATCTGGATAGAGTGAACCTAGAGAAGATGTGCCCACTAGCAGGAGAGACTAGGACAAGGGCACAGCCTCAGAATGAAGCAACAACCCTTGAAAACTGAGATGAGAAGAAATGTCTTCAGCCAGAGAGTGGTGAGTCTGTGGAACTCATTGCTGCAAAGGGCTGTGGAGGCCAAGTCATTGAGCCTCTTTAAGGTAGAGCTAGGTGGTTTTCTAGATTGGAAAGGCGATCAAGGGTTATGGGGAGCTGACAGGAAAATGGGGTTGAGAAACATTAGCCATGATCGAATGGTGGAGCAGGCTTAATGGATTCTGCTTCTCTACCTTATGGTCTAATTTGTTATCATTTACTTCAGTTTTAATTTTAAACCTGTCCTTATTCTTCTCACATCTCAGTATTGGCTAGTTCTGGCATTTTAATGAATGATATTTCTTCTGAACTGTTAAGCCTTTTTCCCACTGCTGTTTTTTATATTATATTTTGTATTGCTTTGGTTACCTTAAGTTTATTTGTGCCCTTTTTATTTTATCTTAAACCTTATAATTTTATCATCATTATTGTGCCAAGTTTTCCCCCTAAATTTGCTACTCTTATCGAGTCTAGTTTATTTCCCATTACTGGCAGTGCTTTGTTTTTTCGTTGGACTTCTTACATACTGGATAAAAAGGAAGTGCTATACATAGTTTAAACTTCCATTCACTTTTCCCTTTACCTATCTGTTCTTCCTATTTGTGCGGAGTTATATATGATCTCATATGATTACTATTCAATG
>NC_057741.1:5200561-5226477 GCF_004010195.1 Chiloscyllium plagiosum
CTGGAGCTAGGAGTGGAGGCGGGGTTGGGCGTGGGGTCGGAGATCGGCGGACTCAGCACCGTCTTCTTGACCTGCAATCTTCTTCCCGACCTCTCCGCCCCTACCCCCTCTCCGGCCTATCACCCTCACCTTAACCTCCTTCCACCTATCGCATTCCCAACGCCCCTCCCCCAAGTCCCCTCCTCATTCCTGAAAAAGGGCTTATGCCCGAAACGTCGATGCTCCTGCTCCTTGGATGCTGCCTGACCTGCTGTGTTTTTCCAGCAACACATTTTTCAGCTTTCTTTCTACAGCCTTTCTCAATTTAAATAATGTTCAGATTTGGGTTTTCTATCCTTCCTGTCATGTGGTTACCGTACATTTTCCACATTATATTCTATCTGCCTAGTTTTTGCTCATTCACTTAGTCTGTCCATATCCCTCTGTAAATTTGTTGTGTCATCCTCTCTACCTGCCTTTTCATCTGTTTCTGTGTTGTTAGGGTAGCACAGTAGCTCACTGGTTAGCACTGTCTTACAATACCAGGGACCCAGATTCGATTCCACCTTTGGGTGACTGTGTGGAGTTTGGGGAGCGTAGGGGGATGAAGGTGAGGCTCTGCTGAGGACTGATCTTTATGTTCTCCCTGTGTCTGCATGGGTTTCCTCTGGGTGCTCTGGTTTCCTCCTACAGTCCAAAGATGTGCAGGTTTGATGGATATGCCATGCTAAATTGCCCACAGTGTCTAGGGATGTGCAGGCTGTGTGGATTAGCCATGGAAAATGCAGGGTTACGGGATATGGTACAGTGCTGGGTCTGGGTAAGATGTTGTTCGAGGGATTGGTAGAGACTCAATGGACCAAATGGCGTCCCTCTACACTGTGAGGGTTCTATGATTCTATTTTTCTTTTCTTTACTGGTTGTGTCCCCTGAACTGAAGAGATTCTGAATCCCTTGGGGTGTTTTTGTGTTTAAGTGCAAGGACTCAGTGAAAACACCATTGTGCAAATAATTTTATTCAATATTGTCCACCACCATGAAAAACCTATGTGGTCAGGGAGCCACTAACAAGCAAAGCTGGATAGGGGCAGGTTCTATGATTCTGTGTATCCTTCTTCCACCCTAGTCCTCTCCTGCCCCTTCCAATCAGGTTAAAGCCCTGTCCACAGCTCTAGTTATTTAATTAAGCAGGACACTGGTACCTGCATGGTTCCCATGAAGCCTGTCTGCCTGGAACAGCTCCCTTCTATTTCAGTACTCAGTGCCAATCCCTATGCACTGAAACCCATTCCTCCCATATCAATCTTTAATCGATATGTTTAGTTACTTGACTTTATTTACATCTGTCTCGTTCTTTATTTCGTCATGTTTCAGTTAACCATACTATTTTTAGGTCTTCGCTAAAAATTCCTTGCTTCAGTTTCCCCAACTTTGTTTTGAATTCTTTGTACTTTGCTGTACAGGCAACTTCATCAATCATTGCCCACAATTTGCATCTCCAAGACATTGTACTGTGATCATTCTTACAATATATTGATATCACAACAACAAATACCCATGATGCAGGTTACCACCATTTCATTGAACAAAGGGTGAGGAAAAGGGCTAAATTTACAAAATTCTGACTGTCTAAGTGTAATTCTGGTTTTCTCTTCTCTTTACAGTCTGTTGGAATACAGTGCAGCTTACTAAACCAGAAATCTCACCTCGGTCTGGAGCAGATTTCTGCAGTGGCTGCATCAGGAAGTTCATTGCTTGGCTCAAAAAAGTACAAGTTCATTGTAGATGATGAGACTAGTGAAACTATCGTGATTTGCTCTGCCTTCAGACTTCTGGAGAATCTGCAGTTGGATTGTCCAGTAGGACAGTTGTTGAATGAAGCAATACAAGCACACCACAAACAATACAAAAGTGGAACATCCACTCTCCTATTCCTTGCAGGAGCATGGAGTAAAGCAGTTTTAAATTGCATAAACCAAGGGATTCCAATTCCGATCATAGTATCTGAGATGTATGGAGGGCTAGAACATTGCTTTGAAATACTAATATCACGTCAGATATCCATAGACAGCATTTTGGAAAACTCACAGTGTAAACAAAGGTCGCAAACAATTAAAGCTGATAGATTATCATGTACTTTAACTAGCTTTCCCACCCATCCGACAAACGAAATGCAATCAGTTGTAAAGGAACATGCTCACTTTCAGTCAAATATATCAATAAAAATGAATTCCAGAAACCACTACAGCATTAGCAATGAGCATGGCTCCTCTATGTTGTCTTTTTCAAGTAATATAATTACTCATGCCTCTTCTGACCAAGGTCACCCAAGTTATACACGCAACCAAGCAAAAGCAAGAATAAACATGAGCCGACACTTTGTGAATTCAAATATAAACAGACAAGAAGAAGCGTTGCCAGATTTGTCAAATAGTTTTCAACAGGATTCCTTTTCCACTCCAGCTGATTCTACTCGCTTTACTGCCCTGGCTTTATCATTGAGCCACGGAAACCATAGGATGATGAAATTAGCAATAGAGGCTTACAAAATTCAGACTCAAAGTATTTTGCAAGAAACTATTAAGAAAAGACCTCTCCCAGAATTTAACATTGATAAATTGGTTACGTATTTCTTACCAGGGCCACCTGAGCATGAGTCCTGTGTTAGTCCTGGTTTTGTCACATTAATTTCAGAAGATCAGTCTGAAATTGTCCAGGATTTGGCAACTTTGCCTCTTCATACCATATTTATAAGTGGAGATTTGACTGATAAGTACCGTCATCCAGGATTCAACAGAATTTCAGATATAAAAGTGGTCACTCAGACTGTTGAGGACATTTCCAAAACTTTAGAAGAAGAATGGTTATGTAGAACAATGGATATACTTCATAAATTTCATATTAATTTGATTCTGGTGAAAGGACTAACATCTCCATATTTAATGAATAAGTGTCTGCAAGAAAAGATTTTAGTTATTCAAGAAGTTAAAGAACCTGTATTTCAAAGATTAACAAAGGCTATGGAAGGCATCCATGTAACTTATATTACGCAAGTAAAAGAGAATTGCGTTGGAACTGGAGCACATCTATGTTTATGGAAAATGGGACATGGAAATATACCAAATTTAGGAGAAAGATTTGCTGTTCAGATAAATACATATACAACTGCTGTGATCACAGTAGTGCTTTGTAGCCCCTTAAGGTGTAAGCTGCAGACATTAGTGGACCAATTCTGGACTTGTGCATACCGTCTAAAACATGCCCTTAGTGAAAGACGCATCTTTCCTGGTGCAGGGGCCACTGAACTTGCCTGCCTATGCCATCTAAAGCAGCAAATACTTAAAAACTCTCCTTGCACCCTTGGAATTAATGAAACGAGTTGCATTGGAACGCATCGTTCTTCATGGTTTGCAGAAACTGCAGTATTGTTCAAATCACAAGTCTTGCAAGCCTTGGCTGATGGCTTGACTGAGTATCTTGTGACTGCTATGTTTAATACTGGCATGTATGAAACACCACTAGATGCTTTGTCAGAAGTGCAAAAGTGCCTTCACGATAGTAATGGAACATTTCCTATCATTTCAGAGTTATCGGAGCAACATGTGAAAGTCGGTATACCATGTAGAAGTTCCTGTAGCAGTCTGAGTGATGACTGCTTTGATTATGAAGTCTATGACAATGTAACAATTAAGATAGAAGCTTGGCGAAGGGCTTTGAATCTAGTGCTACTGGTACTGCGGGCAGATGCTGAAATTATCACTGGCACCAAAGCTAAAGCCTATACAGTTAGTGAAGACCAATTAAGAGAGGGAACATTCCTATAGCATGAATAACAAGATCAGCAAGTATGCAGTTTCCAAAATAGAAGTCAGGCATAAAGGTTTCTGCACTCGTTCTTCGCTGTGCCCTACATCTGCACGCACACCACCTGGGTGTTAGAAAAGATACACTTAAAACAAAAGAAGACATGCATATGTGTACAAACAGATTGAAAGCTTAATCTAGTCGTGAATGTGGACAGCAAGATATTTAAGCTGCCAGCAGAGGTACTCAGCCCATTACAGGAGGTTTTGGCCCTTCTAAATTTACTGTAAAAGGTTTACTTGTTGGATTGCCACTACTTCTATTTCTTGTTATAGAACACAAATTAGCAAATTGATACAATAAAATATAGACAGCTGGAATTTATTTTGCAAAGTATGTTGTATTAACCAATAAGTTCAAATGTCTCAAGACGCTCGGGTTCAAGTTCCACCCACAGCAGAGATGTGTAATAACATCTCTAAATAGGTTGATTAGAAAATATTAATGTTAGCCATTATAGTAGTAAATATCACACGTAGATCAGAATCTTCCCACTCCTTTGGTGACTGGATTATAAAGTTGTACAGGCTGTGCAGTAATCTATACAGTTACAAGTCAGATTGAGTACCCTGTACATATTTGCTGGAGGTGGACTACGATGATACTCCAGTTATGACGATCAAAAAAGACCGCTATCTCTAATTGTGTCAATTCCTGTCGAGCGAAGAGATGGCTTCAAAGATCAGAATCCCGTGACCTATTAGGCTACTAGGGAGCTCACTGGCACCAAATAGCAGACATCTGTTCGTATCGCAACCTTGCCGCTGACAAATAAAATTGTTGAAATGGATGTCTCCAATTGCCATATGCAGCCAAGCTTCAATTTGCTTCGTGAGCACTGATGGTTGCTGCCATACATCCCTATTGCTCCATGTGTCTGGCCCTTAACAACAGACACGCCTCTACTGTCTTCACAATAGCAGTGGGTTCTGTAGTGTGAGGGGATTGTAGCTGCCAAGATATAATGTGCTCCAGCCTCTGATCTTCATCTGAAACCCTGAATTAAGAGGTTTCCCCTTAATTAGCTATCTCCTGGAAAAGTTAGCTTACATATCACTGAAGTGGGATCAGCTCCCAGAAATGCACCTGACCTTTTATTATCTTCAATGTGCAGAGGATTCTGGTCAAACATTTGAATGTTCTTTTGATGGAGTTTCCTTAAAGGAAGTAGATAGTACATTATTAAGTGATTTACTCCATCATTTAGAAGATGCAAACTCAGAAAACCAAACCTTGTAAGATTTGAGTTTTTTTAAAAATAAAACAATGAACATTAAATAAACTTATTTTATTCAACTGATTTATTTACCAGTCCAGATGATCACAAGCTGACATTTTATTCTGACTTTTGAAAATGATTAGTTCACTTCCTAGTTCTAAATGGAATAATAAATTTGAATGAGAAAATACCATTTTATGTATGAAAGCTCACTTTTCCACAATGTACAAGCTGTCATATAGTTGGAAAATGAATATGTTATGTGAAAGAATATAATATTTTTCTTATAATTGCTTTGGATTGATAATTGTAGATAAGCTCTTTGGTACCAAATTGTGATAGGCAAGTCATGGAGTCAATACAGTATGGAAACAGGCCATTCAGTCCAATGGGTCCACAACAATCCATCCCCCTACCCTCTCCCTGAAACGCTACACTTCCCACCTAGCATGTACATCCCTGAATACTATGGACAATTTAGCATGGCCAATCCTCCTAACCTGCACATGTTTTGGACTGTGGGAGAAAACTGGAATACCCGGCAGAAGCCACACAGAGATCGGGAGAATGTGCAAACTTCACACGGTCACCGAAAGGTGGGATTGACTCCTGGTCCCTGGTGCTGTGAGGCAGGACTACTAACTACTGATTAAGAAGTATCAAACTAAATTACATCACTAACCTAAAATATTTACTTTTTTGTTGGGCACACACAGAATTCCAATGTTAAAATGTTCAGAATGCTACTTGTATATCTATCTTGTCAATGAGTACAATACACTGTTTAAGAACATAGAAGAATACAGCGCAGTACAGGCCCTTTGGCCCTCGATGTTGCGCCGATCCAAGCCCACCTAACCTATACTAACCCACTATCCTCCATATACCTATCCAATGCCCGCTTAAATGCCCATAAAGAGGGAGAGTCCACCACTGCTACTGGCAGGGCATTCCATGAACTTACGACTCGCTGAGTGAAGAACCTACCCCTAAATTCAGTCCTATATCTACCCCCCTTAATTTAAAGCTATGCCCCCTTGTAATACCCGACTCCATACGCGGGAAAAGGCTCACACTGTCAACCCTATCTAACCCCCTAATCATCTTGTACACCTCAATCAAGTCACCCCTAAACCTTCTTTTCTCTAATGAAAACAGCCCCAAGTGTCTCAGTCTTTCCTCATACGATCTTCCTTCCATACCAGGCAACATCCTGGTAAACCTCCTCTGCACCCGTTCCAGTGCCTCCACATCCTTCCTATAGTATGGCGACCAAAACTGCACACAATATTCCAGATGCGGCCGCACCAGAGTCTTATACAACTGCATCATGACCTCAGGACTCCGGAACTCAATTCCTCTACCAACAAAAGCCAATACGCCATATGCCTTCCTCACCGCACTATTTACCTGGGTGGCAACTTTCAGAGATCTGTGTACATGGACACCAAGATCCCTCTGCTCATCCACACTACCAAGTATCCGACCATTAGCCCAGTACCCCATCGTTTTGTTATTCTTCCCAAAGTGAATCACCTCACACTTAGCTACATTAAATTCCATTTGCCACCTTTCTGCCCAGCTCTGCAGCCTCTCTATATCCTGCTGTAACCTGCCACATCCTTCCTCAACGCCTTACTAAAATCCATATATACCACATCTATCGCTTTCCCCTCATCAACCTCCTTCGTCACCTTTTCAAAGAATTCAATAAGGTTTGTGAGGCACGACCTGCCCTTCACAAAACCATGCTGACTATCCTTGATCACATTATTCCTATCCAGATGTGCATAAATCCTATCCCTTACAATTCTCTCTAAGACTTTGCCCACAACAGAAGTGAGACTCACCGGCCTATAGTTACTAGAATGTTTACTATCATTTTAACTTATATAAGCACCTTTTTCAGACAAAAAAACGAGTAGGTTATGCAGACTCTCTACCCCGTTGGGCTGAACAATAAAATTGTACCTGATCTATGACGTCTAGCTTTCTTGGATCCTAATCCTTGGATCTTTTAAGATCCAGAAATTGAGAATACCAGAGATTTGTAAACCTCAGAATGAAGAAACTTCTTCTTATTCCCAATGGCTACCCAGAGTCTATATCCCTTGAGTTCTAGACTCTCCAACTGGAGGGAATCATGTCATAGCATTTATTCTGTCAAGCCCTATCAGAATCTTATATCTTTCAATTAGACCACCAGTTATCCTTCTAAATTTTAATGATACATTCTATTTGATCTTTTATCCAGCACAGAGACCCAGTGGTGATTTATCAAAGTGTTGCACAAGAACATCAAGACTTCCATACTTTTGTACTTCAGCCTATTGTAAAATAAAGATTAACCTTTCTAATTGGTTGCCGTTCCTACATGTTAATTTTCTGTGCTTCTTGTCCAAGCACACCCAAATCTGCCTGAACATAAAGACATAATAGTTTTCTTTAGAAAAAAAGCTTTTGTTTTAATTATATTTTTCCTACCAAAGTAATTACATTTTACCAAACTATACTCTACCTGTCACTTTTTCGTTCAATCACACAGACGTTTTATTCCTCCACACAGCGTGGGTTCCCACATAGCTCGGTAATATTAACAAACTTGGAACCATTCTGTAACCTACAGAACTTTGGATGATCACGATGTGTTCATATATTATCTCTGAGCCATCTTTTCTAAACCCTTAGATATCAGCCATCAGGTCGAGGAGATTTGTTGGGCTTTAGTCCATTAATTTCTCCAGTATTTCTTTGCTAATATTAAGTACTTTACATTCCTTGTTACTAATATCATTAATGTTCCTCAAATAATGTGAGAAAACATTCGAAAGTATTTAAAGTTGAAAAATCTAAAAATTGACATTGAACCTGCGAAGAAAATACAGATGTCAATCTCTAGCCATCTTGTTAACGTGCAGTCAGTGCCATTCTAAAACCTCTGGGCTGTCAGTGCCAAGTTATTTCAGGCAGGAACTATATTTAAAATGGAAATTATGGTTTTAAAACATAACTAAGAACCCAAATTTCACTCTAGGTAAGAACTCTCGGGGCATGACCATCTTTAGAATTCAAGAATGATCTGATTCAGTGCCATTTCAGAGACCAACATCCCTTCCAACCCCTAAAGGATAAATTCACTGATTGCCACTGCCTCCATCTTTTCAGCTCTAGAAATTCTTCATTTTCAGGTGATGACCCAAATTTGGAAGCGTCAGTTTACCCAATCTCCAACAGACTGCCTAGAAATGTTTTTTTCTCGTGTCAATCATAGCTTCTTGTCTGAATTACTTACATCTGCACGCTCTTGTTCTCAGTTCTTTCTTCAGTGGGAATAGCTTCTCACTGCCTATACTGCATAGACTTTTGAATACCCATATTAAGTCTCTTCTCAATCTTCTCAAGCTGCAGATGCGGGTGTGGGGGAGTGTGGGGTTGCAGGGTGGAGAGGTAGTGATAGGTGAACACACGTAGAGGGTATGACCTGGTAGGTTGATGAGAGGAATGAATCCGGTTGGTAGCTGGAAGGAAGGATCGATCAGAGGAATGGAAGAAGGGTTGGGAAGAAAGTCAGGGGGTGGGAAGGGAGGTTATTTGAAATTGGAGAACTCAATGCTGCCCAGGTGGAAGATGAGGTGTTCCTCCAACTTGCGGTCTGATTCGTTGTGGCAATGGAGGAGGTCGAGGATGGTTATGTTGGAAAGGGAGTGAGAAGGAGAATTAAAATGGGAGGTCAGGTTGGTCATTGTGTGCCCGGCTGAGATGTGCAGCAAAATCTGCCCTGAGTTTATATTTGGAGTCCCTGATGTAGAGAAGACCATATTGGGAGCACCAGACACAGTAAATTATGTTCTGGATTAGAGTGGTGCCGGAAAAGCACAGCAGTTCAGGCAGCATCCGAGGAGCAGGAAAATTGACTTTTGTGCAAAAGCCCTTCATCAGGAATAGAGGCAGAGTGCCTGCAGGGTGGAGAGATAAATGAGAGGAGGGTGTTGGTGGGGGAGGGTAGCAAAGAGTACAATGGGTGTGGGGATGGAGGTGATAGGTCAGAGAGGAGATTGGGGGAAGGTAGCAAAGAGTACATTGGATGAATGGGGGTGGAGATGAAGGTGATAGGTCAGAGAGGAGGGTGGGAGAGGGTAGCAAAGAGTACAATGGGTGTCACACCCCTCAATCTCTTATAAAGGAGTGGTTAAATGAAACAAAATCCTTTCACTCATTCTGTAATCAACAAGTTACAATTTATTTATTTATCTAACTCCAACAGTGAACAAAGCAACAGAACCATTCCTCTCTATCAACTATTCCCTAATAAAACAAAATTCTAATGGTATGCTTTTTCAATTTAAAAAACCCAATTATATATAACAAGACAATAGAATTTAGTCACAAAATTACGACTATGCTGCTTCTTCTGAAAAGTGCCCTATCCACTGATCTTCTTTCAGGAATGCCTCTCTGCATTGAATTCTTATGTCAGTTCTGCCAAGAATGTTGTCTCTGTGAATTCGGCAGTCTGGAATATTAGCTAAGGGTGCTGCGGTATCTCGGTTAATTCAATGGTGCTTTCTCTGAGAGCTGAAAATCGTTAACTCTTCAGATGGCACTTGGCTCTGCTGATTTTCAAATGTCCTCATCTTTTATACCCTTGGTGACCTATTAATTTCTTTACTATCGGTTTGGTTCTAGATTGTCAAAACAATCAGATTTAACTTTAATTGGTCCTTAGTCTCCAAGTGCCTGGTTTAAACTCTGATTCCTCTCTCACAGATGCTGCCAGACCTGCTGAGTTTATCCAGCGTCAAGATTAGAGTGGTGCTGGAAAAGCGCATTGGTTAGGCAGCATCTGAGGAGCAGAAAAATCAACGTTTTGGGCAAAAGCCCTTCAACAGGACTGAAGGCAGGGAGCATCCAGGGTGGAGAGATAAATGGAGAGGGGTGGGGCAGGGGAGAAGGTATCAAAGAGCACAATAGGTGAATGGGGGTGGAGATGAAGGTGATAGGTCAGAGAGGAGGGTGGGAGAGGGTAGCAAAGAGTACAATGGGTGAATGAGGGTGGGGATGAAGGTGATAGGTGGCGGAAATGTCGGATGATTTGGTTTATGCGAAGGTTGGTAGGGTGGAAGGTGAGCACCTATGCAAAGGTTGGCCAGTTCCACCACAGATGGCCTCCTTCTTTAGAGACCGCAATTTCCCTTCCCACCCCGAGCAGCTTACCATGTGGAACCTTATCAAAGTCCTTATTGAAGGCCTACCAGTCCTGATGAAGGGCGTTTGCCTGAAATGTCGTTTTCCTGCTCCTCGGATGCTGCCTGACCTGCTGTGGTTTTCCAGCACCACTCTAATCTAGACTCTGATTTCCAGCATCTGCAGTCCTCACTTTGGCCTACGTCTATTGCCCTGCCCTCATCAACCTTCCTGGTCTCTTCATCAAATAACTCTTTGTGAAGCAAATGTTTGAGGCATGATCTCCCAGTCAAAGGTGAAAGTGAGGATTCCTGATGAAGGACTTTAGCCTGAAACGTTGATTTTCCTGCTCCTTGGATGGTGCCTGACCTGCTTTGCTTTTCCAGCACCACTCTAATCTTGACACTACTCCCATTCAAACCCTGTCTTTTCAAATGCATGTGTATATCTTATCCGTCAGAATCTTCTCAAGTAACCTATGTACTGGACCAGGCCCAACCCTTCAAAATATTTTTATGTAGGTAGCCCAGACTGTAAATTTGCTATTTGCTTTAGGTAAGTGTACAGTGGATATTCCTGGAGTGAATCAGCTCATCTGACTGCCACATTTTAAACAAACAGAATTTATTTACAAAATTACAGAATGAAACACAAAGAACAGAAAATAAAATACCAGATAACTTATCCTATCCAAAGACCCAACAGACTATCCAGATTTAATGATGCTGTTCCAAAACTACTTGCAACAGTCCCAGTAAACACATCCCTTAGCACAAAGAGTTAAAATGAAACAAACCAGGGCTTACTGGCTTGCAGTTAGAGAGAAAGAGACAATACCCGACTGGACTTATCCTAGCAGCCTTTCTTCACACACACAGGTGCAGGTTTTATTACCGCCTGTGGTTTTCCAATTACCTGAATGTATGATACATCTGGCAAAATTCAACCATATCCTTGTGCAGTCCAGGCCAGTAGAAATGTCTTTGAAATTTAGCCTGTGTTTTCCTCATTCCTAAATGACCTCCAAGTGGTAGCTCATGCACCACTCACAATATCTCCCTTTTGTACTGCACTAGCAAGACAATTTGATGAATTTCTGCCCATTTCTCATCTGTTTGAAAATGTGATGGTCTCCATTTCCTCACTAAGAAATCATTTTTCAGGTAATAACACCCATTCAGATTCCTTCTCTGTATGTGCCTTTTGGTACAACTGCTTTAAATTTTCATCCTTCCGCTGTAACTCAATGAGTTTTGTAGAGCTAAAGATATTAGTATGATTACCTATTTGCTCCTGTTTTGTTTCAACTACCTGATTGAACACAGTCTTTGCTAATGCCACTTCAGCTTCCTTATCTGTACATTTTAATCTCTCCTGTTTCAACTGGTGACTCTGTGATGTTGTTACCACACGATCAGGGAAGATTCCAGGGTAAAATTCCTGTATTGCTTCAGTTGCCTGAGTCTCCACTGGCTTTTCAACCACAAAAGGCAGCACGTCTACCGGTGAATCAGCTATATCGTTTGCAAGGACAAATTGTATTCCTGGAGCTGAGAGTTTTTCCAGTGCTCCTACAACAAATTATCCACTCTCCTCTGGACTCTCTAGCCTCACTTTACATAGTTGAGCACTTTTTGTCTCACCATGAATTCCCATTACCAGTACTTTTTCTGGTAATAGCCCTTCTGGAGTACATATCTCCTCATCCTTCAGCATCACCGACTGAGAGGATCCTGTGTCCCTTAATATTGCAATCTCTTTACCTGTTACTCCTGGCCTGTATGAATAAACTTTACCTTTGCTGGTATATTTACCAAGCAGATCTAGCACTTCCTCCTTAACCAACCTCCGATCAGCTTGTGGACTCTGATGCAGTTTTCTATCTTCCACTGTGCTTTCTGCTACCATTCAAACAAAACTCCCAGACTTGTCCTGTTTTCCTACATCAGACTTTTTCCTAGCCACCAACACTGTGATTTCATTTAGCCTACTTTATTTCAATGAAAACACCAGAGCTTTTTACCTCTTTGTTCCCTTCAAGGGTTTCCTTTTCACCCTGTGGTGAGTTCTCCTTATGATCTTCACTGAGATCTATCTTTCCCATTGCACGTGAGGATTTCTCTTTGCCCCAACTTCTATCCTTCATGGACTGAAATTGATTCTGGAAACCAAACCGTGTTATATGCACCAATGCATAATCATCAGCCACTTCAACTGCTAACATTGCTGTTTTAACTGTCTGCTCTTCCACATGAGTTTGCAATGAATTTTTGAACTCCTCCAAAATAATTGTCTAAGAGCATCGTAAGTTTGCTATATTTTTAAAGCTCTTGTCCATCTATCAAAGTTACTTTGTTTGATCCTTTCAAACTCAATATAGGTTTGAGCAGGGTCCCGCCTTAGATTCTTGAAACATTGTCTATAGGTACAAGCTCATTTGCACTTAAGATGGCTTTTTTCACCTCCTCATACTCCCCAGGTACCGCCTCTGATAGTGAGGCAAATACCTCACTAGCCCTACCTACAATTGTGGATTGGATCATCAAAACCTACATGGTCACTGGCCACTGCATTTGTTTAGCCACTTTTTCAAATGAGTTGAAAAAGGCTTCCACGTCCTTCTCATCAAATTTCAGCAATGCTTGAACATACTTAAACAGTTTCTCACCAGGCCTTTGACTACCAGGGGCTTGCTCATTCTCACTCTCTCCCTCACTAAGCCTACCCTCAGCCTTCATCTCCATCCTTTTAAGCTGACTTTCCTTTCTAAGTGTCATTTTCTGAAGTTCAAACTCTTTTTCTTTCTCTTCTGCTTTTAAATGTAACTCAAACTGTTTCATTTCTGCTTCTTACTGAAGCTTCTTCATTTGCAATTGAAGTTTAGCTATCTCTACAGATCCTGAGAGGGTTTCCAGCAAATTTAAATGCTGAGCCACTGCTTCAATCATCTCATCTTTCCTCACATTAGGAGGTAAATTCAACTCGAACATGTCTATTAATTCCCACAGCTTGGTTTTATTTACCTTTTGTAAAACCCCCAAGGTCACTTCTTCAACCTTCAGAATCTCCTTGGTGACTGAAAGAGCAATTGCTTTCCGAGCACTGTTTAATATAACCAAATCAACACCTGAAATAAAAGACACTAACACCTACCACTCGCTGTTTATATCTCGCAAAGAGCCCCCAGCCTGTCATGGACCAGGCATGACCCCTCAAAACATTTTTAAGCAGGTATCCCAGACTGTAGCCTTGCTATTTGTTTTAGTTAGTGTACCATGGATATTCCCGGAGTGAATTAGCTGATCCGACTGCCAAGTTTTAAACAAACAGAATTTATTTACAAAACTAAGGAATGAAATACAAAGAACAGCAAATAGAATACTGGATAACTTATCCTATCCAAACATCCGACAGACTAGCCCAATTTAATGATGATGTTCTGAAAATACTTGCAACAGTCCCAATAAATACATCCCTTAGCACCAACAGTAAAAGTAATATAAACCAGAGCTTACAGGCTTGCAGTTAGAGAGAGAGAGCACTCGGCTGGACTTGTCCCTGCAGCCTTTCTTCACACACACTGCTGCTGAGTTGAATCAAAAACTCTAATTTAAATGAAGGCTAGCTACACAGCTAGCTGGCCACTCCCCTTTGATTATACTGGTTTCTTTTTAAAGACATAAAAGCCATAGGCCGGATGCACTACCTGTTAGAGGTAAACAAAGAAAAAGCTCCAATAAACTTTTCAAACCCAGCCTAGTTGGAGCCTGGTCAATTACCCCCTCTCTGGAAAGAAAACTCAAGGGCATAGTAACCTTGTATAAAGACCAACATTGTGACACTTACCCACCACAGATGTTAAGTTTACTGGTCTATAGTTCCCATAATTTTATTTGCGGCCCTTCTTGAATAATGGCGCAATATGTGCTACCCTCCAGTTTTTCGGGATCTCACCCATGGCTAACGTTGATACAAAAGTATCAACCAGGGCCCCCACAATTTCTTCTCTAGCTTCTTGCAGTGTTCTTGGATTTTTCTGGTCAGTACCAGGAGATTACTCATGATTTGGAGATGCTGGTGTTGGACTGGGGTGTACAAAGTTAAAAATCACACAACATCAGGTTATAGTCCAACAGGTTTAATTGGAAGTACACTAGCTTTCGGAGTGGCGGTCTTTCATCAAATGGTAGTGGAGGGCTCAATCCTAACACACAGAATTTGTAGCAAAAATTGACAGTGTGATGTAACTGAAATTATACATTGAAAAATTAATTATCTGTTAAGACTAGAATACAGTGACAGTTTCACTTCTTTCATGTGTAAATCACAAAACCTTTTTTTTAAAAAGTGACATTCTCGGGTTAGCTGTTAACAATGGTGATAGCTAGACAATATGTTGAAGGTGTTGGCCCCCTATGTTCTCTGTCTATGCCATGATGTTTAGATTGATTCTAATCTAAAAAGTGAGATAACAGAGTTTTACATAAATTCATGCAGTTTTTGAGCTCAGAGTTCTACATGAATGCATGCAGCTTTTGAGCAAAGTGCAATGTAACCCTGCAAGTACAAATTCATCCTACAAAATATACATGTGCATGTGGGTCTTTGTCTGTGTGTGTCTGTATGTCTGGGTTGGGGATTGTGAATGTGACAAAGCGTATGTGAGTGTGTAGTGAGTGCAAAGTGTCTTAAGTCTGTGAGGGGGTGCATGTGGGAGTGTGTGTGTGTCTGTAAGGGTGTGTGTGGGTGTCTGTGTGCGCGTCTGTGTGTATGTGTGTCCGTGTGTGTGTATATAGGACTGCCTATGTGTGTGTGTGAGAGAGTGTGTGTGTGTAGGAGTATCTGTGTGTGTGTATAGTGCAATGGTGGTCACCTGTAGTGTGACATGAACCCGAGGTCCCAGTTGAGGCCCTCCCTATGGATACTGAACCTAGCTATCAGCCTCTGCTCGGCCTCTTTTCTCTGCTGCCTGCCCTGAAGTCCACCTTGGAGGATGGTCACCCGAAGGTCCAAGGCTGATTAATCCACCTTCATACATTCTAATATATCCAACACCTCCTCTACTGTGATATGGACTGTCCCCAAGATATGATTACCAACTTTCCCAGGTTCCCAAGTCTTCACGTCTTTCTCCACGGTAAACACAGGAGAAATATTCACTGAGTACCTCGCTCATCTCCTGTGGTTCTACACATACATATCCACTTTGGTCTCTCTAGTTATTCGTTTTCCTTTAATAAATTTAAAACACCTCTTTGGATTCACCCTAATCTTCTCAGCCAAGGCTATTTCATGCCTCCTTTTCATCCTCCTGATTTCCTTCTTCAGTAAACTCCTGTATCCCCTGTACAACTTCAGGGATTCCCTTGATCCCAGTTGCCTGTACCTGAGCCATACCTCCACCTTTCTTCTGGTCAAAACCTCATGTCATCCAGGGTTCCCTATTGCTGTCTGCCTTACCTTTCACCCTCACAGGAACATATGGACGTTGAACTCTAGCTATCTTACTTTTAAAGGCCTCCCACTTGCTGGACGTCCCTTTGCCTGAAAATAAACTATTCCAATCAACCCCTGCAAGCTCCTGTCTAATTCCATCAAAATTCATCTTGCCCCAATTTAGAACTTGAACCGGTGGACCAGTTCTGTCCCTCCCCATTACAATTTTAAAATTAATAGAACCATGGTCACTGGTCCCAAAGTGCTCCTCTACTGTCACCTCTGTCACTTGTCCTGCCCTATAGGTTGAGTTTTGCCCCTTCCCGAGTAGGATCCTCTATATACTGCTTGAGGAAACTCTCCTGAACCAGTTAACAAATTCCACCCCATCTAAGCCCTTAACATTCTAGCAGTCCCAGTCCATATTAGGAAAATTAAAATCCCCTGCTATGACAACCCTATTACTCCTGCAAGTCTCCCCAATCTCCCAGTATATTTATTCCTCTAATTCCTGTTGACTATTTGAGGGCCTATAGTACAACCCCAATAACATTATTTCTTAGCTCCACCCACAAAACCTCACTGGATGATCTTCCTAATACTCACCTTCACCAAAAATGCAACTCCCCTCCTCTCCTTCCACCACTTCTGTCCTGCCTAAAGCAACTGTATCTTGACACATTACGCTGGCTGTCCTGTCTCTCCCTTAGACATGTTTCTGTAATGGCTATAATATCCCAGTTCCACATACCTAACCACATACTGAGTTCATTGATCTTACCTGTCAGCCCTTTTGCATTGAAATAAATGTAGTTTAATCTGACAGGTATTCCTTGCTCCCTGTTGTGTTCCAGCCTGACCTGTCTCTTTAACTTGTTATTTCTGATTACTATTTGTCGTTCAAGCCTCGCACTTGCCTCCCTGCTTTTGAGGATCCCACCCCACCCCCGCCAATCTATAATATCTGGAAGAATGGAGAGATTTGTGCAATTTTGTTTGAAGTTATGTTTCATATTTTTATGCATTGATGTACATTTCACTTTCTTTGAGTATTTATCATTTAATACTATATTTTGACAGAAGGGGGTGCTAAATCAAAGCTAACATTAGTTTGGAGCAACCTTGCAGGGTAACACAATGTTTGACTATCTAATTATGCTTGAGCAGATATGGTATATTTGTTTGGAGGTATTTATTACATCACAAGACTGAGAAAATGCAATTCATATATAAGTGCTGTAAAATAGTTCAAGTTTTGAAGAAGTTTTGTTGTCCAAGAATAAATTAGCTCAGTCTTGCTGCACATACTCATGAGAATCGGATAATGTGTATCAAGGATTGAACGTAAGCAGTTATTGTATGTCAAGATTTACATGATAGTATAAACTCCTGGAATATATAATTGTTTTCTGAACCCAAAGATCAAATGAGTTAGAACTATTACTATTAGAAATATTATTAATAAACGTATGATTAAAAATAAAGTGAGGGTAACAAACCCATTAAAATCGTAGAGTATTTAATTTTAAGAGATACACCAACATAAACTGCAAGTTTCACTTTGGTGATTGGCTGTTGAGAAATTGGTATAATGTCTTGAAAGCACTTTCATGTTTCAGATTTTTATAACAGTGCTATGAACGCTAAATGCTATAAGGCAGCTGTGTTTTAAAATGCCTGTTATAACTGAAGGTGAAAGAAAGTTCCAAGAAAGGAAATGGTGAGATCATACCAAAAAAGTCCACTTGGGCAGAGGCTCATGTAACTGATTTCCAAGGGGAAGAAACTTAAACAGAAATATATTGTAATTAAGTGACATTTCTAACCTCTCGATACACTAACCTACAATAAGTGAACGAGGTAAAAAGCTTTTATTCCTTTTATTCCTGATGAAGGGCTTTTGCACGAAACGTCGATTTTGAAGCTCCTTGGATGCTGCCTGAACTGCTGTGCTCTTCCAGCACCACTAATCCAGAATACAATAAGTGAACACTTGATTTTCAAGACTCAGAGAAAGAGATAGAGACAAAGAAACCAGTGTTGTGGGAGCAGAGTAAATAATGTTTGGTGTTAATAACCAAGCAGAATAACTGTAAGTATAGATCACTGATAAAAATTAAGGAGACAGAACTAATGGAGCTTTTGGAAATATACAGAACAGGGAATCATCAAAATGGGTTTTCCTGGTGAAAGTTGGATCTGGAATACTTTGGTTGAATGGAACAATTTTCAAAGAGCTCTGGATATTTTGATCTAAAGTGAGAAAGTATTTTGTTCTTGTTATTCTGCGCATCTGCCAGAAGTACATACTACAGTGAAAGAAGTTGTGAAACCTATGCCAAGTGTGTTAGTTATCGAACATGGAAGCATCATTTCTTTAACATGATGTGCTAATTTCCTACAAAATAATGTTTATCAATGTTTAAGTTAGTTTGATACAGTGAAAATCTTAAGACATAAAATCTTATTCTTTGGTTATTTCCATGAGTTGTTGGAAAATTAATCTTGTTTTCAGAGCGGTTAGTTGCTATGTAGATCATAACAGTATATATCAAAGCATTTGAAACTTTCTCTGTCAATTGCATATAACCTACCCAGGTATGAAACAGAACCCATTCCTGTTGTTGAAATTGTAAAGGCCATTTTTAATTGTGGCCTGAAATGAGAAAGATACTGTTTTGAAAGCAAGTAAGCTGACACTCATTGTAAGCTGCTTGTTCAGGTAGTGGTTAAGGTGTGGTTCCAGATGAACTAGAGCCAAGGGATTATGGACAGATAGTGCTTTGGTTGGTACAAATAGCTGATTGGTCTGTGGACGAGTGATGGGTTTTTAATGACAACTTGTCAACAACTATGTGATTGTTCTCAGGTAACTGAACAGCTTGGGCCTGAACAAGATAATGAAAAGACAGCAAACGTCCAACCAGCTCAGTTGCTCTCTATGTTGTCTGCAGTGAAAGCTACTTTAAGCCTGAAGAAAACTAGTTTATTTTCCCTTCAGCAATTGCTACAAACTGTAAATTTTAATTAAGAAATCAGAGACATTTTATAAATAAATCAGCCACTCTGTGCCTCTTGCAAACCAGTGTAAACATTTGGAGAAGGATTACCGAGAAGCAGGGTTCTGACAAGCACAAGAATTTTAAGAGTAATCTCTGCTACTCTTTATGTCACTAAATTCCTTTCCCACTCTGTGTGTGTGTGTGTGTGTAAGGGGATGTTTAGAAAGAGGATTAAAGTTTAATTTGTTGAGTAATATGCTGACAGTTCATAATTGTTTACCATGGGGTTCCATTATCATTTCTCGCTGTTTGAGGATGAATACTTTTGTTGAAGTTAATATAACTATTTCCATGACTGGGAACCTGCTGTAATTATCAGTGATAAGTAGGTGTTCACTGGTAGGCAAATCTGTGAAATCAATGATCACCTCAATCTGTAGGCCTGAACATAGTTTGGACATTTTGAGGGCCTCACAAAGATTTGATGTTGTGGTCACTTGAGATGACAAACATTGACTGATTTTATGTTCAACAATATGGTCAATTCCTGGGAACCATACTTTAACCTATGGAGTTGCTTTATTTTGGCTAAATCAAAACACATTTCCTCAAATGACTGTGGAACAATGATGCCATTTTTCCACAGTCAAATCCTCAAGTCAAATATTGTGCAAATCTTGCAAAGTGAGCAATTATTTTTATGATGCTGTTCGATCCTGTCTTTCTAGTTTCATGATTCAATAGTCCTCACACGTGTTCGTAACCCTTGTTTTGAAGTCAGCTAATTTGGTGACTTTGGCACATTATTTGGCTTATGAAGTTGTAAGATGTGGATTAGCAACTGTTTCACATGGCAAATAGCACAAACTATTGACAAAGGATATCACAAAAGATGGTCAGCTAGGTTGAGCTTGCTTCACTGATACTCGACATGGAACTCATACTCTAATTAACTCTACTTAAGTTAATAATTTTCTATGGGGATTGTTGAACATGCTTGCTAATGGTCTATAAATCTAACATGATTGAGAGTGTTTCTATGTGAATTACTTTGCCCTAACAATGTTTGTGATTTGCTTGCCATCATAATTGATAAGTTCCTTTTTGTATGAGAACAACACCTAAGGCAACTGCATCCAAGCCCGCCTGTATGTTTTTCTCAGGGTCAAAATTGGTATTAATGCAACTCGCTGGCAACCATTGTTTGATCTGGTATACACCTCTTTACATGATGTAGTCCACTCCCATTTAGTGGTCACTTCTGTCATATCAGGTATAGGAAAATAAAGCGTGGTGGGGTCAGAAACAAAACCATTACAGTACATTATGATTTCTTACAGATTCTGGCTTTCTACATGTTTGTAGGGTCCACAACATTTGTAATGGCTTTAACTTTCCATGGATCAGGTGATGTTCCATCACCACTGAACATGTGATCAAAAAATTCTGCTTTTATTGAACAGCGCTTGACTTTGAATTCTCCAAGATGTCATAGAGTCGCAAGTAAATGGATCTTGAATTCAATTTGACTGCATGGTAGATGAGGATGTCATCACTGATGTTCAGCAAACTTTTGTATCCTTAAAGTGCAGTCAAGTTTAGCAAAATGTTTAGTACCATGCACTTTCTCTCTGATATCCATAATTGTCAGGGCCACATGTCTTTCTCATTATATGACTTGGTTTATTGACCACATATCAATGCAAATTCTAAACTGTCTGTCATTTTTGGGATTCTTGATAAACTTATATCAGTAAGACAAGAGGTAGGCTTATCCCAAATTTTCAATAATGTCAAGCTCAATAGCATACTGGAGTTCCTTTTCATTCTGCTTCCTGACATGAAAACTAGTATTTGCCATCTCTGATGCAGTAATGGGAGCACATTGATATCTAAACATAATGCAAACATAACAACTTTCAGTTTGCCCATACCAATGAAACAATGAGCATACAATGTGGGAATGTTGTTTATGCATAGGAATGATATATGTGATGAAAATCATGTGCTGATCTGTAGATGTGTGTAAACTGGTAAACATGCCTTCAGATGTCCTTGAATAAGATTGATGATTCAAACATCCTATGAATTTTCAGTGGCTTATCATTGTAAAATGAAAACTTCACATTTCCTGGTTTGCAGAGAACAGGGCAATCCTGGAGTTTCTTGTACATTGTCTCCCATGACAGTGACAGATGTGTTGCATCAATAAAAACATCTATGTCCAAACAGCCAAAAGGTCATTGTCACATGTGACTGTTTGCCATGTTTAAAAGAGAGCATCTGCCTCTACTTTCACCCTTTTCCTGTGATACGTGTAGATGGGCCCTTCTGTACATGGGTACTGAAGGATTACACCCAAAACATTGACTTCTCTACCACCTGATGCTGCCTGGTCTGCTGTGTGCTTCCAGCCTCCTGCTTGGACCTTAGTCTTGGATGGTTTTGTTGGCGAGTGAAAAATACAAACAAAATGATTGGGCTTCCCACAAGCCTCGTACTGTTTAACTGAAGCAGGACACTCTGTCTGGTGTGGGTAAGCACTACCACAGTGGAAACATTGTCTGAACAATTTGCAACTGTTTGCGAGACTGCTGTTGTTATTTTGGGGTGAATTCCTGGTACATGAGCAATGAATAATGCATCAGGAGTTGACATTAGAGTGTGGTATTCACTGTTACCAGTCTTGACTTCAGTACCTCTGAACTCTAAACTCTGAAAATAATTGCGATTTTGCTAACTCCAACAGCTTTGACCGCTTTCTGTCTTTTTTGAGTGTTTTCAATGTAGTTGCCTCAGTATGTTCATGACAATGACCCCTGACGTGCTTTGTGCATTCCATAATTATCCTTTCCCACTTTGGTCGGTCATAAGCCAAGGAATTCCAACAATCTAAGGGATGTTTCACCACTTCAGGGATTCTTTGAAAACATCCCTAAAGTATATCTACTCTCCTGAGAGTCTCCTGTCATGATCAAGTTCTGAATAGAGCAGTTGTTTTTGGAGTTAGACGTCAAGCACAAAAGTGACATGTCCCTCCCAACAAAGCTAGTTTTGAGTGATCAAGACCTCAGAGTTGGGCAAATTGGCTTTGAAGAAGACCCTGCTGTTACACTGCCTGTCTTGCCACTGGATTTGGTGATCATCTGAAGGTAGAGCTTATGATACATCTGCAGTGCTTTAAACTTGTCCAAGTCTCCAAAGCATATGTAAGTGTCAGGATCTCCACTATCTGGTACACCACAGCCTTGAATTTAAGATTTTCGTTCTCACACTCTTTTCCTCAGCCAGCCGAAGGTTAAGCTAACATATAGGAGGTGATGATGAATTTTGTCATCTCTGTCTGTCTTTGTCAAGAGGGGGCTTCCAAACAGTGACAATTGGTCCACACTTTGCAGGATTTCACCATAGATCTTAACAAGGGAGATAACTTGTTGTGGGATATTTGGAAGAGGCCCTTAATTTTCTGTTTGTTTAGTTTCTCAAATGCTTCAGGAAAGAAGTCAACAATAGTCTGCAGCTCAGTTTCTGAGGAATGCACACACAAGCTGTATTTGTATGCCAGAGCTCATTACTGAAGCTGGAGTGACTGTAGCTTTGGTTTGAAGATGAAGTAGGCTGAACAATTTTATGTTTCTTCTGTACAGTGTCCATATACCTGGAGTTAATTTGCTGGAGGTGAGATGTAGTTCAGGCACTTGTGTTCTTGTGCAGCCCTGCATTATAGAAAACAGCGCTTTAGAAACAATGCTTAAAGTGTTGGCTATATAATCACATTACAGCCAACACATGTTTAAAAGTTTGTGCTTTAGAAACAGCATCCTCAATTCTTCAATCGTGTTATAGCAGAATGACCTGTATTGCAATAAGAAAGATAGAATTGGCATTAGTACAATGATACAGTCTTGTTTGTCGACAGTATAACTACAATAGAGTCTCTGTTGGTTCCATTGGTGAGGATCTTGGTTTACATATCATCATGGAATAGGCGGGAGATGGAACCAAGTTTCTGAATGCAATAAAATTTGAGAAGGACACTCTATTAGCCTTCACAGTTGACTGAACCAAATGTTTCTGTGAGGCAGAAACTACACTGTGACTCTGAAAGGAGCTATTCGCTCACTGGGAAGTATTGATCGTGGAGGATCTTTACAATGATCTTCCCTGTGGCAGACAGCAGGGAGATTCCACAAAGGATACTCCAATAATTACTGATTTGCTCTGGTTAACCTTGTTCCAATACAAGATCAAAATCATCGCATTATGTATATCCTGAGACACAGTCCCCTCCTCCAGAACAGACAGAGCAGTTAGTGCAAATCCTTCAGTAGGTCTGCTTTCCTGTGCTAGATAAGTTCAGGTGTTCTGACATCATTAATGTGAGCTTTGCAAGTAATAAGAGAATCAATGACTTTGCTAATCTCCACTATTAGTTTGCTATACAGCTACTCCATAGCAAACAGGCATTCAATGATGTCCAGACAAAGATATTCCTCAGTGACTATCTTTTCTTTACAGTACAACTCAACATTGTGTGTTTTTGGGTTTATGATCACCATCAATCCAGTGAATGTAGCTGGTTTAGTAGGCTTGAGTGTATGATGGAATTAGCACACTCAATGTTTGAACATAAGAAGTAGACAAGCACAGAAAAAGCAGGAAGCACACTAACTCTTTTTGTCCATCGAAGAATCACTCCTGTTGGACACTCTTATACTCAAGTTCAGAACAAGTATCTTAAACTAAAACAAACTAAAATAATCTAATTACATCAATATGAGAGGAGAGTAAACTGAGATTGTTTGGTCAAATATTTTAAAATGTACAATGGTAAATATTGACATAAATTATACAAATTTTTCAACAAAAATACATTTCATTGAGAAAAAAATACTCAGCAAGGAAAGAAAGCAGAGTTAACATTGTGGGTCCAATGAATTTTATTCAGAACTGCATTGTCTCCAGAGACTCAACACCAGACCAGCTTAGTTTCTCTAGGAATTTCTGTTTTTGTTTCAGATTTCCAGCATCCACATTTCTTTGCTTTATTAACCCAGCAAAGGCTGGGTTACCAGGGAAGTTAAGAAAAGTATTAGTTTAAAAGAAGAAGTTTATAATATTCCAAAGATTAGGAATGAGCCAAAAGTTTAGGACGTTTTAGAAATCAGGGTGATGAAAAAGTTGACAAAAATGAAGTAGTACATGAAAGTAAACTAACCAGGAATAAAAATAGATTGTAAGAACTTATGGAAGTACACAAAAGGGAGAGAAGTAGTTAAAGTAAATAAAAATTGTTAATGATAGAAATCTGAAATCAAAATAGAAAATGCTAGAGAAACTTAGCAGGTCTGGCAGCATCCGTGGAGAATCAAAAACAAAGTTAACCTATCAAGTCCGATATGCCTTCTCCAGAACTGAAAGAAGATGTCTTAGTTATTGACGTGGAACAGATAGTGAGGGTGGCCAGAATAAAAGACAAAAGGAGTGCTTATGGCTATAAAGGAGAGGTAGAGAAATAAAGTTAGTGTAAATCATAACTGCAAAAATGAAAAAAAAAGTTACCTCTGCTGGAAACAAATCCAACAAGCCATGGTGGAGGTGGTTGTTTAATCAAGATGAAGGATTGTATTCATGAATCAATATTGAGTCCTGAGCCGGTAAAGTGCCCAAGCAGAAGGTGTTCCACCTCCAGCTTACATTGAACTTTGTTGGAGCACTGCAACAGCTCCGTGGAAATGTTATCATGAGACCAAGAGAATTTATTGAAATGGCAAGCCAGTACAGGTCAAGGTCATTCTTATGGACGGAGTGGAGGTGTTTTTCAAAGCAGTGATCCAATCTGTATCAGATAAAATGAATGGATTTCCAAAGGTTATTGAATAATGTACCAGATAAAAAAGTTAAAATGCAAGATAAGGGCTCACGGAATTCAAAGTAATACATTGGCCACATAGAGGCTTGTTTAGCAAACAGAAAGCAAAGTATATGGATAAATGGAGCATTTTCAAATCGGCAAGCTGCAACTCAAGGAGTGTTGCAAGGATCACTGCTGTGGCCTCAATTGCTTACAATCTATCTGAAAGAGTTAACTCAGCTGGCTGGACAACCATTATTAGATTTCTGAATGGACCTCTCAAATTTTAAATTTAATGTTGATCTCCCTGTTTGTGATTTGGAGATGCTGGTGTTGGACTGGGGTGTACAAATTTAAAAATCACACAACACCAGGTTATAGTCCAACAGGTTTAATTGGAAGCACACTACCTTTCGGAGCACCGCTCCTTCATCAGGTGATAGTGGAGGATACAATTCTAAGGCACAGAATTTGTAGCAAAAATTTACAGTGTGATGTAACTGAAATTATACATTGAAAAATACCTTGATTGTGTCTTAAGTCTTTCATCTGTTCAAATACCATGATAGTTTCACCTCTTTCATGTGTAAATCACAAAGCCATTTTTTTAAAAAGTTGCATTCTCAGGTTAGCTGTAACAATGGTGATAGCTAGACAATATGTTGAAGGTGTTAGCCCCCTGTGTTCTCTGTCTATGCCATGATGTTTAGATTGATTCTAATCTGAAAAGTGAGATAACAGAATTTTACATGAATTCATCCAGTTTTTGAGCAAAGTATAATGTAACTCTGCAAGTACAAATTCACCCCACAAAACATATGTGTGCATGTGGGTCTTTGTCTGTGTGTGTGTGTGTCTGTCTGTCTGGGTTGGGGGTTGTGAGTGTGAGAGAGAGTGTATATGTGTGTGTAGTGAGTGTAGAGTGTTTTAAGTCTGTGAGGGTACACAAAGCCAACACACCAGGCTGTCCCACTGTATCGGGCAATGGGACCCTGTGTGAGAATCTCTCTAGCTATGTTGAAGGCATCTTGAAACCTATTGTACTGGGGATCCCCAGCTTCTGTTGCAACACTACGGATTTCTTACAGAAACTCAGCACCCACGGACCAGTCGAACCGGGAACATTCCTCATCACAATGGATGTTTCAGCACTCTACACCAGCATCCCCCACAATGATGGCATTGTAGCAACAGCCTCAGTACTCAACACCAACAACTGCCAATCTCCAAACACCATCCTACAACTCATCCGCTTTATCATCGATCACAACGTCTTCACCTTTGACAACCAGTTCTTCATCCAGACACATGGAACAGCCATGGGGACCAAATTTGTACCCCAATATGCCAACATTTTTATGCACAGGTTCGAACAAGA
>NC_057741.1:5229396-5247466 GCF_004010195.1 Chiloscyllium plagiosum
CAATGGCTCTGCAATCTCCTCCCTTGCTTTCCAGAGAATCCTAGGATAAATGCCATCAGGCCCAGCGGACTTATCTATTTTCACCCTTTCCGGAATTTCCAACACCCCTTCCCTACATACCTCGAAGCCGTCCATTCTAATTAATTGTGACTCAATATTCACATCGGCATCAATGTCCTGTTCCTGAGTGAATACTGGCAAAAAGTATTCATTCAGTGTCTCCCCAATCTCTTCAGCCTCCACACGCAACTTCCTACTACTATCCTTGACTGGACCTATTCCTATGCTAGTCATTCTTTTATTCCTGACACACCTATAGAAAGCCTTAGGGTTTTCCCTAATCCTACCAACTAAGGACTTTTCATGTCCCCTCCTTGCTGCTCTTAGCTCTCTCTTCAGATCCTTCCTGGCTACCTTATAACTTTCAATCGCCCCAATTGAACCTTCACGCCTCATCTTTACATAGGCTTCTTCACTCTGTTCTGTTACCCTATTGCTCTAAGTATAGTATGATCTGCCTGTTCTGAGTGCAAAACAAAACTATTCATTGTACCCAGGTATATGTGACAATAATAAATCAAATCAAATCAAAACTGGTTAGTGCTGCAGAATGAACCAAGAGAATGGATTCAGCTGAGGTTACCAGCTTTCCTAGTCAGCATCTCCACTTGCCTGAGGTATGGTGGCCATCAGATGAGACCACCACCAATTATCTCTCTCTCCAACAGGAGAGCCTTCTGACCTGGTAAGATTATGATGATTTTTTACCTTTTACAGATGAATGACTTAGACGAAGAAACAGAGAGTAATTTATTCAAGCTTGCTCACAATATAAACTCAGTGAGAATGTACGTTGTGCCTGCTTTCTCTCACACACCTTCTGAATGAGAGGCAGGCTATTAATGGGAGGGGGGGGGAGAATAAAATAAAATAAAATAAAGTAAAGGCTGCTGAGGGCTGGTGAGTGAGTGAGTGTGGATATGGAAATTGTGTAGTGAGTAAATTGAGGTGGTCTGTGGGACTGTGCATGGTGCCTGGTGATTGGGGATTTTGTGAAAGGGACTAGGGATGGGTGTGTGAGTTAGTGGGGAGGTACAAGTTAGTGGGAACATGTTCGAGTTTGGACTTCTGCCACGTTTCTTATAGAATTAGCATGACACCCCAAATACAACTACGTTTTATAAATCCAAATTTGAATCTTCTGTCTTTGGAGTTTTTCCGTCCCTTTTCAACTAGTTTGCTTTGGCCACCAGACTTAACTTTCCCATAGTAGCTTGCCCAGTTGGGTTAAGGAGATTCTTTGTCTTCCATCTTCATCATATAGTAACTATTTTCATTGACTATTGATTTGCCAGGATTTGGCTCAGTGTCCTATTTGTGGTAGTGAACTTCCTGTGTTAACCACGAAGCATATGGCCAGACACTGTTGCTGTGTGGAACATTCTCAAGGCAGGGTCACATATACAAATAGACCTTACATAACTGAAGTCATGAAACCCTTCTTAGCACTGGAATAATATGCTTGACTTAAAATCTATTTTAAAATTTTAAAAAAGTTTTAATTAACTCAGATGTGTAAAATTTAGCAACTGATGTTTGATAATATTGATGTCTTACTGAATTTGCTACATTTTCATATTTTGAAAATGTTTATTAAAAGCGGAGCAAAGGCCAGAAGACCCATATCACCATTACACCACATTTACCATTCCTAGGCTTATGGTTAACCCCATCTTATTGCCATACACCACACTCACTTTCCTAGGCTTAGGGCTAACCCCAACTGTAATGTATTTTATTATACTTGACACTACTACTTTGGAAAAAAAGCACAAACGTCATTTCACTCGACTGACTACTCCTTGCATTAGCAATTAAGTTACAGACAAAATATTCCCTCCAGCAAGTAAAACTGCAAAAGCTATTTTACTTGGACAAGTCAAGAAATTACAATTATATTGTTAAAGAAATGTAAGTATCCAGATCTACTAATGCAAAAAAAAGTTGAATGTAGAAGCTATAAGGAAAAACAAAACAAATTAGAAAGGTGAAGAAGTGTTATGAAGACACAGGAAGGTAACGTGAAAGGAAATAGTAAAGATTTTACAAATATACATGAAGAAATTAAAGAAAATGTAGGGCTGATTAAAATGAAAAAGAAAGTTTTCTCATGGTTGACATACTGACTACAACTTTGCCTGAGTTATTCTAGAAGAGTGTCCTACTGGAAATGTACATTTCCAAAAGTCTGAGCTAAAGGACTTAAATAATGTTTACAACAGGTGATCATTGAGTTGGTAGGACTCAGATTGTTGAAAATGATGAGGTAAATCAGGGAAAACACAGGAGACACTCTTCACACAATTTAAAAATGTTCTTGTCATCACATTTAGCATTTTTTGCATTGACCCTAAGCATAATTCTAGATTGACATGCTAAATGTAATTGAGCTAACAAAAGTAGTTTAAAAGTGAGTGACACTAACAGGGTATTACCAAATGGCATTTTAGTAAAGTATTGCGACATAAAAATGTAATTGTTTCCATTTTCACAATTAGATTTAAAAGAAGAATTCACCTTCCAGAGAATCCATAGATAGTTTAATTAACACGATTAGTGGTAAATGTGATTATGAAGCGTTAAAATCAGAATTCCTAAGATATAGAATTGTTGTTGGAATTGCTGATAGAACCTTTCAGATTCATGAGTCAAAGGAATGTTTGACTCAAAGAAAAGTTGTTCAGATGATGCAGTAATCTGTAAACAACACAAATCAATCCCAAATGGAGAAGATCAAATTTATTACAGGAGATGAGTAACATCCATTCTGTCAATAATGTACAAATTTTCTGAAGTCACGTACATCAATGTAGGACAGACACTAGAAAAGGTCAGTGTCAGTGCAATGGAGAAGAAACCATACAGACATAAGCAGTATCTAGCTACTAAAATAAAATGTTTTATCTGTAAACCACTAGGTCACTTCCAGAAGATATACCAAAGTAGTATCTAGTCACAGAACAGAAAGAAGACAAATAACTGCTGACACAAAGAAATGAATGATTGGAAAAACCAATAATAGAAGAAAACCCAAAGGCATTCCAAAAAGACAGAGGCGATCCAGAACGAGCTTTCAGCAACTCAAGACTGGGCATTAATGAGGTGCTGTGGGTCATCAACAGCAGCAGAAATGTACTCCAGCACAATCGGTAACCTCATGACCCAGCATATCCCCCACTCAACCATTACCATCACGCCAGGGGATCAACTCTGGTTCAATGGAGAGTGCAGGAGGGCATGCCAGGAGCAGCATCAGGCATACCTGAAGATGAGGTGTCAACCTGATGAAGCCATCAAACAGGATTACTTGCATGCCAAACAGCATAAGCAGCAAGAAGTGAACAGAGCTATGCAATCCCACAACCAACAGATCAGATCCAAGCTCTGCAGTCCTGCCAGATCTGGTTCTGAATGGTGGTGAACAATTACACAACTCACTGGAGGAGGCGGCTCCACAAATATCCCCATCCTCAATAATGGGAGAGACAAACACATCAGTGCCAATGTTAGGGTTGAAGCATTTGCAGCAATCTTCAGCCTGAAGTGTCAAGTGAATGATCCATACCACCCTCCTCCAGTAGTCCCCAACATCACAGATGGCAGTCTGCACCCAATTCACTTTGCATGACATCAAGAAACAGTTGGAAGTACTGGATATTGCACAGACTATGGGCCCTGACAACATGTTGTCAATATTACTGAAGACTTATGCTCCAGAATTTGCCACTCCCATAGTCAAGCTCTTCCAGTATAGTTACATCACTGACATTTACCCAAAAGAGTGGAAAATTGCCCAGGTATACCCTGTACACAAAAAACAGGACAAATGCAACCTAGCCAATTATCTCCTCATCAGTCTACTCTCGATCATCAGTAGAATGATGGAAGGTGTCATCAACTGTACTATCAAGCTGAACCTTCTTAACAATAACCCTGCACAATGATGCAAAGTTTGGGTTCCAGTAGGGGCACTCAGCTCCTGAGCTCATTGTAGCCTTGGTTCAAACATGGAGAAAAGAGCTGAATTCCAGAGGAGAGGTGAGAGTGATAGCTCTTGCTATCAAGGCCACATTTGACCAAGTGTGGCATCAAGGAACCCTGTTGGAGGTCAGTCATCTCACGTCCAGTCCATCTCTGCAGGAGTTCCTCAAGGTAGTGTCTCCAGGCCCAACCATTTTGGCTACTTCAGCAGTGACCTTCCTTCCAGCATAAGATCAGAAACATGGATGTTCACCAATGATTGCACAATTTTTAACATAATTTGTGACTCAGTAGTCCATGCTCAAATATCACAAGCCCTGGAAAATATCCATGTTTGGGTTGACAAGTGGGAAGTACCATTCACACCATACAAATGCAAGGCAATGACCATCTCCAAGAAGAGACAGTTTAACCACTGGTCCTTGACATTCAATTGTGGTACTATCACTGAATCCCCAACTATTAACATCCTTGGGGTTAGCATTGACCAGAAACTACCTGGTCTCGCTACATGAATACTAGCTACGAGAATAGGTCAGAGGCTGGAAATACTGTGGCGAGTAACTCACCTTCTGACTCCCCAAAGCCTGTACACTATCTAAATGCACAAGCCCGGAATGTGATGGAATACTCCCTACTTCCTGGATGGATGCATCTCCAACTAGCTCAAGAGGTTTGACACCATCCAGGACAAAGAAACCCATTTGATTGCCACCAGATTAACAAGCATCCACTCCCTTCACCACCGATGCTCAGGAACAGCAATGTTTACCATCTACAAGATGCACTGCAGAAATTCGTCAAAGAAGCTGAGACAGCACCTTCCAAACCCGTAATCACTTCTAATAGAAGGACAAGGGCAACAGATACATGAGAACAGCACTACCTGCAGGTTCCCTTCCAAGTCATACACCATCCTGACTTGGAACTATGTCACCATTCCTTCACTGTCACAAGGGTAAAATCCTAGAATTCCCTCCATAAGGGCATTGTGGGTCAATCTACAGCACATGGATTGTAGAGGTTCAAGAAGGTAGCGCAATATCATCTTCTCAATGGTAACTTGGGATGAGCAAAAGATGCTGGCCAGCCAGTGACACCCACATCCTGGGAGTGAACAATTAAAAAAGCTTTGTGGTTAGAAGATATTTGTGCCAATAGACATGCCAATAATTTTAAGTTTGATATGGAGAGTGTTCCTGATGTTATCAGATAGTGTACAATGGTTGAAGAAATGTAGTTTATAACCTACAGCAATGGAACTACATAGTCCATGAGATGTCGATCTTAAGATTAGAAAATGCTATAACCAACTCAGCAACACAAGAGCTGCCAGACTGCACACAACTTATATGTGCTTCACAAGTAAGAATTCTCACTCTTGACTAGGAAAGGACCAAGTCAAAAATCACACTCACACATTCACACAAACCCTCTCTCACACACAAACCCTTTCTCACACATGTTCTCTCACATTCTTTCTCAAGCGCACGCACACATACACACATGCACACAGACACACACACACACAAACACACAAACACATATATAAAGCTAAAGGGTGAATCATTTTATCCAAGATGTTTCTTTATTTGCAGATATATTCTATTTTGTTCCAAAAGCACACAATTTGTAATCACAGTCAGTCAATGTGGCAATATAGAAACTCCTAGTTTCAGAACAACACCAGCCTGATTTAAAACAAGGCCCACACCTACAATCCAGTGTCTGAACTGAGGTGCCACTTTTGTATCGCTGCCTGATTGAAGTTTGGAAAGTTAGACAGACATTGATAAAAATTTATTTGTTTAATGTACCAGGATACAGGTGCTTTAGGCAGGACAGAGGTGGGGGAAGGAGAGGAGGGGGAGTTGCATTTTTGATAAAGGCGAGTATTACAGCAGTAGATAAAATAACTGAAGGATCATCCAATGAGGATTTGTGGATAGTGCTAAGAAATAAGAAGGGAATGATGACATTATTGGGGTTGTACTGTAGGCCCCCAAATAGTCAATAGGAATTAGAGGAACAAATATGTAGGGAGACTAGGGAGACATGCAGGAGCAATAAGGTTGTCATAACAGGGGATTTTAATTTTCCTAACATTGACTGGGACTGCCAGAACGTTAAGAGCTTAGATGGGGTGGAATTTATTAAGTAAGTTCAGGAAAGTTGCCTCAAGCAGTATATAGAGGATCCTACTCAGGAAGGGGCAAAACTCAACCTACTCTTGGAAAATAGGGCAGGACAGGTGTGGAGGTGACAGTAGGGGAGCACTTGGGGACCAATGACCATAGTGCTATTAATTTTCAAATGGTTATGGAGGGGGACAAAACTGGTCCATAGGTTCAAGTTCTAAATTGGGGCAAGGTGAATTTTGATGGAATTAGACAGGTGCTTGCAGAGGTTGATTGGAGTAGTTTATTTTCAGGCAAAGGGACATCCAGCAAGTGGGAGGCCTTTAAAAGTGAGATAGCTAGAGTTCAACGTCCATATGTTCCTGCGAGGGTGAAAGGTAAGGCAGACAGGAATAGGAAACCCTGGATGACATGAGGTTTTGACCAGAAGAAAGGTGGAGGTATGGCTCAGATACAGGCAACTGGGATCAAGGGAATCCCTGGAGGTGTACAGGGGATATAGGGGTTTACTAAAGAAGGAAATCAGGAGGATGAAGAGGAGGCACAAGATAGCCATGTCTGAGAAGATTAGGGTGAATCCAAAGAGGATCTTTAATTGTGTTCAGTTTGGTCACTTTGTATAGGAAGGATATTATCAAACTGGAAAGAGTGCAGAAGAAATTGACAAGGATGTTGCCAGGACTCAATGGTTTGAGTTATAGGGAGAGATTAGACAAGCTAGGGCTTTTTTCTTCAGAGTGTAGGAGACTGAGGGGGTACTTTATAGAAATGTATAAGATCATGAGAGGCATGGATAGGTTGAATACATTCAGTCTTTTTCCCAGGGTTGGGGAAATCAAGGACTCGAGGGCATCAATTTAAGGTTAGAGGGGAAAGAATAAAAGGGAACCTGAGGGGCAACTCTTTTACACAGAGGGTGGTACGCATATGGAATGAGCTGCTAGTGGAAGTGGTTGACGCAAATACATTAACAATATTTAAAAGGCACTTGGACAAATATATGGATAGGAAAGGTTTAGAAGGATATGGGCCAAGTGCAGGGAAATGGGGTTAGCATTGATGGACATTTTGGTCAGCATGGATCAGTTTGGGCTGAAGGGCCTGTCTTCATTCTGTCAGATTTCATGACTCTATGACTCTATCTTGGGGAAGTGACTTTAAAAAGATTCTGAATTTGCATCTTAATCAAACAAAACATGCATCTCCTTTCTAACAGAGTTCTCCATCAGCCATTTTAGGATTGTTCACTGCACTTACACCAATTTAGTGATCCTTTGATATCTTTGCTATAAACTCTGTGTCAGGGTGCCCTCTCTCACTGCACCTGATGAAGGAATGTCGCTCCAAAAGCTTGTGATTTCAAATAAAGAATGTTCTGGTATAACGTGACTGTTATGTTCCTCTGCGTTGTCACGCTATAGAAAATCATGCTATGAAAAACTGCTATAGAAAATCACACTGTGGAAAGTTACTGTAGAAAATCATTATACTTGTTCAGCAGAAAGTTTGTGTTATCCAAACAGTGTCCACAATTCGTAAATCGTGTTATAGCCAATTCGTGCTGATGAAACATGTGTTATACCAGAATGACCTGTAAACCTGTTGGACTATAACCTGGTGTTGTGTGATTTTTGACTTTGTCCACCCCACTCCAATACCGGCACTTCCACATCTTGACTAGGAGTGCATGACTTGAGCTCAATCTTCTTTGAAAGGTCAAAGTGGTTAAACAGTAAAATTAAGAGTTTCTGTTTTAATCAGAAGAAAGTTTAATTGTTTAAAGGATGAGAGAAGATCAGTGCTGAATTCAGCATCACAGTGCAGAATGATACAAAGCCATCATCTTTTACACCCAGAAATATTCCACAACCTTTAATGGAAAGCTTAAGGAGATTTGACCAGAATGGGATGAATTTCCCTGGTAACAAGTCGTGTTTGTACAGGTACTGTACTCATTGTCCATTCAAATTTGGAGTTGACTTCACACAGCTCAACAAGGCAAAGAAAGCAACCTTATTTCTCTGGTTAGTGAGAGTTTAGCCAAATTATCCAAAAGTAAAGATTTCACTATGCTGGACACGAATAATGGGTTCTGGCAGGTTCCATTGGGCAAGAATCAACATTCCAATTGTACTTATAACTCCGTTTGGGAGATTGGTTTCAATGTACTCCAATTTAGAATCTCTTCAGTCCCAAAGATTTTCATCAGACTATGTCCAACATTCTACTAGGCATCATATGCCACAAAGATGACATAGTAATACAAACCAGATGCTAAACAAGATCAGAGCTGCATGCAGTCTTAAAGCACTGACAGGCTGAATGTTATCCTTAATGGAAAGTGTGAATTCTCCAAAGAATCTATTCACTTATTGGGACACAGTGTCAACAATGATAGGATAATGACAGAGCCACAGAAAACAAAAGTCGTGACGAAACTCCCCACTCTAAAATCAATTCTTGACCTGCTAAGGTTTTTCAGGTGAACCAATTGGCAAAACATTTGCTGAATAAGACCCTTGAGACAAGGCATTACGGAGACATAAGGATAATCCTGAGGATGATTTTCCAAAACATCAAGGTCATGCTGACTTTCTTGGATATTGTGGCTCACTAATTTCCATGTTTTCCGCCCAAAATAGCTGTTGATGTTTCAGCTATAGGCTTCAGATCTTTGCTTTGCCAGGAGCAACCAGATGAGAGTTGGAAACCACTATACAATAGTTCTGTTCCCATGTGACCCCTCGTCATAAGAAAATCGTATAATAGCAGCACCATTTAAACCAATGGGACCGGAATCACATTATAGCCAATACAGGGAAGGAAAGTTTGTGTTCTACAAATAATGACCTAAATTCTTCAATGGCATTATAGCCAATTCAATTTAAGGAAATGCACATTATAATGTACAATGCTCCACGAACATTCTCAGGGACACAATGTGCAGTCACAGAGGAGGAGGCTCCTTCAGATACATGGGCTTGAAAAACATTTATAGACTACTTTCTTGTCCTGAAAGTACTCAGAGACAGACCACAAACCACTAGTCTCTCTACTGGATGCAAAACCTTTGGAAAGTACGCCTCTACAGTTAAAAGGATTTCAACTCAAATTTAACTATGAAATGTACCAGGGACACTAAATACGATGCACTCTCCTGTGTGACAGTTAACAGCATTACCAGATAAAACGATGTTGGCACAGTGGCCAATGAGCCAAAATAAGGTCCTGTAAATACGACAGGAATGGAAGACAGACCAAGAATGCTTCATTGTCAGTATTGTGCTACAGATTGGACAGACCAAAGCCTCAGAGGGTTGGACATGAAACCTATTTTGGGCAGCAACAGCATTTCCCAGTCATAGATGACCTATTGATGTATAGTGAAAGGCTGGGTGTTCCAGATTCACTGCAGGACAAGACAAGAGACAGCAGGAACATTTATGGATCACTGAGTGAAAAGCCAGAATCTAGTTTGACTATAGTCACTGGGGATTTCAACAGAGATTGAAACTTTTTGAGAAATCATATTTTTGTGGTTTTCACAAGCCTAAGTAGCGTGAGTCTACCATTTTTTCCCCACCAGTCTGTGGGAACAGTTAAGTAAAGATGAAGATATGTTAACTTAAAAGGGAGAACAACTTTAAACCTCGAAGGAGTAAAATCTAACATCTCGATCTCCCTCATAGTCTTAAGAACAATGTCTATAATACCAATGTGCCTTGTTATCATGCAATAAACTACATCTATATTGTTGTATGATCATATAAAAAAGTGAGTCTAAGGAATTAATAACAGAAAGTAAAGAAATGGCAGATGATTGAACAGGAAGAAAGGGAGGAACTAAAGAAAATTACAATCACCAGAGAAGTGAGGTAAATTGTTAAAGTTACATGCTAACAAATTCTAATTTCTTGACAGACTTCATTGTAGTATCATTAAAAAACTGACGAGTGAGGTAGTTGATGCATTGGTTATAATTTTCTAAAGTTTTCTAGATTGAGGGAAGGTTCCGTTAGAATGGAAAATAGTGCAAGTAACTTGTTTATTCTAAAAGTGAGGGAGGCAGAAAGCAATAAACTCTCAACCAGTTAGCTTAATATCTGTTAAAGGGGGAATGTTAGAAACTATTAATAAAGATATTGTTATAGGGATGTTGTAATGACTTAGCTGAGTTTGGGATTATGATCAGTGTGAGCAGATTGGATTGAAGAATCTGTTTCCACACTACATGATGCTAAGACTCTATGACTTGAATGAAGAAGTGGAAGGAATGTTTGCTATATTTGCTAATGACGAAGGTAGATGGAAAATTAAGTTGCAAAAATGACATAAAGAAGACAAAGGGTTATAGATAAGTTAAAGAGTAGACAGATGTTTGGCCAATGAAGCATAATGTAGGAAAATGTCAGATTTGTCCATTTTATCTATTTTGAAGAATAATAAAGAAGAATATTATCTAAATGGCAGCATTTGTAGAGTTCAGAGATGCAGAGTGATCTGGGTGTCACAGTGAATAAATTGCAAAAGGTCAGGCACAGCAAATAATTGTTTTACTTAATTGTATGTTAGGGCAGAATCTAATAGGGGCCTAATTGATCTGGGTTATGGTGAGATTTGTGGCAGAATTAGGCAAGACTGTTCTCAGCGATCTATCTTGTTTCATTTTTTATGCATTTGCCCAGTAGCGAAATGAGTTTCTCATTAGCCAGAACCAAGTTGCCAATTAAGGGAGATTATGGCTTGGTATTAGAGGCTGCTCTTGTCCTACTGCATCAGGACCCACTGACTGAAGCTCCCTTTGATTTGACTGAGGCCTGCTGGCAATCATGACAAGTTTCCTTCATTTGTGTCTGCACTAAATGGCAAGGCAAGACAGAATTAATATGAGCCTGGCATTTCTAGTTGAGGGAGCAAAATGTAAGAAAGCAATATAAGAAACACAATGAGCATCTGGGAAGGGACAAAGTGGCCATATGCTATGACAACAAGTGAAGAGTTCAGAGATGCAACCTGGCCCAGTCCACAAACTGGGTATGTGTCCCTGACTGCATTGTCTTTCTTGCAGCATTATAATGATAGTTTCTGGTGCAAAAGGATACTGTATGTGGATTGGATATATACCATAAAAGTTATTGGAGACTGGCACATTATCAGAGATGTGCATTTCACCAGTGCCCAGGGAGAATATCCTGCAGCAGTCATGCCCAGTGTCCAAAATGGTGGTCATTCATTTCAAGCAGTGAACTGGATTCACCAGGTACCTGCACTGGTTTCTATTCGGGGTTTTCTCAATATTCACCTTGTTTGGTGAGTTTAGAGAGGGAGCTAACCTTGTTTGAGGGAGTTAAATATTGATGAGGTGGGTTAGGCTGTCAGCAAAATGTTCAACATGCAATAATCATTAATAGGCAATAGTGAGAAACTCACTTACAAAAAGCATAAAAAATGAAACAAAAAGCTGCCAACATCAAAATGGGCCTCACCATTTTTCTTGTCCAATTTGCCACATACATTATCATAGTCCACATCACTCAGGTGCCTATATATTTTGCCTGTAATTATATACAGAAATGTGAGATATTAATATTGGGAAAAAAGCTTAGGGAGAAATCTTATGTAAGGCCAGAGGAGTCTGAGGAGTGCATGAAGCACAACCCAATGTGATGATATCACATGGACTTAGGTAAAATACAGCTTTAGATCTCAAAAAAGTAAGACCAAACTAACATCAAAGTTTTCCTCAGTCTCAAGAACAATGTCTATCATAGCATCATAACATGTACTTAATGATTATCACATAATAAACTACATAATTTTTAACACAAAAGTTTATTTTCATTGGCTTACCAGATGGTTCTTCTCTACGACATCTTACCAGACAAGCACTATAGATCCTTACCAGAAAGATCCTTTCAGCAAACTTCTGCAGTACTGCTATTAGGTCTGCCTTCGATATGCAAATTAAGATACCTCACCTCCAATTTTTAAATAGCCCTAGTCAGAGAAAACCTTGCTTTTCTGCACTTGCTTTCTCTGGAGTGATTAATATCTGTGTGGTCAGGACCTGCGTAATCCAATTTTGCAATCCTGGCTCTGCATCAGTTGTTTCGACTGGTGTCAGAGGAAAGTTTGCAAGGAACGTCTTAAAGAAAGACAGCAAATATAGCAGTGGAGAGGTATGTGGAAGGAATTCAGAGGTTAGAGCCGAGGCAACTCAAGGTACAACAAGTGGTTAAGCAATTAAAATCAGGGTTGCGCAAGAGGACTGAATTAAATAATCATAGAATTCTTGAAGAGTATGGAAAGGATATTACAGAGATAGAAGCGGCTGTGGAGAGAATTGAAAACAAATATAAGAACTTAAAATAGAAATTTTGCTTGACTGCAATCCAAAGTAGATCAGCAAGCAAAGGGCTGGCAAGTGAATGGGACTTGGGCACCCATTCCTCAATTTATTGCAACTTGTTTTAGTCACTTAATTGAAAGCAGGTGGGATCAACAAAATGTCACTAAATCAATGTGCAGCTTAATTCAATAACATTGCTTCACTTTATGAAATTCTCAGGCATGCCAAGCTATTTGATTCTGGATTAAATTCAGTACATACCTTTTTGGAATAATCTCATAGCCCAAGAATTTACTATTAACTCCAAAATCTGGTGGTTCACCAGTACCTTAGCTGATCCATTAAAATATTGTTGGTATTACTGAAGAGTCATGTGAAGGTGGGAATTTTAACCATGGATTGCCAATCCAATGGAAGAACAGAAAGTAGGTTCTAGTCCACTTTCTTGTTTCTTATTGGTTCCCATGCAATTCATAAGAACATAAGAACTAGGAGCTGGAGTAGGCCCTCCGGCCCTTGGACCCTGCTCCACCACTCAATAAGATCACGGCTGATCTTTTGACGGACTCAGCTCCATTTACCCACGCTGTCATTGTATCCCTTAATTTCTTCATTGTTCAAAAAAAATCTATCTTAGCTTTAAAAACGTTTACTGAAGTAGCATCAACCACTTCTTTGGGCAAGGAATTCATTGATTTACAACTCTCCAAGTGAAGAAGTTCCTTCTCAATTCAGTCCTAAATCTGCTCCCCCTCATTTTGAGGCTATTCCCTCTTGTCCCAGTTTCACCTGCCAGTGGAAACATCCTCTCTGCTTCTATCTTATTTATTCCCTTCATAATTTTATATGTTTCTATAAGATCCCCCCTCATTCTTCAAAATTTCAATAAATATAATCCCAGTCTACTCAGTCTCTCCTCATAAGCCGACCCCCTCAACTCCAAAATCAACCTAGTGAACTTCCCCTACACCCCCTCTAGTGCCAGTGCATCCTTTCTCAAGTAAGGAGACCAAACTGCACACAGTACTCCAAGTGTGGCCTCACCATCACTCTATACAGCTGCAACATAACCTCCCTGCTTTTAAACTTAATCCCTCTAGCAATGAAGGATGAAATTCCATTTGCCTTCCTAATTACCTGTTGCTGAAAATGTGTTGCTGGAGAAGTGCAGCAGGTCAGGCAGCATCCAGGGAACAGGAGAATCAACGTTTCGGGCATAAGCCCTTCTTCAGGAATGAGGAAAGTTTGTCCAGCAGGCTAAGATAAAAGGTAGGGAGGAGGGACTTGGGTCTTCCTCCAACCGTCGTGTTGTTGTGGTCTGGCGATGGAGGAGTCCAAAGACCTGCATATCCTTGGTGGAGTGGGAGGGGGAGTTGCAGTGTTGAGCCACAGGGTGGTTAGGTTGGTTGGTCCGGGTGTCCCAGAGGTGTTCTCTGAAACGCTCCTGTTGCCTCTGCAGACCAAGATTTTGTGATTCATGCACAAGGACACCCACGTCCCTCTGCACAGCAGCATGCTGCAACTTATTACCATTCAAGTAATAATCCTTTTTACTATTACTCCTACCAAAATGGATGGCATCACATTTATAAATTCCAAATAACATTGTAAGTGCTGACTGTTTGCATCGGAGAGAGATGGCAAGAAACCATTGTTGCAACACAGCAGATATGGATGAGTTATTGAAGAGCTTTATGCCAAAAGGATGGCTATCCATCATGGTCACAACTTTCCTACTCAACTCCATTGTGAATAACATATGACCTTTTGAGAGCACAAAGTTGGCACAGGTGTTTTTCAAATTCAGATTTCCTTTGTAAGTATTTCAAATTACATTGGTTATACTTTATTCATGTGTGCCTCATCAGTATTTGTGACTAGCTTAGTCAGAGAGCTAAATGTACTCATACCTCATTGTTGACACACATTGGTGGTTACAGGAGAGTTAAGGGTTACAGGAGAATAAAGAATAACATCTGAGACCACTCTGAAGTGAGATAAGTGAACTCAAAGCCCTCTAAAGGCTCTTCCAGACCCTAAGACTCTGAGATGGGCTTACATTAGGGCAGTACTGATATAATCCTTTAGGCCCCTAATTTTCTCACCTTGATTGACTCTCCCCACATTCAAAATATCAAGTCCACTTCATTCTCAACTGCACCAACCTTTGAACCTCTCTTCCACTCTTCCATACCTTCAACCCCACTCCACCCACCCCTATCATATCTGGCTTTCTTCTGCCAGTCCTGAGGCTCAATGCAAACGCAAAATTGCTGACTTCTGACACATACACAAAACCAACTGTTGCACTTTTTTTTTAGCAAATATGAATCAGGTGCAACGAGATTCTTGGCTGAATTAATAATGAAGATAAAATGTAATTATAAAGAATATTTATAGTTGTGGTATGCAAATGTATTACTAGTTAGGAACTTCCCACAGGACAGCTTGAGGACTGATTTGCCACAAACACACTGTTGATTAAATCTCTAAATTTGAACCCAGCATTAAATGTGAAATTTCAAATCCCAACTCAGTTAGTTATGGCAACTTCCATGTTTTACACTTGCATGTTTTTTACACCCAAAGTTTGTAGTTGTCTTTCCTCCATCCAAATGATTCAGGAAGCAAAAAATGTTGTTTCTTTGTATGAAGGTACTTTTTATAAAATTGTAGATACAGTGAAGTTTGTAGGGTCACAGCACAAATAATGCCGGTTGAACAATTCTACCTCACTGTATTCAATAAGATCAGAGCAGGACAAAAGGAAATTCTAGGCCAACCTGTTAAAAACCATTGCCTTTATTTTTGAGGAGATGAAATCAATTGCAATTTAATTTGAATATTCTTTTTCTTACATATTTTGTAAACAACATTTTGTTAGTTGAAACAAAGCTAAGCTAATTCTATGGTGCTCCCTATTCTAAGGTGAATATCAAAGGCTATTTCATTTACATGGTTCAGTTTATTATGCCGTCAGAGATATTTGGAGAACAGTAGCTGCTGAATACAACAGGGAACAATGCCTTTCAGGGAAGCCAATTTTCCTCATTTTTTTCCCCAGATGTCACTTTTGGCAATAGACTGCTTAGAGTTTATGAGCAAATAAAATTGCTTTTGGAAAAAATTTATAATATCATTGTTCCCAGTCTGGATGTAAGTGTAAGAACTCTTGTGTCATCACTCCATTTTGTACGGATCACAATTTCAATTCATCAGTTTTTCCTTTCAAAAGGGTACATCCTAAAGTGACCTAGTAACCACAGAAAGTTTTGTACAGCCACCTGTGACAACTCTTGACACTTAGCCAGGACTGGCAAGAAATAGGAGTTGGCAAGGTGGTGGGTGGAGGTGATAGACAGCAGATGGGAAATAGGTTCCACATCATTATGTGCACCATAGTGAATTATTTGTGATTGATTTGTATTCTAATATAGTAACATATTTAGCTGACCTCATCCCACAGTCATGAAGGTAGTTAGCTTCATAGTTGAGAAAGGAAACAATATCTCCCTTCCTGATTTCTCTTGAATGACCTCTGTTAGAACACACCTCTGTGTGGATGTTAAATGGGAGAAAGGATTGGATTTAGTTTCGCAGCTCCCTGCAGTTGAACAGCCTGCTGACATTCAATAGTCACACATTTATATACAGTTCACAGCTTCTTAGAGTGAGATCATGGAAGAATGTCAAGATCTTTGGAAAACAGTCCAACATGACTCAGTGCTTTGAAAGGGAGGAAAGAGGAGAAGAATGAAAAACAAAGAAATTAGAATTGAACAATAGTAAATAACATCTATAAATAATTATTTAACCAAGATAATTAAAAGAAAGGCAGAGGCTAGAATAAACTAAGTCTGAAAGATCACTGATTGTTGAATAGAAGGTAGAGAAAAAGCAGGTCTGAACACGATAACTCAATGAAATAGGTAGAAGTCAGATAACCAGCTTATCAGCAAACATTGGGGATCAAATAAGAGCCAAATTTGTCAGCGGATCATAGGTTAAAGAACTATGGGCAGCTCAGTGGTTAGCACTGCTGCTTCGCAGTACCACAGACCTGGGTTCAATTTTACCCTTGGGCAACAGTCTGTGTGGAGTTTGCACATTCTCCCTGTGTTTGTGTGGGTTTCCTCCTGGTACTCTGGTTTCCTCCCACAGGCCAAAGATGTGCAGGTTAGGTGGATTGGCCATGGGGAGTGGATGGTTATGGGACAGGGTAGGGGGATGGGTCTGGCTGGAATGCTCTTTGGAGGGTCCATGAGGACTCAGAGGGCCAAATGACCTGTTTCCACACTGTAGGGATTCTATTATCAATTGGATGATATGTCGAGAAAAAAACAGAAACAGAGATCTTAATGGTGGCAGAAAAAGTCAACAAACCCATTGGTGAAGGACAGTAGAAACATTTTTTTAAAAACTGATTGCATGTGAGCTAGAGCATTACGTAATGTTCTCGACATCTGGAACATGAAAAGTTAATACTGTAGTTCTTGAGGATACATGAAAACAGAAAAGTTATTTTTATGTGGGGCTTTAACCAGCCAGGTGTTTGTGTGTATATAGATTGTAGATAGTATATATAAAATGATTAGAGGACAGTTGGTAAATGCTAAACGCATGTTTGCGAGGTAACTCTTAATTGATCCAGATTTATAGAAGGAATGGAATTACTCATAACTCTTCTTATGGTAAAACTGTCCATACCTGAAACATGATTTCAATAACATTCAGGCTTAAGTTGATAGTGGCACATAATGTTTGTACCACATAAGTGTCAGGCAATGACCATCTCCATCAAGAAATAATTTAACCATGTCTGCTTGACATTTCAGCAGCATCATCATTGCCAAAATTCCCCATTAACATCCTGAGACTTACTAAACTGAAGTATAACAAAGCTGATAACATAGGTGTGAGGGGAGAGCTGGCTGAAGTTGTTTCGGAAAACAGACTAAAAGTATGGAGGTAAATAAATAGTGGTAAACATTTGAAGAAACCACTCAAGGTATTCAATACAAGTATACTCCATTGGGAGATTAAAAACTCAGCAATAAAGATTAACCTGTGGCTTATTACGGGATTGAGGTTTGTTTAGTTTTATTTTGGAAAGAGTTTCATAATATTGCAAAGAATGGTAATAAGTCTGAGGAATGAATGTGTTTTCGAAAACAACCATCAAACTTGATAAAGAGAGAAAAAATGGAAATAAGAAAATCTAAATGAATACAATACAATTGTAATTGTAAGTATATTAAAAAGAGTTGCTGATGTAAACATTGTTCCATTGGAAGCAACAGGAAAAATTATTTGGGAATGAGGAAGTGGCAAAGATTTTGAGCAAATGTTTTGTGTCTTCCTTCATCTTAGAAGATTGTGGATTAGTGGTGCTGGAAGAGCACAGCAGTTCAGGCAGCATCCAAGGAGCAGCGAAATCGACGGATCGGGCAAAAGCCCTTCATCAGGAATAAAGGCAGTGAGTCTGAAGCGTGGAGAGATAAGCTAGAAGAGGGTGGGGGTGGGGAGAAAGTAGCATAGAGTA
>NC_057741.1:5247703-5248813 GCF_004010195.1 Chiloscyllium plagiosum
GGAGCAACGGATACAATAAATGATATTAGTGGATGTGCAGGTAAAATTTTGATGGATGTGGAAGACTCCTTTAGGGCCTTGGATAGAGGTGAGGGAGGAGGTGTGGGAGCAGGTTTTACAGTTCCTGCGGTGGCAGGGAAAGGTGCCAGGTTGGGAGGATGGGTTGTAGGGGGGCGTGGACCTGACCAGGTAGTCACTGAGGGAATGGTCTTTGCGGAAGGCGGAAAGGAGTGGGGAGGGAAATATATCCTGGTGGTGGGGTCTTTTTGGAGGTGGCGGAAATGTCGGCGGATGATTTGGTTTGTGCAAAGGTTGGTAGGGTGGAAGGTGAGCACCAGGGGTGTTCTGTCCTTGTTACGGTTGGAGGGGTGGGGTCTGAGGGCGGAGGTGCGGGATGTAGACGAGATGCGTTGGAGGGCATCTCGGGAAACAGATGTCCTCCTGCCCCACTGAACTCATCTCTACCTACCTCAACACTGTCCTATCTCCCCTAGTCCAGGAACTTTCCACATATATTCAAGACACCACTCACGCCCTCCACCTCCTCCAAGACTTCAGTTTCCACGGCCCCCAACGTCTCATCTTCCATGGATATCCAATCCCTCTACACCTCCATCCACCATGACCAGGGCCTCCAAGTCCTCCATTTTTTCCTCTCCAGACGTCCCCAACAGTACGCTTCCACCGACACTCTCATTCGTTTGGCCGAACTGTTCCTCACCCTTAACAATTTCTCCTTCGAATCCCCCCACTTCCTCCAGACCAAAGGGGTAGCTATGGGCACACATATGGGCCCCAGCTATGCCTGTCTCTTTGTTGGCTACGTAGAACAGTCTATCTTCCGTAATTACACCGGCACCACTGCCCACCTCTTCCTCCGTTACATTGATGACTGCATTGGCGCCACCTCCTGCTCCAGCGAGGAGGTTGAGCAATTCATCAACTTCACCAACACATTCCAGCCTGATCTTAAATTTACCTGGACCATCTCTGACACCTCCCTCCCCTTCCTGGACCTCTCCATCTCCATTAATGACAACCAACTTGACACTGACATTTTTTACAAACCCACCGACTCCCACAGCTACCTGGATTACACCTCTTCCCACC
>NC_057741.1:5249574-5259033 GCF_004010195.1 Chiloscyllium plagiosum
TCACCTATTGTACTATATGCTACTTTCTCCCCACCCCCACCCTCCTCTAGCTTATCTCTCCACGCTTCAGGCTCTCTGCCTTTATTCCTGATGCAGGGCTTTTGCCCGGAACGTCGATTTCGCTGCTCCTTGGACGCTGCCTGAACTGCTGTGCTCTTCCAGCACCACTAATCCAGAATTGGTTTCCAGCATCTGCAGTCATTGTTTTTACCTTTTTACCTCATCTTAGAAGACCCAAGTTACAGTTCAAAACCAAGAGTCACCTCAGAGCTAAAAGGAATGTGAGAATTAAGGTAGCTAACATCAGCATAGAACAGATAGAAAAACCTAAGGGGTTAAAATTTGACAAACAGGAAGTACGTAATGACCTACAACCTAGGATTCTTCAAGAATTTAGCATTTTTCAAGAAGGGAAAGGTGAGGGTTTGTGAAATATTAGAATAAATTAAAATAGATGGAAAGGAAGTACAAGCAGAATTATCAGCCTTAAAAAGAGATAATTCACTGGCCCAGATGAGATGTGTCTCAGGCCGTTGAGGGAAGCAAGGGAGGAGATATCAGGGACCCTGGCAACAACCTTGTCTCTCCACAGTGAGGTGCCAAAGGACTGGAGGACCAGTTACAGTACCCTATTATTGAAATAAAGGAAGAAAATATTGACCAGAAATTTATAGGCCAGTCAGTCTAATGTCAATTGTGGGGATGTTATTGGAAAAAATTCTGAAGGACAGAATATTATCTGCAAATGGAAAGATATGATTTAATCCGGGGTGGATTTGTTAAGGGAATGTTGTATTGACAAATTTGATACATTTTATAAGGTAGGTAACCAGGACTGTTGAAAGGTAATGTATTTGACGTGGATTACATGGACTTTAGCAAGGGTTTTGATAACATCCCTCATGGCAGCCTGGTCAAGAAAATAAGAGTCTGTGGGATCCAAGGCAAAGTAGCACATTGGATCCAAAATTAGCTGAGAGGCAGAACTTAGAGGATGATGATAGAGGGATGTTTCTGTAAATGAAAGGCTATTTCTAATCGGGTTCTGCGGGACTTGGTGTTAGGGTAATTACTGTTTGTGGGGTGTATATATTAATGATTTGAATGTAAGAGGTAAGATCAAGAAGTTCACAGGCGACATGAAAGTTGGGAGGGTGAGGAAAATTGCCATAAACTGCAGGAGACTATCAACAGACTGGTGGGCAGAGTGGAACAGTGACAGATAGAAGTCAACCTAAAAAATGTGAGATAATACCTGAAGGAGGGATAACAAGGCAAGGGATTACACTATGAATAGTAGGGCCCCAGAAAGTATTGAAAGTTAGAGGGAGCTTGGTGTGCATATCCATAGATTCCTAAAGGTAATGGGGCAGCTAGATAAGGTGGTTAAGAAGGCATATGGGATACTAGCTTTGATAAACTGAGGCATAGAATACAGAGCTAGAAAGTTATGCTGGAATGGTATAAAGTGCAGATTAGGCCATGACTGAAGTATTGTGTGCAATTCTGGTCACCATATTACAGGAAGAATGTCGTTCCACAAGAGAGGGTCCAGAGGAGAATTGCCTGGGATGGAGGGTCTGATCTACAAGGAAAGATTTGAACGTTGGGATTGTTTTCTTTAGACCAGTAAAAGTTGAGAAGAGACCTGATAGAAGATGTATAAGATTATGAGGAGAACAGATAGGGAGGATAAGAAAGCATTGTTTTTTTTCATTAGTAGAGGGGTCATTAGCCAGGGAGCATAGATTTAAAGTAAGACACAGAACGTTAACAGTAGAGTTGAGGAGAATGTTTTCCACTTGGAGGGCAATGTGAGTCTGGAACTCACTTCCTGAAATGTTGGTTGTGTCAGAAAGTCTTGCAACATTTAAAGAGTATTTAGATATTTATTGATGTTGCCTTGGCCTCCAAGGCTATTGGCTATAAGCTGGAAAGTGTTCTTTGTTGACCTGTGTCGGCATGATGGGCTGAATAGCCTGCTTCATGTGAATGTCTATCAGTTTATGAGTGTATGAAAGAATACTTTTTTTTTTACAGAACTAAATAGCCTGACATTAATGTCAGGATAGTTCTGGAATATATTATTTATGGAAGACTTAATGTGCATAGAAAATCATAGCATGATGCCCTTAAGACATTCAGTATTTAGATGAGCAATTGGAACACCAAAGCATTCAAGGCTAGGGGCCAAGTGCTGGGAAATGGGATTAGAATGGATAGATGCTGGATGACAAGCACAGGCACAATAGGCCAAAGGGCTTTTTTCCCATGCTGTAAAAACTTTCTGACTCCATGATTCTAAAGATAACATGGTTTTATAAAAGGAACCTCATGTTTGATAAATTTATTTGAGCTTTTGACAATGCAATGCCGAAGGGAAACCATTGGATGTGGCACATTTAGAGTCCTAAATAGTAAAAGATGGAAGGTAAGGATGCATGGAGTTCACAGAAGGTTGACTAATAAACAGGAAGTAAAGCATAAATATAAATGGAATATCTTAAATTTGCCAGACTGTTATGAGTGGAGTGCTGCACGGCTCATGACAGGGGCCTTAGCTGTTTACAGCCTAAAACAATTAATTAAATAAAGAGATCAGGAACAATATATCTTAGTTTGCTGATGATACAAAGCTAAGTGGAAATTCAAGCTGTGAAGAGGGTTCAAGGAGCTGTAAACAGGTAAGGACAGGCTAAGTCATTAGCAATAAGGTAGCAGGTGGAATATAATGTGTGAAAATGTGAGGTTATTCACATTGTTCATAAATAAAATTGCAGAAAATATCATTTAAAAGACATGAAATTTGTAAATGTTGTTGTTCAGAGGAACAGAAGACAAAAAAGACAGAACATTAGCATGCAGATGCACAACAGACAGAACATTAGCATGCAGATGCAGCAAGCCATTAAGAAATAGCTGTTTTTCCTTTGCCAGCATATTGGTGTCCATGAATAAGGAAGTCTTGCTGCAATTGTAGAGAACTTTGGTGAGATCACTCCTGGAATACTCAAGGGCACTTACTGGAGGTGACAGAGCTCTCACACATCTGCTTGAGAGCAGGTGAGAGACCGGGATCACCTTGTTTTGTAAGGACCACTGAAATAAGTGCTTGGGTAGCAGAAGGATTAAGGACCTTGGGAACAGAAACCTACATCCCTCCTTGGTGGCTGACTGCCAAAAACAGGCCAGCAACTGTGCACTGCCCAACAGGATTAATACTTAATCCACATCCATAGATCCCTCAAAGCTGCTACCCAAGCTGATAGGGTTAAGAAGACGTATGGTGTGTTGGCTTTCATTAGCAGGGAGATTGAGTTTAAAAGCTGTGAGGTTATGCTGCAGCTCTATAAAGCCCTGGTTGGACCACACCACATTTGGAAAATTGTATTCAGTTCTGGCCGCCTCATTACAGGAAGGATGTAGAAGCTTTAGAGAGGGTGCAAAAGAGATTTACCAGGATCCTGCTTGGACTGACAGGCAGGTCTTATGAAGAAAGGTTGAATAAACAATGGTTTTTCTCATTGGAATGAAGAAGAATGAGATGTGACTTGATAGAGGTGTACAAGATGATCAGAGGTGTGGACAAAATGGATAACCAGAGACTTTTTCCCAGGTTGGAAATGGCTATCACGAGGGGGCATGATTGGGGCAAGGTTTAGGGAGATGTCAGAAGTAGGGTCCTTTATACAGAGTGGTGGATGTGTGGAATGCAATGCCAGCGAGGTAATCCAATCAGATACATAGGGACATTTAAGTAACACTTGGATAGACACATGGATGATCGTAAAATGAAGGTTGTGTCGGTTCATTGGATCTTAAAGTAGGATAGGTTGTACTGTGCTGTTCTATGTTCTATGTAATACTTGATTGAGTGAGGCATTGGTACAAGTTTTTAATCTTAAAAAAAGGTAAATAATCGGGTATGAAAGCAAAGATAGCTGAAGTGATTTGGCAAAATAAGCAGACTGTTCTTGGAATATTTCAGAATACATGAAGTAGATACATTCCAATGAGAAATACAAAATTCCAAGAAGAGGAGCCATCATTCATGGTTAACTCTAAAAGTTAAAGATAATATTTCAAGACCGGGGAAACATATTTTAAAGGGAGAGGAGAGATATTTAAAAAAGAAATGAGAAGCAAATTTTTTACACAAAGGGTGGTTCGCGTGTGGAATGAATTTCCTGAGGAATTGATGGATGTGTTATAATGTTTAAAAGACACAGATAAATACATGAATAGGAAAGGCTTGTAAGGAGCAGGTGGGACAAATTTAGATTGGGATTAGGCTCAATATGGACTTGTTGAACCAAAGGGTCTGTTTCTGAATGACTCTGTGACAATGACTGTAATATCAAACTGAAAGAAAAAAACATAAAATTGAACACAGATGGGTAACAGGTCAGATAATTTGACAGAATACCACAAACAGCAAAGATTGATTAAAAGATTAATGGAGGGTAGAGTTTAATGAAAGCTGGCTAGAAATATAAAAATATGAAGAATTTCTATGGATATTTTAAAAGCAAAAGAATTTTGGTCCTGGAGAAAATAAATCTGGGGAATTAATAATGGAAAATACAGAAACAGTGGATAAATTGAACAGATATTTTTTGTATTAATCTTCACTATAGGTGATATAAATAACATGCTTGAAATAGTTGTAAATCAGGGAATGGAAAGGAGAGAGGAGTTTAAAAAAAACCTCCAGTTCCCAGGGAAGTGGGATTGACCACATTTTTGGAGTTACAGTCTGACAAATCCGAAAGTTCTGATAGACCTCATTATAGTGTCTGAAAAGAAGTGGCCAGTGAAGTAGCTGATATGTTGATTCTATCCAAAATTCCCTAGATTCAGGGAAAGTTCTGCTAAATTGGAAAAAAGTGAATTTTCTTTTATTTAAGCAGGGCAGGAGACAGAAAACAGGAAACTATAAGTCAGTTAGCTTCATATTTATTGCAGGGCAGATAATGCAGTTATTATTAAAGATATTAAACCCAGGGTACTTATAACATTTCAAGTCAACATGGATTTGTAAAAGGGAAAACATGTTTAACCAATTTGTTGGATTTCTTTGAAGAATAAAGGGATAGGAATAGGCCATCCAGCTCCTTAAGCTAGTTCTGCCATTCTAGATCATGATCATCAACCTCAGCACTATATTCTTGAGCTATTTTCATATCTTTTGATGTCATTAGTAACTAGAAATCTATCAATTGTCATGAACGTATTTCACAACTAAGCTCCCAAAGACCTCTTCAGTAGAGCACTCGAAGGATTTACCACCTTCTGAGTGAAGAGGTTCCCCCGATCTCTGTCCCAAATGGCTTGCCTTTCATTCTGGGCTGTATCCACGGGTTCTAGAACTATGATTTTCTTGAAAATCCAAATATACTGTTTCATCATTATTCACTCTGCTAGTAACAATCTCAAAAAAAATCAATCAGGTTCAGCAAACATCATTCCCCTTTTACAAATCCATGTTGACCCTGCCCAATCGTGCAATTATTTTCTAAATACATAGTATTTAGTAATCACATCTTTTAAAATACATCCTCGTACATTCCCCACATCTGACACAGGGCTCTCTGATTTCCCTCTCCCTCCTTTCTTAAAGAGTGGGGTTACATTTATGACAGTCCAATCTGAATTGATTGAATTGAATTGAATTAACTTTATTGTCACCAACTCAAATAAGTGCAGTGAAAAGTTTACAAGTCACCACACTATAGTGCCATCTTTGGTATGAAGGTACCTAGGAACAGATTCTGAAGAACAAATTCTTAGAGAGAAAAATTAGAAAAGTGAGGAAATAAAAAGTCCATTGCAGGTCTTAGGAATAAATTTTAAAAATAAAGAAATAAAAAGTTCAGAATAACGGTCTTTTTAACCCAGTCCATGCCAGCACCCAGTCTCCAGTAACTGAAAGAGAGATCTCCACTGCCTCGCCACTGCCTGCACCACACCCACCAACATCGGAGGCACCACACTTTAGGTGCCATATCTTCACCGCTGGGCCCACTTCACTGATGCCGCTGAACTCACACTTGCCCTGCAACCAAGTGTCCCTGGTTCCACTGCTGCCTCAAATATGCCACGAGACTCCCCCCTCCAAGCATAACACACTGCCAAGCTGCCACACCAGCAGTGAGAGTCCCTGCTCTGGATCCACTGTACTCAGGAGTCCCAGGCTCTTCTGCCAGGCCAGGCCCACCGCTGTGTCAAAAATCCTGTTTCGACTGCAGTTGGTGCCTTGCAGGTGCCGCCATCTTGAAAAGTCCCCTGCTACCGGTAATAGCAGCGCCACCACCCTCACCCCCGATTTCTGGAGGAGCTTTGCTGCTCCTGCCATTGGCCCCAAACACAAGGACGACATCTTTGCTTCTGCTGCCACCGCCTCCAATCACCAGGAAAAGCCACACCGATGCTACCGACCAATTACTTAGATTACTTACAGTGTGGAAACAGGCCCTTTGGTCCAACAAGTCCACACCGATACTCCGAAAAGCAACCCACCCAGATCCATTCCCCTACATCTACCCCCTTCACCTAACACTGCGGGCAATTTAGCATGGCCAATTCACCTGACCTGCACATCTTTGGACTGTGGGAGGAAACCGGAGCACCCGGAGGAAACCCACGCAGACACGGGGAGAATGTGCAAACTCCACACAGACAGTTGCCCAAGGTGGGAATTGAACCCGGGTCTCTGGTGCTGTGAGGCAGCAGTGCTAACCACTGTGCCACCGTGCAGTCCCCAGTCTGCCACAGAAGAGAGAATAAAAGAGAATAAAAGCAAGAGAATAAGAGTAGAAGCAAAAAAAAACACAAAGCAGATGGGAGTGTATAAGCCCCACGCAAGAGCCCACAAGCAGCCCTGCTACTCCATCACCATCTTGAAAATCTGCAGGTGCCATTGCAGAGTTAGCAGAACTTGAAAGATGATCACAATTTTTGCCTTAAAGAAATGTATTTTATTTTGAAACCAAGCATTAATACTTTCAGTCCAAGTGATGACCTATTTATTGTCAAACCTTTTAATTGGCGGAATCTCATAGAGGTCTGAGCAATGTGGCAAAGATTGTGGCAGAATTGGACAAGTAATCTGGCTAGGCCCATCTTGACATCGAGAACATTCGCTCTATCTTTCGTGCTCTTCTGGGGTGTCAAGGCGAGTTTCTCACTAGGCAGTGGAAAATTGCCATTAAGAGGGATTGTTGATTGATAGCTGCTGTATTAATGGCCCAACTCACCTCATAAACAATCAGCTTCTCATTGTGCCATATGCTGTGTGAGTTAGATGTCCAGAAATCTCACATGGAAATCAGAGCTAGTACCTGCCGAACTCAGCTCACCACTCACTGTAAAGAGCCGACATGTTGCTCAGGACCGAATAACATGTCATGGCACAAACCATGGGCTCCATGCTCATGCACCATTTATTCATGGACATTGGTTCTGGGATTTGGCAGTACCTCACAACCTCACATCTCTGATGCACTTGCATGGTGCTCATGAAGCAGACTTGTTTTGCAAAGCACACCAGAAACTAGCATTGAACAGCTGCTGCAAGGACACTTTATATTCACGGACAGGCACCCTGTCTTGCCCTGTCTTGGTTTGCCAATTCGTGCAGTCACACAACTAGTCAGAAAGTCATAGAGACATATAGCACGGAAACAGATTCTTCGGTCCAACTCATCCATGTGGAACAGATATCCTAAATTAATCTAGTCCCTTTTGGCCTTCCTATTCCTATTCCTATTTCATACCTATTCAACCCTTCCTATTCATATTTCCATCCAGATGCCTTCTAAATGTCGTAATTGTACCAGCCTCCACCACTTCCTCTGGCAGCTCATTCCATACACACACCACCCTTGGCATGAAAAAGCTGCCCCGTAGGTTCTTTTTAAATCTTTCCTCTCTCACCTTGAACCTATGCCCTCTAGCTCTGGACTTTCCAAACCCAGGGAAAAGATCTTATCTATTTACCCCATCCATGCCCCTCATGATTTTATAAGCCCTTCTAAGGGAACCCTCAGTCTCGAAAACTGCAGGGAAAACAGTCCCAGCCTATTCAGCCTCTCCCTATAGCTCAAACCCTCAAACCCTGACAACATCCTTGTAAATCTTTTCTTGCTCAGCTTACCTTGCATTCCAGTAGTCCTCAGTCATGATCATATTTATGGCAGATACTTCACATGTGCAAGAAACAAGCAGCTACATCTCAAGATCTTACTGAAGTAGTCATCACAAAGTATATGAAGGAACCCATCAGCCAGGGGGCCCTGGCACAGTAAGTAAAAGACAGCTTCTGATACCAGTCCAGATATTTTGTCACAGTGAGGCATCCAGCCAAGGTGTTCTCAGTCAGAGGTTCAAGCCCATACAGTCCAGAGGCTGGACCATGTCGGGAGTTGCATGCTGAGGAATGGGGGATGACAATTGTGAAAGGGAACAACAGTATCTGCAAGGGGTGGGGGTACAGTAAGGCATGGATGGCAAGGGCTGAACAGGATATGACCAACATTAGCATGGGCACTTCTTATGCCACAAGCTGAGGGGAAAGATGGGAAATGCATGCTCATGTAGATGGGTTGGATGGGGACCTTGGGAGGTGTGAAGCCTATAGGTTTCAAGGGAAGGGTTATCAAGAAGGGGGTCCTAATGTTCAGGGTCACCAACATGTAGAGGGAGATGGGATGCTCTCACAGTTGTCTTCTATCGTACTAGATTTCAAAAATGGACTTGGAAAAGGAAATGTCCGTAACCACACAGAGTGGGAGGGGTAAGTAAATCAACCTGAGAGTGAAGGGGTTGCAAGATCATCCGATGTGAAGCCCTTTAAGGGAAACAATATTACATATAGCTCTGTCAACTGTCCACCGGACTCAAACCTATGGAGTCCCTAAACACTGGCCATCTTAATGCATTGATCTCTGTTTGCTATGAGATTCCCTGCCCCAAACGTTGCTGACCAAGTCATTTGCATCAAGAAATGCTTGGGAGGATTTAAACTAGTAAGGTTGGGGGGGGGGGGGTGGTACGGCCGGGAGATAGTGAGGAAAGAGATCGATCTGAGACGGGTACAGCTGAGAACAGAAGTGAGTCAAATAGTCAGGGCAGGCAGGGACAAGGTAGGACTAATAAATTAAACTGCATTTATTTCAATGCAAGGGGCCTAACAGGGAAGGCAGGTGAACTCAGGGCATGGTTAGGAACATGGGACTGGGATATCATAGCAAATACGGAAACATGGCTCAGGGATGGGCAGGACTGGCAGCTTAATGTTCCAGGATACAAATGCTACAGGAAGGATAGAAAGGGAGGCAAGTGAGGAGGGGGAGTGGTATTCTTGATAAGGGATAGCATTAGAGCTGTGCTGAGGGAGGATATTCCTGGAAATACATCCAGGGAAGTTATTTGGGTGGAACTGAGAAATAAGAAAGGGAT
>NC_057741.1:5261571-5286263 GCF_004010195.1 Chiloscyllium plagiosum
GTGTATGGAATGAGCTGCCAGAGGATGTGGTGGAGGCTGGTACAACTGCAACATTTAAGAGGCATTTGGATGGGTATATGAATAGGAAGGGTTTGGAGAGATATGGGCCATGTGCTGGCAGGTGGGATTAGATTGGGTTGGGATATCTGGTCAGCATGGACGGGTTGGACCGAAGGGTCTGTTTCCATGCTGTACATCTCTATGACTCTATGACTCTCATATCGCTCACAGAGGACAGGACAGGGAATACAAGGCATGCTGTTGGATTAGGCACAATACCATCATCAGAACCAATTGCCACATAGACACCTTGTTCATCTAACTTCTAGATGCTGCAGCGGGCTCTCAGCACAGACATCAGTCCATGGTACATCCTGGCTGCCCATGAAAGTCGGCATCACGACATCCAGAGCTTCACAGAAAGACAAACAACTGGATATAAGGTCAAAATAGTAAATTTATAAAACATACCAAAAAACATACAGTGCAGGGTTACCCATACCAAATTACACTCGATGAGTTTGTTCTTCCTGCCCCTCCCAATACTTACCCTCTTAGTATAGTCCCTGGTTCCACAGTTGGGGTGGAGGGAACAACAAAGCCAATAAGCTCTGATGGTTTAATTGGATGATTCTGGGGGCACTTGTGTCTGGAAGGCCTAGATATATCCAGGGTCTTCTTGCTCGAGGCAAGTGTGAGAAGGCCTGCTGTAAATATGCTTGAGCAGCACAAAAATATTCTTTAGCAGCACAAGATCAAGAATATTGTAACCTCCGCTGTTTCAAAGGCAAGTAGTTTGACAAAAAATGCTAGCTTTATCAGCAATGTGCACATCCCACAAATGAAAGGAAAATGCTGGAGCAAGGTATCTCAGGATTTCTGGATTATTTCTGCTGGAGTTCAGCAGGGATATACAAAAACTTTGGTGAAGTCTCATACCCCTAACCTATAAAAACACACACTCTGCCCTTGATAGCAGTGTCTCTTTACTTATTTTAGAACCACAGAATCCCTACAGTGTGGAAGCTGGTCATTCAGCCCATCAAGTCCACACCAACCCTCTGAAGAGCATCCCACCCAGACCCACCCCCCTACCCTATCCCTGTAACCATGCATTTCCTGTGGCTAATCCACTTAGCCTGCACAATCCTGGACACTATGGACAATTTACCATGGCCAGTCCACCTAACCTGCACATCTTTGGACTGTGGGAGGAAACTATAACACCCAGAGGAAATGCATGCAGACACAAGAACATGCAAACCACACACACACACATACACACGCACCCGCACGCACGCACACACACACTCCCCAAGGTGGAATTGAAACTGGGTCCCTGGTGCTGTGAGACAGCAGTGCGAACTACTGAGGCACTATGCCACCCAGTTATGTTGGGTTATATTTTAGGTTATGTTATCTGGAACTTATTTATGACTTTGCTTCATCCTGAGCCACTGTGGTTCCCGTGTATTCAAAACCCAGCTTCTCTCCTTCCCAATCTACTTACAGAACAACAATCTTTTAAATGTCTGGAACACTTATGAGTCACTTAACATTTTCTCCAACAGTCCCATTTAGCATTCAACAAGTCCTACATGCTTACCACTGACCAGAGTCTTACCAGAACAAATATACTCTCTGGGAGTCAAAAGCAAACCATCTGAACCATACTGCCATTTTGCCCTGCTTTCGTTTCAGGTCTACCATAATTAGGATTACGTAAATGCTATTTATACAGAAAACAAGTTTCTCTCTGTGTACAATTACAGTGAAGTAGGATCAATCACAAGTAGTTTCATGGTCACCATTACCAAGACTGGCTTTGATTCTAGATCTTATTAATTAAATTTAACCCCCCATTCCCCCCCCCCCCCCCCCCCCCCGCCAGTCCAACTCCTGCCTGAGTCATGCAGATAAGGATCATTCTTGGCAATGATCCCTTACATGGCCGGGTGCCCGACAGGCACCGAGGACTAATAGAAGAAGCAACAAATTGTTGGTGTTCATATTTACTTCAACTTATTTTGATAATAATTGAATATTTCACATTGACACAAACACAAATTAAATGTACTGATGTTACTTTACTACATTAATAATTCGCTCTTCCTGCCATAGTGGTGGCAATATGTACTTTCCAACCTCATGACCTCCAACATTTCATGGGAAATCATAAACTGCAAGTTACCGTCCAAGTCAAACAACATCCTGACTTGGAACTATATGCTTCTTGATGCTACTTGTTCAAGTGCGTGGTACTACAAACAAGCATTTTATTTGTCAGTGAAGCTCTTTGCCATATGTCGCCCTTCACCTCTTTGCAGAAGTTCTGACCATAGCCGAAGCCTACACAATTTCAACAGCAATCCCTTTATTAAAATGAGCTCTGACTGAACATAAACGGTCTGTTATGATTTGTTATACTTTAAGAATTCTTCTCAAAAGTGTTGGAAATCATAAAATCATTGAGACATTTAAAAATATTTGTAACATTTGTGAGCCATAAAATTGTAGAGGAAAATTTCAGAGGAAACTGGGTGTGGGAATGTGTGTACCCACATCCTAAGATGAAGAGTTGTCAAATGAATGTACTTCCTCAGTCTTGTTTGAACATGCTTTTATATAATTATGAAAAAAATCAAAACCAAAATGCCTGTTTTATACTCTGTTATTTCAGGAACTATGAGTAATCTGCATTGCAAGTAGACCCATAGTAAACAGAGATCACAGACACTTCTTTCTGCCAAAGTTAAGGTAAAAATAAATAATTGTTAAAATGTCAGAAAAGGAAAGAATCTTAAGGTTGAAATTATTTAGATCTGTCTATATTGTTTAGTCTGCATTCTATGCTTTAGAAGCAATTTGGACCAGCTGAATGCCATCACAGATTTAAGGGTGAAACTTAATTAATTTTATTAATTTGTTTCAATGCAGACTTGACCATGTCTGCAATAGTAAGACTGAATGTGTCTATCTTTTAGCTATTCATTTTTAAAGTTTTTTTTTCCCCAACTGTTCAAGCTGTGTTAATAATCCTTTCTTGCAAATGCACTTAATCCTCAAGCCACTTTGTTAACATCTGGCATGGGTATATTTCCACAGGTAACCTGCCTCAGTGACTTTCCTTCACAAATGAACTAATTATGATTTAGTCCAGTCCATATATTCCATTAGTGTTTGCTGAATTTTAACTAGCATCACAATCTGTTGCTTCTTCAATTCTTTTCTTTAGTGCACTGGTAGTGTAACATTGAAACTACAGCTTTAGCTAAGATTAGTTAAGTCAACATAACTCAGGAATCAAAGCTGGAATTTTCTGTCAGAATGAGTAAGTGCATGGTTCCTTTCCCAATGAAACAACAGGGAAATCCATCCTTTAAATTGAATAGCCACTTGTATTAGCAAACGCCAAGCATTCTTGACTTTATGTAAATAACAACATTAATGCCTTCATATCATTTGCTCTGTTTGATTATAGTGCTTCACATTCATGAAGAATTTGCCACAGCTTCCAGTTACATGGGAGTTTAATGCCTGTAACTGATTAGACTGTTGCATCTTTACACTTTTATAGACCTAATGCAAATTACCAGCTAGAAAAGCACTACTGATCTCAGTCAGATTATAATGTTTTCCAGTATGTATTTTATAGTCTTATCCAAGTCTGATCAGCAGGGGGCAAGAACATACAATTTTCAGATATCCATTGCCTCATGAAGAAAAATGATTAGAAACATTTAGAACATTGTTGGTAGTTTACATGTGGAAACAAACTTGAAACTTTGAGTTTTTGTTTTTATTTTTCTTTCTCATCTGGAAGTTCCTTGTCTTCATAGTAGAACTGTTGCAAAAAATAAGCTTTTCTATCTACTCTTTAGTTGCGCATGCATTTAGAGATTGGCACTCCCTGATGAGCAACACAAATGAATGGCTTTTAATTTAAGATTAGAATATGAAGAATTTGGGGGAAAGGACTGGAAAACTCATCTGGAAACAGTTCTCTACCTAATGTTTAGGAAGAGCATATGGAGCTAATCATATAGACTGATGCAACAAAATGCTACGGGTTAGATGGCCTGAGAATAGAATCTTTTCTTCAACTTGAATTTCTGAACAAAAAATTAACTTAAAATGTTCTGTGAAGTTGAAACATGAGCCTTCCAGCTTATATATACATAACGACGAATTCCCTGTCCTTACGGCCTTTATTGCACTGAAAAAACAGGAACACAGGAGTCATGATTCATGACTTGATTCCAACCATGGTATCCTCCTTTCTTCAACTTCTCCCCACACCCCCCACCCAACATCCTCCTCCCATTCTGATTTTCAGACACACTTCAATCTGGACAGCTGGAGTGCTCACTGGAGGCAAATGAGAACTCATGGATAAATGTTAATTGGAGTCAGATGGCATAACTGTGACCCCCAGCACTGTTTTCATCTTCCTGCTTTTTGTTTTGCAGCTCATTGTGGGTTTGCTGCTTACAGATTTTTACAATGAATGTCTTTTTTATAGGTACTGCAAAGTATTTTCTTATGTTCCTCACAACTTCTGCTTCCTTCACTCACAGCTTTAAAATTGACCACCCTGCTTAGTTCTCCAACTTCATGCTGACACACGATCGATAGGTATTGGCTGCTCACTGAGTGGAGTCCCTCCACGACAATGGTATGGCTTCCATAAGTATTGACTTCTTCAAGCCAAGCAGCACGTGCCTTTTTGGCTGCCCACCTGATTTATATTAGAATGAGAAAACTTTCCCTACCCATAGATTAATTTCCCACAGTATGAATTCCTAACTATCACTGAATAGTAAGGGAAAGTGATGGCTTTTCAGGGGTACAAATAAAAATGTGACTAAGCTCAAACATTCTTTTGTATCCTCCCAGTAATCACTCAAGTTGGCATGGCTGCAGGAAAATGGCAGTTTACAATTCTTTAAATTGTTTCAACCATGGAAAAATGTAAAAGAGTAAAAGGAAATTCTCAACCTGTGTAGAGAACAGAATTTATCTCTCTTTTTCCTCTATCTAACTTAACTCTGCTTCTGTCTCCACAGATGCTGATTGACATTGAATACTTCCTGAAGCACCAATGGTAGCCACTGCTGAGGTTACTGTCTCCAGGATAGGATACCTTCACGTCCGAGCACCCTTGAAGGCAGTTGAGTTGCTAGTATGTGGCAAGTAAACCCTTTCAATCAGTTGGTGGAGAGGAGAAGAGTGTTATGGTGCATGATGGTCCCTTTATGGTTGGGATCAACGATTGCCCCCTCTATGTGATACTCTATCGATGCCCAGAAAGGAGGGACACGCTGAACCTGTAGGAAGGACCCCAGGAACCGGCTTCGATTCCACCCTTGGGTGACTGTTTGTGTGGAGTTTGCACAATCTCCCTGTGCTTGTGTGGGCTTCCTCTGGGTGCTCCAGTTTCCACATACAGTCCAAACATGTGCACACTAAATGGATTGGCCATGCTAAATTGCCCATAGTGTCCAGGGATGTGCAGGCTAGGTGGATTAGCCATGGGAAATGTAGGATTATAGGGGTGTGGGTCTGAGTGGGATGCTCTTTAGAGGGTTGGTGTAGACTCAATGGGCTGAATGGCCTGCTTCCACACTGTTAGGAATTCTAATTTCCTTTTCTTTCTTCACTTGCCTTCTCAAATACTTCTCACATTTCAAATTCTTGAATAAGATTACCCCTCTATCTTCTCCTTTCATTGGAATGTATGCCAAATTTATATTTTCTACCATCACACTTTAATCCTCTGAACCCCAGTATAATTCTGGTGAATATACACATTTTATCCAAGATAAAATAAATACTTCCTGGGGTCCTGGTCCTAAAACTGAAAGCAATATTCCAAATCTGGTCTAAGCAACTGAATGTTCTGTTTCTTTGTTCCCAGTTTATACCTTCCTTAGTTCGCAGTCATGATTTGGAAAGTTGGCTGCTCACATGCTACTCGGAGAAACTTCCTCCACACCAAAGACGTAGCCGTGGGCATCTGCATGCGACCCAGCTACACCTGCCTTTTTGTTGGGTACATGGAACAGTCCATCTTCCACAGCTACACCAGCCCCATTCCACAGCTTTTTCTCTGTTACATCAATGACTGTATGGGCGCTACCTCATGCTCCCACGCGGAGGTTGAATAGTTCATCAACTTCACCAACACCTTCCATTCTGACCTCAAGTTCACCTGGACCATCTCAGACACTTCCTTCTCCTTCCTGGACCTCTCCATCTCCATTTCCAGTGACTGACTCAACACGGACATGCAGTACAAACCTACTGACTCCCATAGCTACCTGGACTACACGTCTTCTCACCCTGCCTCCTGTAAAATTCCTCTGCCTCCACCACATGTGCTCCCAGGAGGACCAATTCCACCCTAGAACATCCCAGAAGACCTCCTCCTTCAAAGACCGGAATTTCCCTTCCCATGTTGTTGAAAATGCCCTCCAGCACAGCTCCTCCACTTCCCGCACTTCTGTCCTTGAACCTGACCTCTCCAATTGCAACAAGGACAGAAGCCCCCTGGTCCTCGCCTTCCACCCCACCAACTTCCAGAGACACTGCATCATCCTCCACCATTTCCACCACCTACAAACAGACCCCACCACCAGAGATATATTTCCCTCCCCACCCCTATCTGCGTTTCAGGGAGACCATTCCCTCCGTGATTCACTTGTTAGATCCATGCCCCCCACTAACACACCCTCCCCTTCCGGCACCTTCCCCTGCCATCGCAAGAAGTGCAAAACCTGCGCCCACACCTCCCCCCTCACCCCTGTCCAAGGCCCTCCACATCCAACAGAAATTTACCTGTGCTTCAACACACTTCATCTACCGTATCTGTTGCACCCAATGTGGTCTCCTTTACATTGGGAAGACAGGACACCAACTTCCAAATGGTTTCAGAGAATATCTCTGGGACACTCGCATTGACCAACCCCACTGCCCCATGGCTGAACACTTTAATTCCCCCTACCATTCTGCCAAGGACATGCAGGTCCTGGACCTTCTCCAATACCAAACCCTAACCACCCACACCTGGAGGAAGAACGCCTCATCTTCCACCTTGGGACCCTCTAACCACATGGGATCAATGTGGATTTCACCAGTATCCCCATTTCCCCTCCCCCCATCTTATCCCAGTTCCAACCTTCCAACTCGGCAATGTCCTCTTGAACGGTTCTACCTGTTCATCTTCCTTCCCATCTATCTGCTCCACCCTGCTCTCCAATCTATCACTTTCACCCCCATCTTCATTCACCTCTCGCATTCCCAGCTACCTTCCCCCCGCCAGCCCGATCGCCCTCCCATTTATCTCTCAACCCCCTTGGCCAACAAGCCTCATTCCTGATGAAGGGCTTATGCCTGAAACGTCGACTTTCCTGCTCCTTGGATGCTGCCTGACCTGCTATGCTTTTCTAGCACCACACTCTTCGACTCTGCTCACATGCCACTCCCAGTACTGTTTAAGAATCACTATACAATATTCCCTTCTCACAGGCAAGCATCTTATCAGCTGATCACAATGCAAAGATTCAAGAATTCCTGCATTGAAAATTCTTAGGCATGAAACAGCATATCACTATTCCATATCAAAGCATCTGGAAGCATCGTAAGAAATAAAAGTAAAACGTGTTCCATGAAACCCCCATGAAATCACACCTTCTAAATGACAAGGCCAAGTAATCATAATCGTTGTCCATGTCTAGGACATTTCAACCAGTTCATCTATTAAAAACACTTTACACAAGAGCTCTTGTTGGTGAGATGGACAAAGGGGCACAGAATTCAGTTTGTGGTTTAATTCAATTTTATTAACAAAATATTATTTATTAAAAACACTTATGTGAGCCTTTCCCAAAGTTTGGCTCATGTTGCCACCTCCGGCTATCTGAGTATAAGTGCCCCCCTCCCTAATTTTGGGCAGCCTTGTACATGTCTCTTGCTTCCCCACACAGGTTGAAGCTTTTGGACTCCTTGCAATCCTTGGTCAGGTGACCTCCTGTTTGCAGTTCCTTTACAGTCCTCTGCCATATGCCCTGCCCTCCTTTAGGTTCAGTGCACTCTAGGCTGCCCTGCATACGTCAGGTAATCTCTGCTCCCTCCAATCACCAAGCTGGAGGGTGGGTGGAGGATGTTCCCATTGGTATCCACCTTCAGGGTCAATGACTAATCTGGGTCTGAAGGAGGACTCGGTTTAGGGGCCGCTTCCCCCAGTTCCCCTGGAAGCACATGGAGTTGAAGGGTGTTGCCTTGTGCTCCATAAGCCTTTAACTGATGAGCATGTTACCACTCAGTCTCTCCTGTATTTAGAAAAGTACTATATATGGACGGACTGGCCTTGTCTATCACTGAGTGGGGACAGGAATGTTCCTGGCTGGAAATCATGATGTGGAGATGCCGGTGTTAGACTGGGATGTACAAAGTTAAGAATCACACAGCGTCAGATTATAGTCTAACAGGTTTGTTTGGAAGCAAACTAGCTTTCGGAGTGCTGCTCCTTCATCAGGTGGGTGTGCAGTATAAGGTTGTAAGACACAGAATTTATAGCAAATATGGCTGGAAAATTTGTAACATTATCTGCTGTCCTACCTCAAACTCTACCGGGTTTACTTTCCCATCGAGGTACACCTTACTCAGCTTTCTTTCTCCTTTTTGCTAGTCTATGGCTGCTGCTTTGTGTGCAGCCTGGACTTTTTCGAACAGAATTTTCACAGTTTTCTTGTGGCAGAGGGCTTTGACCTCAGACTCTGTCAAGTCCAGTCCCGTTAAGGGTTCAATACTTCTTGTGGGGTGTCCAGTCATTAGAACGTCAGGGTGAATCCAGTTGAACAGTAGGGTGAGTTTTTTATGAGCATGTGGACAATGTTCCAGGTTGAGTTGTTCGGTGACCTTTCAGGGTGTGATTCATTCTCTCTCCAATCCCACTGGATCGAGGATGGTAGGTGATATAGAACCTTTGGGTAATGACAAACATATTCATCATCACTAGCATTACTGGACCATGAAATGGATTCCCTGGTCCTATTCTACACTGCAGGGAAGACCCCCATCTAGTAGTAGATGTGATCTATATGGAGTTCAGTAAGACGTTCGACAAGGTTCCCCTTGGGAGACTGATTAGCAAGGTTAGATCGCATGGAATACAGGGAGAACTAGCCATTTGGATACAGAACTGGCTCAAAGATAGAAGACAGAGGGTGGTGGTGGAGGATTTTTTAGTAACCCACGGTTCCCTCGCTCAACCACCTACTCCCTGCCTGACAGGTACATACTTATCAAGGACACGCAGTAGCTGTTCCTGGAATAAGCTCCGCATTTCAATTCTGCTCATCCCCTGCAGTTTCCTTCCAAATCCTACGCATCCTAAATCCTGCCTAATTGCATCATAATTGCTTTCCCTCAGCTATAACTCTTGTCCTGCAGTATCTACTTCTACCTTTCCATCCCTAAAGTAAACATAACTGAATTGTGGTCACTATCATCAAAGTGCTCACCTACGTCCAAATCTAACACCTGGCCTGGTTCATTACCCAGTACCAAATCCAATGTGACCTCGCCTCTTGTTGGCCTATCTACATACTGTATCAGGAAGCCCTCCTGCACATATTGGACAAAAACTGACCCATCTAAAGTACTTGAATTATAGCGTTTCAAGTCAATATTTGGAATGTTAAAGTCCCTCATAACAACTACCCTGTTACTCTCGCTCCTATCCAGAATCATCTTTGCAATCCTTTCCTCTACGTCTCTGGAACTATTCGGAGTCATACAGAAAACTCCTAACAGGGTAACCTCACCTTTCCTGTTTCTAATGTCAGCCAATACTACCTCAATGGACGAGTCCTTGTCAAATGTCCTTTCTGCCACTGTAATACTGTTCTTGACTAACAATGCCACACCTCCCCCTCTTTTACCACCTTCCCTGTTCTTACTGAAACATCTAAATCCCAGAACCTGCAATAACCATTCCTGTCCCTGCTCTATCCATGTCACCAAAATGGCCACACCATCGAAGTCCTAGGAACCAACCCATGCTGCAAGTTCACCCACCTTATTCTGGAGCTCCTGGCATTGAAGTAGACACACTTCAACCCACCTTCTTACACTTACAGCTTACACTGGATTTCAGAGGTCTGCGGGTACACTCCTGCAACCTTGAAACTTTATTCATGACCTCACTACTCTCAACCTCCTGTACAATGGAGCTACAATTCAGTTTCCCATCCCCCCTCTGAATTAGTTTCAACCCTCCTGAAGAGCATTAACACATCTCCCCCGCCCCCCAGGACATGGGGAAAATGTGCAAACTCCACACAGTCAGTCTCCCAAGGTTGGAATTGAACCCGGGTCCCAGGCGCTGCGAGGCAAGGGTGCTAACCACTGTGCCAATTAAAGTTTTGACTTTAACTTTTCAATCTCTCGCTGACATTTTGAATGTTCTGCAGTGCACGGGCTCTGGGTTTTTTTGCCTAGCTTCTGCAGGACTCTGAGCGCAATGTGCATTTCTCGACCAGATGGTCCACAGCTTTTTGGGCTGTGTCCCAATTATTGATTGCATGCTGCGCCTCCCAGTGTGCCCTATCTCACTGAGGTCTGAGACTGTCCCCAAAGTGTACCATGTTCTCTTAGTTCCTCTGCTTTTGACTCTTACTTTCTCCAGTTCCTGCTTCACTTTTTCCCAAGAATAAGATATTCATTAGGAAGAGCTGATTCCCGATGAAGAGGTTATGTTCGAACCGTTGACTCCCCTGCTCCTCGGATGGTGCCTGACCGGCTGTGCTTTTCCAGCACCACCACACTTTTCGACTCTGATCTCCAGCATCTGCAGTCTTCACTTTCTCCTCACTTTTTCCTGCTCCTTACTAAACATCCTCTCACCTGCTCCATGCAGCTGGCTATCACTATAGACTTGCTGAGGTTTGAATTGCACTTCCCTTCAGTTTTCCACACCATCTCCCTGCATTTCAGTCCTGCAGGTCCCAGACATAATATTTGCTATGTTCGACCCACTTGGGCCTTTTCTTATTTAGTATCTTCTGAGTACCTCCTCCCTCTCTGAGCACTGTGCCATTTCTCTTTTTTTTCTTCCTAATTTCCTGCTCTCTCCTTCTCTGATGCTCTGTCTCACTCTGGGTCCTTCATCCTGTATTAATTGCTTTTTTATTTCTCTGTGACATTGGGTTCTCAACCTTTATGACTATCTCTTACCTTGTCGGTCCATGACCTTACTCTAGCTTCCCTATACCCAAGTAGTTCCCCAACCTCAATATCTGTTTTCACTCCACTTCGAGTGTCCCCTGGCCCTGTTCTGTGTTCGGCTTCCTTGCCTCTTTTTTTCAAGACTTCCTTTTCCGTGGGTCCCCAATCCTATATAACTCTGGCTGTTTGTCCTCCTCACGTTACACGTTCTTGGCTTATGACCCAATCACTGGTTAGAAACCTTTATTCTCTTGCAACAACTTGAAGCCTGGCCATCACGTGGGATAGCTTACACTGGATTTCAGAGGTTGACACAAACACTTCTAATCAAAGCCGACCCAGGAAAGACAAAGTTATCCACACTTTAAACACTTTGAACAGTTTATGTAATTAAAACGCTTTACTCGAGTGTTCTTATCAGTGAGATAGACAATGGGACATAGAATTCGATTTGTGATTCAACTCGATTTTATTAACTAAATATTTCTTATTAAAGGCAGTCTTATAATATTTACTGTCTCTATCTTTATCCACCTGAGAAAGGGTATTACCCACAACAATCCATGTGCTTGAACTGGGCCAATGTTTTTCCTCTCTGCTGTGGGGCTGGCTCTCTTCGACAAAGGTAGGTCTTGAAATTCATGGGTTATCTCTTCCTTTGGTTGCCACATGGTCTTCTGCCATGGGCGTTATTGTGAGTCTTACTGTGAGTCTTCACTAAGTGGGTACGTTTCCAGATATGTGTTTCTATCCCCCTTAGCCTGGACCTTCCAGAATGTTCTGTGACCTTTGGCCAATGGGATCGTGAGCTGGTTTCAAATCATCCAATGGGGTTATGCCAACAGCTTCACTGGTCCCATGCCATGAAGTGTAAAGTGCACATCCTCAGACACTGGCTGGAAGTGAAGGTGTCATAATGTCTGATTGATACTTTCCCACTTCACTACCCTTGGACTAGTTGTAACTGGTTCTCCCTAAACCTTTGTGATCTCTTTGACTTCTGCTTCCACTGTTCTCTGCAGCCAATAGCTGCTGCCTGCTGTTTAGCTTAGTTTGGCTAATTTTCCGTCAGGATTGATTTCTCCAGTGTGTGCCAATTTTGAGCCTGTCATTATTTTACCATATATTTGTGAGTAAAAAAGTTTGTCATTAGTTTTTTTACCAGTGTATAAAAATGTACAGTTGCAAGTTGACAATTTGCCTAATTTTATATTTGCTGGCCCAAGGAGCACCAAATGACAGGTGGTGGTATGCCGAGGAGAGCAGTGGAGACCCAATGAAGACATGTCTGGATGAAAAATCTTCATAGTATGCCTGTCCCTGGGCCTCAAAATCTTCCCTGGTTTGTGCCTCAGATCAGTCCAGGGCCAACTTTGTTTCCTTACCATTATACGGCCTTACTTTGTTTACAGCTGATTTGAGTATCCTACTGCAGCACTGCTAACAATTTCTTATTCAGCAGAAATCCCAGCAGGATCTGGCTTTTTCAAAATTGACCTTTAACCTTTGCTCACCTCAAAGCTGAGTCCATATGGTCAGCAAGCACCTGCTCCAATCCTACATCCCCAAAAGGAGGGAACTGCAACTCACCTTCAATACCTCCTCCTTTTCATTCTGTTTTGTCAAAGGAGTAAAATTGAAAGTATAATATTGTGGAATACTTCAAGTAGCACATGTTCATGTGAAATAATATGCTGCCCAAAACTATTTAAATTTTCACTACTTAAGGAGGATCTTCTAGGTGCGAATGTAGTCTGTGATATGATTCCATGAAGATTAGGAAATTGTAACACAGATGCACCAATGTGGGCCACAGATCAGACAGTTAATTAACTATTAATAGTTCATGAGATGCTATAGCATACTTCATCAAGTAGTGGTAGCTAAACAACAAAGTATGTGGAAAAGCCACATCATTTCTGAGAAGCAATGAAGCAACACCATGTGCAGTGTGCTGCCTATAGAAACAAAGAAAATAGGAGAATGAGTAGGCAATGTGACCTCTCAGCCTGCCCCATCATTCAATATGATCATTGCTGGTCATCAAGCTCAAAACCCTGAACCCACCCTCCCTCTGTGTCAATTGATCCCTTTAGCCACCACAGCTAGGTCTGCCTCCTTCCTGAAAACCGGTAATGTTTTGGCCTCAATAGCTTTCTGTGGTAGTGGATTCCACAGGCTCAACAATCTATGGATGAAGAAATTTCTCCTCATCTCAGTCCTCACCCCTTATTCTTAAATTTTGACCCTTAGTTTTAGACTCCTGTACCATCAGGACCATCCTTCCTGCATTTCCTGTCTAGTCCTGATAGAAGTTTGTAGGTTTCTATGAAATATCCCCTTATTCTTCTAAACTCTAGTGAATACAATCCTAACCCCTTCAATCTCACCTCATACATAAGTCATGCCATCCCATGAATCAATTGGTGCACACCCACTATAGTAAGATCACCCTTCCTCAGATAAGGAGACCAAAGCTGCAAGCCGTATTCCAGGTGTGGCCTCACCAATGTCATGTATAATTACATGAGGGAATCCTTGTTTCTATTCTCAAATCCTCTCACTATGAAGATCAACATACAATTTGCCTTCTTTATTGCCTGCTGCACCTGTATACTTACTTTCAGCAAACAGTACATTTGGACACCAAAGTCTCATTGAAAATTCCACTTGCTTGATTTACAGCCATTCAAATAATAATCTGCCTTCCTATTTTTGCTAACAAAGAGGATTACTTCACATTTATCCATGTTGTACTGCACTGCCACACATTTGCCCTCTCACTCAGCCTGTCCAGATTAAACTGCAATATTTCTGCATCCTCCTCACAGCTTAGCTTTGTATCATCTACAAATTTTGAGACATTACATTTAGTTCCCTCACCTAAATTGTTCACATATATTGTGAATAGTTGGAGTCCTAGTACCATTCACTGCGATACTCCACTGGTTGCTGTCTACTGTTCAGTTAAAGACCTATTTTTTCCACTCTTTGTTTCCTGTCCACCAATCAATTTTCTATTCATCTCAATACACTATTCCATTCGCATGTGGTTTAAATTTTACACAGTAATATCTAATGTGGAACTTTGCTGAAACCCTTCTGAAAGCCCAAATAAACCACATCCACTGGCTTCCATGAACAACTCCTCGTTACATCCTCAAACTCCAGTAGATTTGTCAAGCATGATTTCTCTTTTGTAAATCCATGCTGACTGTGACTATTCTACAACTGTGCCCCAAGTGCTGTGCAATCTTGGACTCTAATATGGTAATGGACTCTAGCATCTTCTCCACTACTAACATCAGACTCACTGGTCGAGAATTCCCTGTTTTCTCTCTATCTTCCTTTTTAAATAGTGGGGTTACATTAGCTACCCTCCAATTTGTAGAAACTGTTCCAATGTCTAAAGAATCTTGGAAGCTGACCACCAATACATCCGTTATTTCTAAGGCCACTTCCTTAAGTACTCTGGGATGTAAATGATCAGGTCTTGGGGATTTATCAGCCTTCAATCCCATCAAGTTTTCAACACCATTTCACTACTAATTCAAATTTGCTTCAGTTCCTCCCTTTCACTAAATCATTGTATTCCCCATTGTTTTAGTGTGTTATTCATGTCCTCCTTTGTGAAGACAGAACGAGGTATGAATTCAGTTCGCTAGCCATTTCTTTATTCCCTATTATAAATTACCCACCTCCGACTGTAAGGGACCAACGTTAATTTTCACCACTCCTTTTCTCTTTACATACCTATAGAAACTTATTGTTGTCAAGCTACAATGTGCTGTGATGCCTCATCATGCTGGTTTTCTGATTTCAGTGCAAATGAAAGAAGAAAGGAAATGTGTAATTTTGCAGTGAATTCTACTGATGGCCATTTATGTATGTCTAAGTTCAAAAGATCTGTGGAAGTAGAGAGTCTGGACAGGAATGTGTGTCTCACAGAGGGACTGATGATTGGGAGCTCTTTGCTTACTTTTATTGGAACATTAAGATTGCAGATACACTTCTGGAAATTTTTGAAGCAACTAATAAATTGACCAAAAAACGATTTTCATTTTGGTTATCAGTATCTGCTTTTAAGCATTTGCATGTTTATACTAGACAGTGAAATAGAACTAATAAACATCTGTTAGTATTTCCATATGTTTCTTTCATAAATCATTTACATAAACCACTCAAGTGCTTGACATTGCTTCACCAGTTAGTTGTTTGCAGTTACTATATGATGGAAAGAAGGAAGAAAAGAGATTCTCCTAATCTGCAGTCTTGGAGCTGATTTTAATGGCAACAGTAATGGCTGCAATAATAAGCCAGAAAACTGAGGGCAGCTGGCCACCATCATTTCCAGGAGCCCTTTTGTAGTTCAACGCTCATTAAGCAGCTTACTGCCTGGCAAGATGGCTTTGGTCCCTTTAAGAATGGAGATACCATGTCCAAGAACACAGGCTTCTCAGTCCCAGAAGTGCTACTAGGACAGTGGACAATAATGAGATTGCAATCAGGCAACATGAATAATCAAGGCTCCAGATCCCAGGTAAGTGCATTGGGTTTGTTGGGCAACTTGGGCTATTCCTGGTATTTGGTTGGGGGTGGTTTCTACTGAAGGCAGAGAGAGAGGAGTTTCAGTACACATGTTCCTCATCATCAGGGCAGGGGTCTGGTTGTGGAAGTTTTCAGTGGGCCATAAAGTACCAAATTAATCAGGAGCTCCCTCCGACCACAAACCTGCAAGTAGGCCATCTTTCATATTGGTATGCCATAGGGCAATCCACCCCCATCTCGCCATTGCAGGAATATCAATAGTGGTGGGATGAGGCACTTAAGTGGCCATTAATTGGCCTCCAGGGAAAAAGGCCATTCTTAACCTTCTCTGCTTCTGAATGAATCACAGGGAGTTGAGAAATCAACCAGCATCCCACCCCCTTTCATTCTCTTGATTCTATGCCTCCCATACTTATTAGTGCACTTCCAAAGGCCTGATTAAATCCTGTTCACAATTTCTGTCCCATGTTGCTTGAATTTAATTTATAATCATATTAAAATGTTAACTGGTAACACAGTTAGGATTCTTGAAACATGGTATCCTTAGAAGAACTCTCTTTAACCAAACTATTGGTGCCCTTCTCCAAATTTTATCATTCATCCTTTCAAACCTAAGTGAAGTACCTACTGATATTTTTTCTCTATTGAGGTGTTACAGCATTTGGTTCCACTGTATTGTTGAAATCTAGATTGAAACATTACAGTGTTTCTCACTGTCAAGCAAATACAGCTTTTGTTCTATGCATTGCTTTCTGGAAAGAATCATTTTGGTATGTGTTTCCCAGTTTCTGTATAACACTGCTGCCTCCAGAAGGCATTTTCTTTGTTTGCTTTACAGAGTCTAGCAGAAAACCTGTGACATTGGCCACATATTTAATTGCATTTTCTATCCAATGATTTATAATAACAAATTCTGAAAAACAAAACTCAGATCTGGCAATGATAAAGATCATGGTCCTGGTGTGTGCTGATATTACACAGTTTCTTTTTCTGCTTTCTCTTTTATTGATTGCTTTTCCAATACTAAATCAATAAGAGGTCAAAATTATCTTTGGTTTATCATCTGAAACATCTGATGCAATTGTTTTTGGTCGACAACACCACTTATGTGTTTTTGCTTTTCGCTCACTGGAGGAAAGTTTAATTAGCTGTGCATAGGAATAGTGAGCGTTTTTTAAAAACTGTTTCCTAACTCACATATTGTTTTGTATGTCTTAATTTTCTTCTTTTTGACCTTTTTCAGTAACTCTTTTCCATTTCCTCGATCTGTCCTTATAATCATCTCTGCTCCAAACGATCAGTCCTAAAGCATTAGCGTTTCCTTTAATAACAGAAGTGGTGATGTTGGTGAGACTAGCATTTATTGCGCATTCCTAATTATCCTGGAGAAGGTGATGGTGACCTGTCTTCTTGAACCACTGCAGTTAGGAAGGGAGTTCCAAGAGTTTTACCTGGTAACTGTGAAGGAACAGCAAGATCATTTCAAGTCAGATTGATGCATGTCTTTGAGGGGTGGTGACTTTAGCAAGTGGCTTTGAAGGGTGGCATCCTTGTTCCCACACCTTTTCCAGGTGGTAGAAGCCACAAGTTGGGAAGGTCCTGTCCAAGGAAATTTGATGACTCTAGCGCACGATGGCTCAGTGGTTAGCACTGCTGCCTCACAGCGGCAGGGACCCAAGTTCGATTCCAGCCTCGGGTGACTGGCTGTGTGGAGTTTGCACATTCTCCCTGTATCTACATGGGTTTCCTTCAGATACGTGTTCAGATGTGCAGGTTGGGTGAATTGGCCATGCTAAGATTGCCCATAGTGTTCAGCGATGTGTAGATTAGGTACATTAGTCAGGGAAATGTAGAGCAATAGGTTAGGGGTCTGGGTCTGGTTGGGTTACTCTTCAGAGGGTCGGTGTGGGTTGTTGGGCCAAACAGCCTGTTTCCACACTGTAGGGATTCTAAGCAGTTCAACTTGTAGATGGTATACACTGCTGCCACTATGTATGATCGGTTAAGGGGATGAATGTTGAAGATGATAGATGGGATGCCAATCAAGTTGGCAGCTTTGTCCTGGATGATGTAAATGAAGCTGCTTGAGTGTTGTTAGAGCTACACACATTCAAGCAAGTCCAGATTACTTCATCACACTCTTGACTTGTGTCTTGTAGATGGTGAGCAGGCATTGCAGTGAGTTACTCTCTGCAAAATTCCTAACATCTGACCTGATCTTGTAGCCATGGTTAAATGGCCACTCCAAATCAGCTTCTTGTCAATGGTAACACCAAGGATATTGAGAGTGGGGAATTTAGCAATAATAATACCATTGAATGTTATGGGGTGATGGTTACATTTTCCTTTGCTAGAGATGGTCTTTGACTGTTACTTGCCATTTATTAGCCTAAGTCTGGATATTGTCCAGGTTGCACATTGACACTAACACCTTTAGTAATTGAAGAGTCATAAATGGTTCTGAAAATTGTGCAATCATCAGTGAACATCTTCACTTCTGAGCTTATGATGGAGGGAAGGTCATTGAGAAACTGAAGTTGATTTGGCCTAAGACAATAAACTGAGAAACTTCTAAATTGATGACCTTCAACTGCTATGATTGACCTCCAAAAACAACATACATCTTCTTTTGTGCCAGGTTTGACTCTAACCAATTAAACATTTTCCTCTGATTCCCTGGCTTGCTAGGGATGTTTGATATTACAGCCAATCAAATGTTGCTTTAATGTCAAGGACAGTCTCTTTCAACTGACTTCTGAAGTTCAACCAAGAAAAGTGTGAAGTGATTTATTTTGGAAGGTTGAATTTGAGTGCAGACTACAGGGTTAAAGGCAGGATTCTTGACAGTGTGGAGGAACAGAGGAATCTTGAGGTCCATGTCCATAGATCCCTCAAAGTTGCCACCCAAGTTGATGGGGTTGTTAATAAGATGTTTTGGCTTTCATTAGCAGGGGAGTTAAGTTTAAGAGCAGCAAGATTATGCTGCAGCTCTTTAAAGCCCTGGTTAGACCACACTTGGAATACTGTGTTCAGTTCTGGTCGCTTCATTATAGGAAGGATGTGGAAGCTGTAGAGAGGATGCAGAGGAGATTTACGAGGATGCTGCCTGGACTGGAGGACATGTCTTATGAAAAAAGGTTAAGGGAGCTAAGGCTTTTCTCATTGGAGCGGAGAAGGATGAGAGGTGACTTGATAGAGGTGTACAAGATTATGAGAGGCATTAGTTAGAGTAGATAGCGCCATTTCAATGGCGGAAATGGCTATGATGAGGGAGTATAATTTTAAGGTGATTGGAGGAAGGTTTAGGGGAGATGTCAGAAGTAGGTTCTTTACACACAGAAAGTAGTGGGTGCATGGAATGCCCTGCCAATAATGGTAATAAAGTCAGATACGTTAGGGATATTAAAGCGATTCTTGGAGAGGCACATGGATGATAGTAAAATGAAAGGTACGTAGGTTAGTTTGATCTTAGAGTAGTATAAAAGATGAGCACAACATCAAGGACCAAAGGGCCTGTACTGTGCTGTACTGCTCTATGTTCTAATTGTCGAGGTTTCAACCAAGGCTGAACCAAGGACAGGAGCTCATTGGCCCTGGGAGAACTGTCCTTGAGACCAATCCTTAATTTTTTTTTGTGGTTAGGTTTCTTGCCGGGTCTGGAAGTTGTTGTACTGCTGGTGCAGGTCGGGTAGTTTGGGTCAGGCTGAGTTGGGTAGAATGGGCCAAGTGCTTCGTTGGGGTCAAGAGTCCCTTGGACTACTTAAATAATGGGAAAAGACCAGTAGCAAAGCTAATAAAAAGCTTAGAGGAGAACGTGACTGCAGATGCTGGAGATCAGAGCTGAAAATGTGTTGCTGGAAAAGCGCAGCAGGTCAGGCAGCATCCAAGGAACAGGAGAATCGACGTTTCGGGCATAAGCCCTTCTTCATATGCCTTTCGGGCATAAGCCCTGAAGAAGGGCTTATGCCCGAAACGTCGATTCTCCTGTTCCTTGGATGCTGCCTGACCTGCTGCGCTTTTCCAGCAACACATTTTCAGCTAATAAAAAGCTTACACAATTGCAAGACCTAACTGAACTAGCCAGAAAGATATTTTAATCATTCTATAAGAATTAAAATTCATGCTGTCAATTTATTAAAGTGCCCAATTTTCAAACATTTCTAGTTTTTCAATATCTAGATTTTAAAAACTGTACTTGCATAATACGCATTGATGCTGATAGTGGTAGACTTTAGGGTGATCCAGTTAGGAGTGGTGAAATAAGGAGTGGATTGACTGTTTCAATTCAATACAATGAAATATGAAATGAACAATTATTATAAGAGAATACTACATATAAGTAAAGGGCACAAAATGGATAAGTATCTATATAATCAAAGCCTTAAAATGCATGGCAAGTTGATAAAATCATGAAAAGGTTTATAGCTTAGTTGAGTTTGCATATAGAGGCATGAACTATGAGAGTAAAGAGATCAAACTGGAATTTTATAAATCACTGATTAGGCTTCAGCTGCAGTTTTGTGGATATTGTTAGAAATTACATTGCTGGAAAGATATGTAGGCTTTAAAAGGGTACAGAGGTTTGTCAAGTTATTTTCAGGGAAAAAGACCTTCAGCAACGAGGAAAGTTTGGAAAAGTTGAAGCTGTTCTCCTTGATAAAAAGAAGCTTAAGAGATGACTTAATAGAGGCTTTCAAACGACACACCTTCTAATTTTTTTGGAGTGTGAGAGCTATTGTCTTAAGTACTCTAGCCTTTTAAATTTAGTTCTGCGGGGCCACACACATATGGTTACTCAAAGGAACCAATTTGTGCAAAACTCATGCAAAAGCTTTGATGGGATATGGTACAGAGATATAACTGAAAGGACCATGTTGCTGTCTTATCATTCTCCTGCTTAGGTTGACAGGTTAAGAACAGGGATGTGGGGAATGTAATTTTAACATTGACTCTTGCATTTAATTGTGATAAAAATTACTAGTAGTTTTAAATCTGTCATTTTTTTGCATTGAGGTAAAGAAATAATTGGTTAATGTAGTGTTGTATATTCAAAAATATCCCTTTTACAGTTTGAGGAAAACAACATTTCAAATGATACTGCAATGCCTGCTAGGTCCAAAGACCTAGTGAAAACGAACCAGATGCCATGAGAATATCCTGTGATCCAATTGCTGGCTTTTGAGGAATGAATTGGAAATTAATCTGTGTTACTAACTGTTCTATGAGGAAATGGTTAACACTGGCAATAACAAAGCAATGTTAACACTTGTTTTTGTAAACATCACAGAATATAATGGGCTTCTGTCGAAATGAGACTTTTGGCAATAGTAAATCAAAAGTTAAAACTACACAGTGAAATAAGTTATAAAAGGCATAGGGAGAAACTAACACAGTGAAAGATCCTATAGGAAAAATGTGTCCTAAAGGATGGAACAAAAAATAAGTTTTTGTTTTGGTTAGATGTCTAGTGTTGAGCATATATAGATTTATCGTATGGCTGAGATTTGGAACCTATTCATGATAGGGGAGTCTAAAACTAGAAGGCTTAGATTTAAGGTGAGGGAGAAATATAAAAGGGTCTAGAGGGCAATTTTTCCACACAGAACGGGATCAGTGTCTGGAATGGGTGGCCAGAGGTAGTTGTGGAAGTAAGTACAGTTTTGTCATTTAAGAAACATTTAGACAGGTACATGGTTGGGACAGGTATGGAGGGATATGGATCAAACGCAGGCAAATGGGACTCGTTTAAATTGTGAAAACTGGGTGGTATGAGCAAGCTGGGCTGAAGGGCCTGTTTCTATGCTGTTGACCTCTATCATTCTATGACTCTAAGGGCTTTTGGGTCTAGCGGGAATCATTGCTTTCAAGATAATAAGAGATTTTGAACAAGTGGATAGAGAAAACCTGTTTCCTCTGATGATTAGGCCAATAACTTGAGGCGATAGGTTGAAAATCATTAAAAAAGTTTTGAGGGAAATTAAGGAGGCAGTTACTCACTTACAGAGTTATCAGAAAGATAGCGGAAGCTGATTCTACAAATTATTTAAATGGGAGGTGATTATGAGGATGAGGAACATAAAAGACTACAGACAAAAATCAATAGTATGGGACTTTGTACAACTTGCTTTTAGTAAACTATAACATGTATGACAATCCAAATGGGCCTCATTCTGTGTATAGTTGTTCTGAATCTATGATTCTCATTTTTAAACATTTTTAAGATATCTGGCTGCATTTCCAGATTATAGTATCCAAATTTCATAATAGTGCAATGAAAAATCTACCACGCATTCCATACAATGCAATCATTATCCAATCTGAACCTCTGTGTTTGATTTTCCCTGGTTACGTTTGAAGATTTCTGCAGTTTTTTTTCAAAAAATGGCAGCAAGAAATATCATCATGTAGACAGAAAGAAATAAAGTACATGCCAAGAAAGAACAATACATGTTGTGTGACAATACTGTAGTTTCTTGGCAATACTTTGACACAGTACTTTTTCACACAATTTATATCATGCTTTACTCAGTTTAAAGACCTCCCACCCTGGTAATGGTCTTTTCCAATCTCTCCTGTCAGGTAGACGATATAGAAGCTTGAACACACGCACCAACAGGTTCGAGAATAGTTCCTTCCCTGCTGTTATTAGACTGCTGAATGGACTGTCTAACATCAAATAATGTAGATCTTGCTGTGGGATTGGGTTCAAATAACAACCGGAATCGGTGAGTGGCGAAAATAGCCCCTTTTATTCAGCAATCACAGCACAAGATCAAGGCCGCAATATAATCCTGAAATACAGTTCTTACCAGAGCCTCTTTGTATATAGTTCTTACATATAATAAAATTCCATTACTATGGTGTTACTATTTTTTATCTCTAGTTCACAAGGTTTGAAGGGATGTCTGTCTAGTCTGCTTATATAGTTAGGAAGTGTCCTTTTGTCTTTTAAATTAGTAAATATTAGTAAAAATGTTAGGCCTAAATGCTCTAAATAAATTTTAAAAATATGTATGCCTAATAAACGAATGGAGGATATTAAACTGATTACTGCAGCTGGGTTGCGAGATTTACTTACTATTTGTCAGTATGAGTTTCATTAATTCATGCAATTTCAAGGAAGCGCTGTTTTGTCAGTTAGTTTCTTAAAGGTATTTGACAGATATTTAATCTGTTGTGGTTCTGTTCGCCGAGCTGGAAGTTTTTGTTGCAAACGTTTCGTCCCCTGGCTAGGCGACATCATCAGTGCTTGGGAGCCTCTTGCGAAGCGCTTCTTTGATGTTTCCTCCGGTGTTTATAGTGGTCTGTCCCTGCCGCTTTCGGTTGTCAGTTTCAGCTGTCTGCTGTAGTGGTTGGTATATTGGGTCCAGGTCGATGTGTTTGTTGATGGAGTTTGTGGATGAATGCCATGCCTCTAGGAATTCCCTGGCTGTTCTCTGTCTGGCTTGCCCTATGATAGTAGTGTTGTCCCAGTCACCCCGCATTGCCCGTTTCTACCTCCTGTCCAAAATCCACAAACCTGACTGCCCCGGCCGACCCATTATCTCAGCCTGTTCCTGCTCCACCAAACTCATCTCTGCATACCTCGACACGGTCCTGTCCCCCTTAGTCCAAGAACTCCCCACCTACATTCGGGACACCACCCATGCCCTCCACCTCCTCCATGATTTTCGCTTCCCCGGCCCCCAACGCCTTATCTTCACCATGGACATCCAGTCCCTATACACCTCCATTCCCTATCACGAAGGCCTCAAAGCCCTCCGCTTCTTCCTTTCCCGCTGAACCATAAGACCATAAGATCATAAGACATAGGAGCAGAAGTAAGGCCATTCGGCCCATCGAGTCCACTCCGCCATTCAATCATGGCTGATGGGCATTTCAACTCCACTTACCTGCATTCTCCCCATAGCCCTTAAATTCTTGATGTCACAAGGAATTATCAATTTCTGCCTTGAAGACATTTGGCGTCCCAGCCTCCACTGCACTCTGCGGCAATGAATTCCACAGGCCCACCACTCTCTGGCTGAAGAAATGTCTCCGCATTTCTGTTCTGAATTTACCCCCTCTAATTCTAAAAACCAGTATCCTTCCACTGACATCCTCCTTCGACTGACTGAACTGGTCCTCACTCTGAACAATTTCTCTTTCCAATCCTCCCACTTCCTCCTAACCAAAGGAGTAGCCATGGGCACCCGCATGGGCCCCAGCTATGCCTGCAACTTCATCGGATATGTGGAACAGTCCATCTTCCGCAGCTACACTGGCACCACCCCCCACCTTTTCCTCCGCAACATCGATGACTGTATCGGCACTAGCTCGTGTTCCCACAAGGAGGTTGAACAGTTCATCCACTTTACTAACACCTTCCACCTCGACCTCAAATTTACCTGGACCACCTCAGACTCCTCCCTTCCCTTCCTAGACATCTCCATTTCTATCTCGGGCGACTGACTCAACACGGACATTTACTATAAACCGACCGACCCCCACAACTACCTAGATTACACCTCCTCCCACCCTGCCCCCTGTAAAAACGCCATCCCATATTCCCAATTCCTTTGCCCCCACCGCATCTGCTCCCAGGAGAACCAATTCCAATACTGAACAACCCAGATGGCTTCCTTCTTCAAAGACCGCAATTTCTCCTCAGACGTAGTTGACGATGCTCTCCACCGCATCTCCTCTACTTCCCGCTCCTCCGCCCTTGAACCCCACCCCTCCGCCCTTGAACCCCACCCCTCCAATTGCCAGCAGGACAGAACCCCACTGGTCCTCAGCTGCCACCCCACCAACCTCCAGATACATTGTATCATCCTTCGTCATTTCCGCCACCTCCAAACAGACCCCACCACCAAGGATATATTTCCCTCCCCTCCCCTATCAGCGTTCCGGAAAGACCACTCCCTCCGCGACTC
>NC_057741.1:5286550-5395384 GCF_004010195.1 Chiloscyllium plagiosum
TGACCTGCAATCTTCTTCCCGACCTCTCCGCCCCCACTCCCTCTCCGGCCTATCACCCTCACCTTAACCTCCTTCCACCTATTGCATTCCCAACGCCCCTCCCCCAAGTTTCTCCTCCCTACCTTTTATCTTAGCCTGCTTGGCACACCCTCCTCATTCCTGAAGAAAGACTTATGCCTGAAATGTCGATTCTCCTGCTCCTTGGATATTGCCTGACCTGCTGCACTTTTCCAGCAACACATTTTTCAGCTCTAATATTCTGGAGATCTGACTTCAAATGCCTCATAGCCGATGATGGAAACTGAATTCAGTAATAAAAAAAGACTGGAGTTAAAAATCTATTGATGACCACAAAACCATTATTGACTGTCAGGAAACTCTCATCGGCTCACTAACATCATTCAAGGAAGAAAATCTGTCATCCCCACCTGGTCAGGCCTACATGTGACTCCAGACCAACAGCAAGGTGATTGACTCTCAACTGCCCTCTGAAATGGTCTAGCAGCTATCCAGTTGTACCAAATGCTATAATGTCACAACAAAGAAATGAGACAGACAGTGACCTAGGCATTGGGAAAATACAAAAGTAAGAACAGCCCTGTGGACTCTACAGAGTCCTTCTTAATAACATTTAAAGGCTAGTACCAAAATTGGGAGAGCTGCCTCACAGACTAGTCAAGTGACAATTTGACATATTCAAACTCCTGGAATCAAACCTTACAGACAATGTCCCAAACACCATAATCACCATCACTGGATATGTCCTGTCCCTACTGGCAGGACAGACCCAGCAGAGGTGGTACACAGTGGTATATAGTTGGGTGGGAGCTGCGCTGGGAGTCCTCAACATTGATCTAGACTCTTCAGGTTAAACATGGACAAGGAAATCTCCTGCTGATTACCACTGTTATGGACCAGACCAAGGTCAGTAGATAAATTGGAACAACACCAACTGCAAGTTCTCCTCCAAACCACTCACCATGCTGACTTGGAAATACATCACTTGTCCCTCAATGTTACTGAGTCAAAATCCTGGAACTCCCTTCCGAAGGGTCAACCTACAGCATATGAACTGCAGCAGTTCAAGAAGGCAACTCACCACCACCTTCTCAAGGGAAACTAGGGATGGCCAAATCCTCAACTCCTCTTATGAACTCATGCCTTTCACTTTAAAGTTATGCCCCTTTGTTATTGACCCTTTGACTAAAAGGAACAGCTGCTCTCTATTCACACTGTCCATGCCCCTAATGATCTTATATACCTCTATTGGGTCACCCCACAACTTTCTCTGTTCCAAACAAAACATCCTAAGCTTATCCAGCCTCACTGCATAGCAGAAATTGTCCATCTCAGGTAACAGCCTGATGAATTTCCTTAACACCCCTCCAGTGCCATCACATCCTTTCTATAGTGTGATGATCAGGTTAAGAATTTTTATTCCAACATTCCCATCATTATTTAAATGGTACATTCAGCTTCTCACTGTTAAGCGGCAACTATCTTATTTCCATACTTTGCATCACATTATTAAACCAATTTGCTTTATTTTTGCATTATTTCCAATTCCACTCTCCTTCCATGAGAAACTAGACACTGCAAATGTCTGACGTGTAAGTCAGACCAGGTGCCTGGCAGCTGTAGTTCACGATTACTCGTCCCATCTAACAGCCAACATCCAACTGTATCGTCACCACAATGTTCCTGAATGTTCCATGACCGTCTGTCTCCTCCACCCAATGACAAACTTCGAGCCATTAAATGCTGGCCTGTTAGCGATGCCCACATCCCACAATAAAATTATGAAAGCATACATCGGGTCAGATTAATACTTCTACTTATATATTTCTTACAAATTGAACTGCTTAAATAAGACAAGATAGGGACTTTAGTCTGCAGTTGGAGTGTTTAGAGTGGAAGTAATTTCCCCAGAATAATTAGTATTCTTTAAAGTAAATAACTTACTAGCTGTATTTTAAGGGAAGTCATAGCACCAGAGATTGCACCAGTGATATGGTCCTCCTGCACTATATGGGAGGTCATGGACATTTCCAGTGTCCTTCACAAACATTTGCCCTGGAAATATGTCCAGCTACAGCTACTGGTTAACCATATTTCACGGCTGGAGCTGCAGATGGACTCACTGTGGAGCATCTGAGATGCTGAAATTGTCATGGACAGCAAGTTTAGTGAGGTAGTCACACAGATAGATATACACAGTTATCATATAGTTGTAATTAAACAGTCAAAGCTGCATAGCGACCAATGGGAACAGAACATCCAGGGGTATTAATATTCAGGAAGGAGAGGCAAACAAAGAAAGGAGACAAGGTAAGCAAAAGAGGACAAAATGATTGATCAAGAGTGAGGTAAGTAGAGTTTGTGAGTTACCTTGCAGGAGACATAGAAACTGACTATAAAAGCTTTCATAAATCTGTGAAGTAAAAGCAGTTAGCAAATACAAAAATAGGTCCCTCACAGTCAAAAACAAAGATATGGCAGAAGAATTGAATATATATTTTGGTCTATCTTCACAAATGAGCAAACAAAAAATTCAAAAAATTGTTTGGGAACCAATGGTCAAGTGAGAGTAAAGAATTGCAAAAAAAAATATTCATTTAAAAAACAGCGTTTGTGAAGTCAATGGGGTTAAAGGTTGATAAATTCACAAGGCTTGATAATCTATATCCCAGAGTACTAAAGGAAGTGGCCCAGGAAATATTGGATGCATTGATGGTTATCTTCCAGATTCCTACAGACTCTGGAGCAGTTCCTACAGATTGAAGAGTGGAATATGTAACCTCACTATGTAAAAAAGGAGAGTCAGAAAAAAAAGGATGACAGATCATTATGTATTATAATTAGTGCATGTTATGTTGGGACAATGTCCCTTTAAAAGATGAGTTACGCAACATAGATGAATATTTAGCTTGTGCTCACAGAGCTTGTTCAGACTGTAGAGAGTGCATAGCTTCGAAAGCCTCTCTGAGAGGTTACAGAAAATAACAAATTCATAGTTCTTAGTTCTGACTGGAGCCTAGAAACTCCCCAGTACAGAACACGGATCAGTTACCCTAATATCAGCAGTGGGGACAATGCTAGCGTCTATTATGAAAGACGTAATAACAGAACACTTGGGAAGCATTAACAGGAGTAAACAAAGTGAGCTTGCATTTATAAAAGGGAAATCATGCTTAACTAATCTACAACTAATTTCCTGGCAATTTTTGAGGATTTAACTAGCAGAATAGGTCATGGACTGAATGTGGTATATTTGAATTACACAAGGCTTTTGATAAGTTTCCACATAAGAGGCTAATGGGAAAAATTAAAGCACACAGGACTGTCGGTAATATATACTGCCATGGATTGAAAATTGGTTGACAGACCAGAAACAAAGAGTGGGAAAAAATGAATGTTTTTTTCCATGTGGCTGGTGGTGACTATTTGCTCATTCAGGAATCAGTGCTTGGGCCCAAGCTATTGACTTGGAAGCAGAAATCAAATGCAATATTTCCAAGCTTGCTAATAGCACAAAATTATCTGAGATTGTCAATTGTGAGGAGGATGCAAGGAGGCTATAGAATGATCAAGGAATTCCCGATGAAGGGCTTTTGCCCGAAACGTCGATTTTCCTGCTCCTCGGATGCCGCCTGACCTGCTGTGCCTCTCCAGTACCATTCTAATCTTGACTCTGATCTCCAACATCTGCAGTATTCACTTTCGCCTGATACCAGACATAGCACGACTGCCCTATGAGGAGAGATTGGTTTAACTAAGCCTGTATTTACCAGAGTTTGGAATGACAAGAAGAGATCTGATCAAAACAATTAAATCTTAAAAAGTTATATAGAGCAAATGCAGGGAGAATATTTCTCCTGGTTGTGAAAGCTAGAACCAGAAGGCACAGTCTCAGTATATGGGGTAGGCCATTTTGGACAGAGATGAGAAACATTTCCTCACTCAGAGGGAGACTAACTGGTGGTATTCTCCACAACAGAAGGCTGTGGCAGCTGGGTCACTAAATATGTTCAAGAAAGATGTTCATACATTTTTAGATATTAAAGACATCAAACGGTTTGGAGAGCAAGTGGGAATATGGCATTGAAATAGAGGATCAGCGATAATTATACTGAATGGTGGAGCAGGCTCAGCAGGCCAACAGGCTGAATGGCCTACTTCTGCTCCTAGTTTCTATTTTTATTTCTATGACAGCTTCCTGTCTTCCACTCTCCATAACTTTCAGCTTACCTAAAAATTCTGTATCCATATCCAAACTCACATCAAGTCCTGTGAACTCAATACTCTTATATACAGTGTGAATGCTGTAATGCAAGTTTGAAATTTTCATCCTTTCATACTTCTATGGCTTCACCTTTTCCTATCTCTATAACCTCCTCCTGTCCACTGGTAAATGTCACACTATCAGACTATCTAATTCAGGTTAAAATTAATAATCAGTAGAAACAGACAGAAGTCACAAGCACAATTAAGCATTTAAAGCCATTCTCTGCCCAAGCACATTAATACCAAACATGGGTAGTAAATCATGAAACAGTCACCGTCAGTATAAGTCAAGGGAACTTCTAAACTGAGGTTAGGAAAGACTAGATTACAGTTTGAAACATTATTAGCTCTTTGTAGGATTTGAGTTTTAAAAGATGTTAAATTCAAAGTACTTAGTGCTGTATGCTTTGTAAAATGTTGCTTGCTGCTTGAAAGCACTGCTCATTTTCATTGCTGATGTTTTTGGCACATCCCTTTTAGAATGCAAAATGCTTTAAAATAAATAAATCCAAACCTTAATTTGAATTTGGCCTACCTGAATTTCTAACTTCAGATCAGCATGTTTCCAATGGAAGCCAGGGAAAATGGGGCAGTGCTTGGAGTATATGTGTGTATGTGTGGGACGGTGGCATTGGTGCATGTTCCGCACTTCTGCCTTGCCACCAATTCTGAAAACCCAGAAGAAAGATTGTTCAAATCTCTCGACGAATCCTCGGGGAAATAGCAATGTGGGCCCTATCCACCCACTTTACTGATGACAAAATTCTCTTCAATCATGTAAGTACAGAAAACACAGCAAGAAACCAATACATCAATTTAAAGTACGCAATACTTAAACTATTTCTGAAGCAGTCACAATTTGTGCTTCTACATCATTTGCTATCAAATAGCTGAATTTTAATCAAATGTTACATGAGAATGACTTACACAGAACGTTTTGGCTGTCTCCAGATGTAAATAGGCAGATGCTGAGCTGAAGTCTTCAGGAGAAAAAGCACAGTTCTTAGTGCAATTCCAGGGGCTTCCAAAAATAGTTTGAATACCCAGGAGAAAAGATGTTGTACAAAATCCTGGCAGGCAGGCAAATGAGCAATTTGACCCACATGGTCTGTCTCACATCTGTCAAGGCCTTAGATATGGTGTAATGGAATTTTGACCAAAGTGAGGCATCCTTTTTAACTATTAGAGATAATTTGGGCTTAATTTCCTCTTTAGTATTTAGGTATAAAACATCGCTTGGTTGAAACACAAAGAGAAAAATCAAGCAGAAGGTTGTGCACCGATAATATCACCATTGTTTTTTGTTTATTTCAATTAAAGTTTGGGAAATCTGGCAACAATCATAAATTCAGGAGATTCTTTGTCTCCTTTCATCTTGCTTACAAATAAGAACTGAAGAAAAATATTTGCCTCAACGAGATTTTGTTCTCTGTCTATATCTGCAAATATATATTTGTAACCATTTGTTGTATGAATTAATTTCTGATGTAGTTAAGGCATGACAGAATTGTCATGGGTGTGTGTATGTGAGGAGGTGAATGGGAAGTAGATTTATTATTTGCATACTGCAGCTGAATGATTTTGGGGAACTATATTACCTGCTGTGGAAAGATAGACCATTTATTAGTATTGATAAGAAAGTTCCTTTAGTATAATTAGAACTCTGATTTAAAATTAATGTCTGTTGACAATTCCCAGAGGTCAGGAAATTGGCAATGAAATGGTGACAGGATCATGCAGCACCTTATTGCAATGATAAATAGTTTGGGAACCATTCTGACTAAAAGTGCATTGTTCACAGCTGCTCTTTCAGTTCCTCTGGGACGCAGTTTAGTATGTGAGTTATTTAGAGATTAATTTTACATTGTTCAGTTAGAATAGTTTCTAAGAGTAGTGGTATGTTGTTACATTACTTCTGCTTCTAATAAAGACAAACAATAATTATTTCTGAAAAAAAGACACTGTTTGATAGAATGTTTTGTCTTGCACTCATCAGGACTATTCACAAGAATTATAAAAATAAGGATAAATCAATGTTTCTACTGTAAAAGAAAGGAATGCTGATTGGTTGTCAAGTGGATTTTGATTGGTTTGCTATTGGGTGGCACGGTGGCACAGTGGTTAGCACTGCTACCTCACAGCGCCGGGGACCCGGGTTCAATTCCCGCCTCAGGCGACTGACTGTGTGGAGTTTGCATGTTCTCCCCGTATCTGCGTGGGTTTCCTCCGGGTGCTCTGGTTTCCTCCCACAGTCCAAAGATGTGCAGGTCAGGTGAATTGGCCATGCTAAATTGCCCGTAATGTTAGGTAAGGGGTATGGGTGGGTTGTGCTTCGGCGGGTCGGTGTGGACTTGTTGGGCCAAAGGGTCTGTTTCCACACTGTAATGTAATCTAAAATCTAATTAAATATACCAAATAACAATGACTGTCAGTAAACTACCAATCTTTGTTTAAATTTTAACCTAGGCTGGATAACTTTGATTGATCAAGATAATACCCTGAGAAATGAACCAGATAATTGCTATTGTTTATTTGATTAGGTTCACACAGATACATTATGTACCTTTACACACACTCCATCTGTTTCACCTCCATCTTAGTGAAGTCATTGTCACTAACAAGAGTAGTTATAATTAGGGATGCTATAGGGGTCAGAATGAGATAATATAGATAACCAATTTTTAAACAGTTGTGAGCTGGAGGAACTTAAGCAGATAGGGAGAGACAAATCTAGACAGAGATTGGAAAGAGTGGATGAGAATGTTAAATCAAGATATTGCTTGACGAGAAGCCAATGCTGTCAATTAGGACAGGGGTGAAGGTGAACAGTTTTTAATATAAGTTAAAATGTAGGCAACGAAGGTCTGAATGACCTCAGGTTTATGGAGGGTAGAAGGTGGGATACCAGCCAACAGTATGTTGGAATAGTCAAGACTAAGTGCAACAAAGGAACGAATAATGATTTCATCAGCTGACAAGGGGGAGGTGATGTAATGGTAATGTTGCTGAACTAACAAACCATGGGTGCATGTTACTGTTCTGGGGATATAGGTTCAAATTCCACCATGAAATTTAAATTCAATTATGAAATAAATTGAGAACTTCAGTTAGCGCAGCATGGTAAGAATGGAACTATCAGTTAGCTGCAAAAATCTATCTTTTAAGGAAGAAAGTTTTCCATCCTTGCTCGATTTGTCCTACGTGTGATTCCAAGCACATATAATATGACTGATTTGTAACAGCCTTCTGAATTGAACTGTTAAAGCCCTGTCTTGCAACAGATTGCTACAGAAATATCAAAAAGGAAAAGAAAATCAACGGAACACTCAGTCTCAACTTCAGCACTAGAAACAGCAATGACACACATGCCTTATTGACCTCTGTCAAGCAGAGTTCATTTTACTAACATCAGGGGTTTGCGCCAAAATTAGGAAAGTTGTCCACAGATTGATCAGCAAACAGCTTAATGCAGTCATACTCACGGAACTGTATCTTACAGTCAATCTCAGAGGCGCTACCATCATTATCCATGGATATGTCCTCTCGGTCTGGCAGGATGCATCCTCCAGATATGGCAGTGCAGTAGTGCACTATTAGAAAAGAGTAAACATGGGAGACCTCAACATTAACTCCAGACTTCATGACTTCTCGTGGCATCAAGACAAACACAGGCAAGGAAACTTCTTGCTGAGTATTCCCCACCACTTTCCCTCACCTGAACACTATTGAACAAAACTGGGAAGAAGCACTGAGAGACCAAGGACACAGAATGTACTCTGAGTGGGAAATGTCAATGTCCCACCAAGAGTTGGTTCCATAGCACACTACTGACCTAGCTGCCTCAGTCCTGAAGGCCATATCTGACATACTGAGTCTGCAGCTGGCTGTTAACAATTCAACAAAACTATAATTTCTACTTAACCTCACACTCACCAAATGTTTTGCCACAGATGTATCTGTCCATGACAGTAGTGATGACCTCATAGATTTTGTGGACACAAAGGCTGCTCTTCACACTGAAGATATCATCCACTGTATTCTGTGGCACTACCAGCTGGCTAAATTGGATAGATTCAGAACAGATCTAGCTCTATCCAGATGAGCATGAACACTAAGGTGCCATGTATATTTGTTGGCCTGGCTCCTTGATGTTATGTTCAGTTGAAAAACTACATTGAAGTCAAAGGTTCTTCTGTTCATGTTTGGATTAAGGCCCTAATGATTTTAGGAGCTAAGTAGATCTAACAGAACCAAAATTGAGTGTCAGTGAAAAAGTGACATTTCATAGCACAATCAAAAACCCTTTATATCACTTTGCTTATGATTGAGAATAGCTATTGTGACAGTAACTGTCTGGGTTTAATTTATTCTGCTTATTGTGCAGTGGACTTACCTGTTCTATTTAATACCAGGAGGCTGAGGGGTGACCTTATAGAGGTTTATAAAATTATGAGGAGCATGGACAGGATAAATAGACAAAGTCTTTTCCCTGGGGTGGGGGAGTCCAGAACAAGAAGACATAGGTTTAGGATGAGAAAGGAAAGATATAAAAGAGACCTAAGGGGCAACTTTTTCACACAGAGGGTGGTATGTGTATGGAATGAGCTGCCAGAGGATCTGGTGGAGGCTGATACAATTGCAACATTTAAGAGGCATTCGGATGGGTATCTGAATAGGAAGGGTTTGGAGGGATATGGGCCAGGTGCTGGCAGGTGGGACTAGATTGGGTTGGGATATCTGGTCGGCATGGACGGGTTGGACTGAAGGGTCTGTTTCCATGCTGTACATCTCTATGACTCTATGTAAATGACAGTGCTGCAGCTGTACTGAAACAGCTTTGTACTGAAACAACTTCAGTACTACAGCAGGATATTGTCAGTGCCCATTGCCTTTTCTGAATCTAGTGCCTTCAGCCATTTTTTTAAAGTCACATGGAATGAATCAACCTATCTGAAGACTGGCATCTGTGTTGCTGGAGACCTCGGGAGTCTTTAACAGACCACTTTCCATCTGTTGAATTAGGCAGTGAAAGACATTCAGGGATTTACAAATTTATAATTTGTTATTAATCTCTAGTGCAAACACTTTTTTCCAAGTTTCCCTTCTGGACCCTTTCCTTGTCCAGAATTGAACTCCTCACTGTAAAGAACCTAGTTCTTTTCCTTAAAACAAAAATCTACCACCAAATTTCAAAATCTCCTAATTAATCAAAGTGCAAGCATTGCCACAATAATAAAAAAATCAAAAGAAAGGATACACAAGGAGGGAACTAAATCAAAAGAGACAATGAATGCACACCTGCCTTTATGATAGAATCCAACTCCTTGTTTTTTTGAAACCACTTCCAAATCACCTGTTACTAAATAAAAAATCAAGAATAGGCTCATCAGGGGAGGTGCAGCAATAACAAATATGGGGCATGTTGAAAAAGAGTGAGAGGATTAAATTAAAATGGAGCAGGCAAAGGGAAATAAGGCATTCACCTCTCTCTGAAGGCATCGAAGGTGTTAGTGGACATTACCTGCTCCATCTCTAGGGACACCCAGTCACAAGTGGAGCCACAGAAAAGGGACTGCAGGGAACTATGACCCCCTTCTTGGCAAGCTGCCTGAAGCTGGTTATGGTCACCTTGGTCAGGTTCAGATCTAGGAGCATACTCATGAGGAGGTCCTCTGAATTTGAAGATCTAGACCCACCCCGGGGAGCAGGTGAGGTCTCTCTGTTCCGCAATCAGTCAATAAACACTAGCAATTCAGTCTGGTTCTGTAAGATTTCACACTTGTCCAGCAACACAGAGGTTAAACACTTCTGTGTCCCTCAGAGAAACAGCGCACATGGCTTAAGACAAAGACATTTTTATATTTCTATTGAAAAGAAGTATAACCTTGGTTACAGAGCAGATTCAAACAATTACCAATCAATTTTAATAAAATGACAGCCACTTCGTCCAATGATATTTCTTGGGAACCAACTTTGTTTTACACATCCAAGCTTCTTTATCTCACTTTGCACCTGCGCTTGCAAGGTAAGTCAGGATGGCTATTAATGTTTTATGTAGTCTAGTTATTTCTATGCTGTAAAGGAAGTATTGTCTGCGAATCGTTGATTCAGTACTCTATGGTTAATTCAGGAATGCGGCATTAAGCACAGTTAAAAGACATTTTAAGCAGAATTGTCAATTTGCAGCCTAGAAGCCATTTCGTCATGTTACTTGCATTAAGAAGCCATTTTGCTGTTAGTAAGCACATGCATTAAATGGTTGTTCCTGACAACAATCTGTATTCAGATTTCAGATCCTCAACTTGTCCACCATCACACCACCCTCTTTCCCCACCCTGCATTGGATGCCCAAAGATTAGGTGTGTGGGGCTGAAGTATATGAACAAAACCAAGATTTTTATGTAACCAAAATGGGTGTGCAACTGCCGACAATCAAAATACACATGCTTCATGGATCCACAGAACTCCAGCTCTTTTATTTTTGTAAAACCATCTTCAGATCACCTGTGTCTCAATTTAAATTATTTAATTACATGCACTGCACCTGGTGGGGCATGACAGTTAACAGTATAACACAAGGGTAGGGAAGGGAAAGAGAGACAGAACTAAATTAAAATAGAGTTGAGAGGGGAAGAACCCATAAAGTCAACTATGTTTCTAATGAAGGAAGCAATTAACAAGCACTGCACATCAGGCAGTGCAAACATAACAGATATAGAAGGGAGAAGGGAAAAAGGAAGGGAAGCTTATTCAAATAGATTTGGAGGGGGAAATAATGCATTCCAAACCCCTACAATGCTCATGTCTCCTTGAAAGCTTCAAGGGTATTGGTGGACACCACAATCTGTTCTTTTGGAGATGCATACTCACCATTAACAACTCTGAAGAAGGGTCATTGAACTCAAAATGATAACTCTGTTTTCTCTCCACAGATGCTAGCAGACCTGCTGAGTTTCTCCAGCAAGGTTTCTTTATGCTGAAGTCTGGGTTGCCCTGCTAACTATGGAATTTTAAGTATTTGGTTGACAAGGAATTATAGAGTGGCAGAGTCACAGAGTAAAACAGCACAGAAACAGTCTTGTCTGCACCAATTAGGTATCCTAAATTAATCTATTCCCATTTGCCAGTACTTGGCCCTTATCCCTCTAAAAACTTCTTATTCATATACTCATTCAAATACCTTTGAAATGTTGTAACTATACCCACCTCCACCACCTCCTCTGGTAGCTTGTTCCATGCATGTACCACCCTCTGTGTGAAAAAGTTAACCCTCCGGTCCATTTTAAATCTTTCCCCTCTCACCGTAAATCTATGCCCCCTAGGATTGAACTTCCATACTCTGGGAAGAAGACCGTGACTATTCAACCTATCCATGCCCCTCATGATTTTGTAAATCTCTACAATATTACCAATCAGCCTCCAACCAAGTAATTTTCTTTGAAAGATTTGTTTTCCAGTTGTGTGTTGGGGTGGTGGGGGGGTTGCCTGGAGATACCACAGGATCACATAGGTTTTTTTAATTTCTGTCCTTTGAATTGGATGGCACTACAAGTGAATTCATGTTCTTGGTTTTCAGCTTTAATTTGCTCTGGTTTTGTGCAGCCTCTAACAAGAGTAAAATGTAAATTAACATTTCATTATGCCTCTTTGATTTTTAAAGGCACTTCTGATTCTTACATCTTGAATGTGTTGTAGCTATTTTAAGCTACATGAGATTGATGACTTATTTGTAGAGAAAGCTCTTAAACCAACAACACTTGCTAGGTAATCATAGAGTCATAGGAATGTACAGCACGGAAACAATCCCTTCGATCCAACTCGACCATGTCAGCCAAATATCCTAAACTAATCTAATCCCATTTGCCAGCATTTGGTCCATATCCCTCTAAATTCTTCCTATTCATTTATCCATCAAGATGTCTTTTAAATATTTTAACTCTACCAGCCTCCACTAACTCCTCTGACAGCTTTGTCCATACATATACCACCCTCTGCGTGAAAACATTGCTCCTTAGAGGTAAAAACAATGACTGCAGATGCTGGAAACCAGATTCTGGATTAGTGGTGCTGGAAGAGCACAGCAGTTCAGGCAGCATCCAAGGAGCAAGGGCTATTGCTCCTTAGATCCCTTTTAAATCTTTCTCCTGTCACGTTAAACCTATGTCCTCTAGTTTTGGACTCCACTACCCTGAGTAAGAGATCTTAGTTATTCACAATATGCATGTCCCTCATAATTTTATAAACCTCTATAAGATCATCCTTCAGCCTCCGATTCTCCAGGGAAAACAGCCCCAGCCTTTTCAGCCTCTTGTTAAAGCTCAAACCCTCTAAGTCTGGCAATATTCTTGTAAATCTTTTCTGATCCTTTTCAAGTTTCGTAACATCTTTCCTATTACAAGGAGAGCAGAATTGAATGCTGTATTTCAAAAGTGACCTAACCAATCCCCTCTACAGCCTCAACATGACCTCCTAATTCCTATACTCAATGAACTGACCAATAAAAGCAAGCATACCAAATGTCTTCTTCACCATCCTATCTACCTGTGACTCCACTTTTAAGAAACTATGAACCTGCACCCCAAGGCCTTGGCACACTCTCCAGGACCTTGCTATTAAGTCCTGCCCTGATTTGTCTTTCCAAAATGCAGCATCTCACAGTTATCTAAATTAAATACTGTCTTTCACTCCTTGGTCCATTTGCCTATCTTGTCAAGGTCCTGTTGTACTCTGATTTAACTTTCTTTCTGTCCACTGCTCTACCAAATTTGGTGTCATCTGCAAATCTACTTACCATACCTCCTATGTTCACATCCAAATCACTTATATCAACGACAAAAGGCAATGAATCCAACACCGATTCTTGTGGCACACTACTGATCACAGGCCTCCAGTCCAAAAGGTAACCCTCCACCACCATCCACTGTCTCCTACTTTCAAGACAATATTGTATCCAAAATGGCTAGCTGTCCCTGGATTCCATGTGATCTAATCTTGCTAACTAGTCTACCATGTGTAACCTTGTTGAACGCCATGCTGAAGTCCATATAGACAATGTCCACCACTCTGCCCACATGAATCTTGTCACTTCTTCAAAAAACTCAGTCAAGTTAGTGAGAAACAATTTCCCACTCACAAAGCCATGTTGACTATCCAAATACATGTAAATCATGTTCCTCAGAATTCCATCCAACAATTTACCCACCCTGACATTGGCTTACCAGTCTATAGTTCCCTGGTGTCTCTTTACCTCCTTTCTTAAATGGCATCATGTTGCTGACCTCCAGTCTTCTGCCACCTCACCTGCGGCTATCTCAGCAAGGGGTCCAGCGGTCTCTTCCCACAGAGTTCTAGGGTACACTTGATCAGATCCCGTGGATTTATCTACCTTTATGTGTTTTAAGATGTCCAGCACTTCCTCCGCTGTAATATGGAGGATTTTCAAGCTATCATTACTAATTTATATCACTATTTACAATTAAGGAAGTCAAAACAAAACCAATAGCATTGTTTATGAGCGCCAAAATTAATTCTAGGCATTCACTATGTAACTAGTGTAACTAATACATTTTAATACTACTACAGGTTGTTCTGCTATAACGCACGTTTCATCAGTGCGAATTGACTACAATGTGACTGTGGATGTTGTTTGAATAATGAAAACTTTCTACTGAATGGGTATAGTGATTTTCTATTGGCACATCTTCTACAGCGTGATTTTCTACAATGGCTTCCCATAGCACAATTTTCTACATCGCAAGGTTGCAGAGGAACACCACTGTCGTGTTATAAGAGAATGACCTGTAAATAAAGTCACCAGAGTCCCTTAGGACTGCTCTTTCATTAGAGAGAAACAATTTGTGGTGATTTAACCTGAGGATCACCACACCTCAGGTGGCAGGTTGAGAAGGAGAATCCTTAATGGTAGTATCAGTCTCTGCAGATATTGAACTCATGCTATTGGCATCATTCTGTATTACAAACCAACCAATTGAGCTAATTGATCCTCAATAATAATACTAAAGAGCAACATATAATCCATTAATAGCACAACTTATCTGCTTTGATTGATTGCTCTAAATATATTGTGACAACCCGCTTGGGAAATTGAGTTGAATCGCAAGGTCTGCACAAAATCAAATGATTTTACCAAACTGGGAAAAGTCACCAACATAACTGCTGGAACCAAAATAATTGAAAGCACTGATCAGATTCCTGTACTTAACGAGAATTTAAATTAGTATAAATAAACACATCACACGTAAACGATTGTGAACTATCCATATATGGCTTGACTAGTTAAAACTAAACTCCCTTTAAAACCCTGTGTAACCCCCATTGTTACAAACAGACCCTCAATAAGAAAAAATGGTTTTATGGATGGAGTGGGAAAAAAATCTAGGAAACACCGTTCAATAACACTAAAGGAATGAAACCAGACAGGTCACCTGGCATTGACCTAGGCATCGGAAATGACAACCCTGTTGACCCTGCAAAGTGCTCCATATTAACATGTAAGGGCCAGAGCCAAAATTGAGAGAGCTGTCTCACAGACTAGTCAAACAACAACCTGAATTAGGCAGACTCAGAGTCATACCTTACAGATGAAATCCCAGACACCACCATCACCATCCCTGGATATGTCCTGTCCCACCAGCAGGACAGGCCCAGCGGAGGTGGTGGCACAGTGTTCTACAGTCAAGAAAGAGTTGGCTTGGAAATCCTCAACAATGACTTTAGGCAGTATGAGGTTTCATGGTATTAGGTCAAACCTCGGCAAGGAAACCTCCTGCTAATTATCACATACCATCTTTATTGGCTAATGATTCAATGCTCCTCCACGTTGATCAAAATTTGGAGAGAGCACTGAGTGTGACAAGGGTGCAGAGTAGACATTGGGTAGGGATTCAATGTTGACAATCGACAGTGGCTCAGCAGCACCACTACCCTTTGAGCTGGTTGAGTACTAAAGGACATTACTGCTGGACTGGGACTGCAGCAGATTGTGAGGTAACAACAGTCTTGACTTTGTCCTCTCCAATCTGCCTGCCCCAGATACTGTCTATGAACAAGTGACTACTGCACAGTCCCTGTGGAGACCAACCCCTTGCTTCATGTTGAGGATACCCTCCATCATGTTAAGTAGGATGGATTTTGAACAGATGCAGCAACTCAAGACTGGGCATAGTACTGCACTGAAAAACAGTCTGCAACCTCATGGCCTGGTATATTTTCCCACTCTACCATTACCATCAAGAAAGGAGATGAAACCCCTAGTTACCAACCTGGATGCTGCAACAAAGGACTCCTGGCATGTCAACAGCATAAGCAGTAAATGATAGATCAAGTGAATCAATTCCAGAAACCAACAGATCAGATCTAAGCTCTACAGCCTTGCTATATTCAATTATATTCCCTTTATCATATCATGCAGTCAATGTCCCAGGCAACACCAACACCATTCCTTAGTAGGTCTGTTCCACCAGTCGGGCAGACCTAGCAGAGGGGGAAGCACTGTGGTATGCAGACAGAAAGGAGTTGACCTAAGTGTCCTCAACATTGAGTCTGGTCCCATGAAGTCTAACTGCATCAAGTCAAATGTGGGCGAGGAAATAACCTGCTGATTACTACTACTTGCCCCATCACTTCAGTTGATGTAGTCCTCCATGTTGAACAGCACTTAGACGAAGTACCAAGCGTGGTAAAGGTGCAGAGTGCACTCTGGCTAGGAGACTTTGATGTCAATCACCAAGGATGGCATGGCAGTATCACTACTGACTAAGCTGGTCAAGTCTTAAAGGACACAGCTGTTAGAAACAAACACTGAGAATGCCGTGGAAACTCAGCAGCTCTAGAACCATCTGTGGAGAAAGAAATAGAGTTAATACGACATGTCCACTGTGACACAGATGCTGCCAGACTAGCTGAGGTTCTCCAGCATTCCTTGTGTTAGTTTTAGCTTTCCAAGATCCACAGTATTTGCTTTTATTTAATATAGCTACTATACTGGGCCTGTGGCAGATGGTGAAGGACAAACTAGAGAAAAAAAATACATGACTGAATCCTCATTAATCTACCTATCGTAATTAAATATTCCATGACAGTATTGGCAAGGATGGACCATGTCAAGACATGGTCCCATCTTCATATTCAAGATATCCTCCAGCATGTTGTGTATTGCTGTCATCATGATCATCATGAAGAAGTCTAGCAACCTAAGACTGGGCATTCATGAGGGCCAACATCACCAGCAGCAGAACTGAATTCAAAAACAATCTGTGTTGTCATGGCCCAGTATATCCCCTTACTCTCTCATTACTGTCAAGCCATGGGATAGGGATCCTAGCTTAATGAAGCTTAACCTAGCTTAATGAAGCGTACAAGACAGCATGTCAGGAGCAGATCAAGCATATCTAAAAATGAAGGGTCAACCTGGTGAAGCTACAACAAAGGACTACTTGCCTGCTAAACAGCATCGACAACAGATGATAAGACAGAGCTAAGCGATTCCAATAGATCAGATCTAAGCTCTGCATTCCTGCCAAATCCAATGAATCGTGGAGGACAATTAAGCAATTAACAAGTGGAACAAGAGGCTCCACTAATATCCTCATTTTCAATGAATAGGGAGCCCAGCACATCAGCGTAAAGCATGAGGCTAAAGCATTTGTGACAACGTTCAGCCAGCAGTGATGAGTAGATGATCCATCTCGGCCTCCTTCAAGGTTCCGACATTGTTAATGCCAATCTTCAGATGCTTCAATTCACTCTACAGTAAAGGTAAACTATGAAAGAAAACTAGCATGAAATATCAGTTACTTGCGGTGTTCCGCAAGGATCTGTTTTGGGACCATTGCTGTTTGTCATTTTTATAAATGACCTGGAGGAGGGGCTAGAAGGTTGGGTGAACAAGTTTGCGGATGATACGAAAGTCAGTGGAGTTGTTGACAGTGAAGAAGGATGTGACAGGTTACAGCCGGATATAGATAAGCTGCAGAGCTGGGCAGAAAGGTGGCAAATGGAGTTCAATGTAGCTAAGTGTGAGGTGATTCACTTTGGTACGCGTAACAAAAAGATGGGGTACTGGGCTAATGGTCGGATACTTGGTAGTGTGGATGAGCAGAGGAATCTTGGTGTCCATGTACACAGATCTCTGGAAGTTGCCACCCAGGTAAATAGTGCGGTGAAGAAGGCATATGATGTACTGGCTTTTATTGGTAGAGGAATTGAGTCCCGGAGTCCTGAGGTCATGATGCAGTTGTATAAGACTCTGGTACGGCCGCATCTGGAATATTGTGTGCAGTTTTGGTCGCCATACTATAGAAAGGATGTGGAGGCACTGGAACGGGTGCAGAGGAGGTTTACCAGGATGTTGCCTGGTATGAAAGGAAAATCGTATGAGGAAAGACTGAGACACTTGGGGCTGTCTTCATTAGAGAAAAGAAGGTTTAGGCCCTGCCAGTAACAGTGGTGAACTCTCCCTCTTTATGGGCATTTAAACGGGCATTGGATAGGCATATGGAGGATAATGGAGGAGAAAGTGAGGTCTGCAGATGCTGGAGATCAAAGTTGAAACTTTATTGCTGGAACAGCACAGAAGGTCAGGCAGCATCCAGGGAACAGGAGATTCGACGTTTCGGGCACAGGCCCTTCTTCAGGAATGGGCTAGTGTAGGTTAGGTGGGCTTGGATCGGCGCAACATCGAGGGCCAAAGGGCCGGTACTGCGCTGTATTTTTCTATGTTCTATCAAAGCAGATAACAAAAGCTTCTGTAAATATATGAAAGGGAAAAGAGTAGCTAAAATGAATATTGGTAATTGGAGGATCAGACCGGTGGGTTAATAGTGGGGAACACAGAAATGGCAGAGGCATTAAATCAATATTTTGCCTCAGTTTTCACAGTGGACGACTCTAGTAACTCCCTAATAATAACACATAATACAGATGTTATAGAAAGGTAGGAACTTGGAACAATCATCATCACAATGAAAAAGGTGCTGAGCAAATTATTGTGATGGAAGGCAGGCAAGACCCCAGAGCCTGATGCTCTACATCCTACAGTCTGAAAAGATTTGGTAACAGAGGTACTGGATCTGTTAATTATAATATCCCAACGTTCCATGGGAAGATTCCAGTCGATTGGAAAAATGTTAATATAATGCCCTTATTCAAAAAGGGAGTATGGCAGAAAATAGGAAGCTACAAATCAGTTAGTTTAGCATCAGTCATTTAGATATTGGTAGAATCCATTACTAAGCAGTTAATTATAGGACAGTTGGATAGTTTAAATGCATCAGTGTCAACATGATTTAATGAAGAGTAAATCATGTTTGACTAATTTACTAGAGTTCTTCAAAGACTTAACAAACAATGTAGAACATGAGAATCCTGTAGATGTAAAATATTTGGGCTTCCAGAAGCATCTGATAAGGTTCTGTACAGAAGAATGATGTGCAATGTTAGATCATATGGGGCTTAGGGGTAATTTATTAGCTTGGATAGAACATTGGTTAACCAACAGAAGGGGGAGAGTTGGGATAAGTAGGTCTTTTACAGGTTAGCAAAATATGACTAGTGGAGTGCCACAGGATTTGGCTCTTGGGCCCCAACTATCAAGCAGCACTTGCCTAGCAATAGTATGCTCACTGATGCACAGTTTGGGTTTTGCCTGGGCTGCTCAGCTCCTGACGTAATTACAGCCTTGGTTCAAACATGGACAAAAGGAGCTAAATTCCATTGGTGAGGTGAGAATGACTGTGTGTGCTCAGCATCATAGCCAAGTTTGATAGATTGTAGCATCAAAGCTTCCTGGCAAAACCTGAGTCAATGGGAATCAGGACCACAGTTCAATGCTGGATGAATACAGCTCCAATAAAATTCAAGAAGCCTTACACTAGATAGGGCAAAGCAATTACTCACTATCCTGATTTGGAAATGTATCACCATTCCTTCACTAGCGCTGTCTCAAATTTCTAGAACTCCCCCAAAAACAATGTTCAGGGTGTCCATACAACATAAAGCCAGAAGCAAGTCAAGAAGACAACTCTTCACTGCCTTCCTAAAGGGAAACTAGTGAAGTGCAATAAATGTTGGTCAAGCCAGCAAAATCCACATCACCCATGTGACATGATTAAAAGAATCTGGAGGAATGCTTGGTGCAGTATAACTAGACTGCAGTTTGTCAAATGGCACAGGCACTTCAGGGTTCTGTCGTGTTTTTGTGGCAGAAGCAATTTTGTTGGTTCTTTTCAGGTTTGGGGCTGGATTCTCCTCCAGCTATTATCATGTAAATGGTACAGTGGGAATTTTATCTGTTCATGTGACTTGCCTGTTAACCTGCTGTAATCCTCTCCCAAGGCTCTTGTTTACTTTCAGGACTAGTTTTGAAGTAGTTCCTGATTGGGTTTGTGAGCAGATGCCTCTATCATGGCTGTAATAGTAGAACTGACCACTGTGCATATCACATTCCATCTTGACACTGCTGACGACTCTGTCCATCAAGTCATGTGGCACTATTGCTTAGCGAAATAGGACATATCTATCAGCTTAAAAAACTAGGCAGCTATGAGTCATCACCAGCGACAGAATTGTAATAAACCATAATCTGCAACCTCATGGCCCACTATACTCATCAATGGTTATCAAATTAGATGACCAATCCTGATTCAGTGAGGAATATTGAACAGCATAAAAATAAGGTGACAGTTTTGTTAAGCCACAACGCAGGATTTCAAAAATCTCACTGGAATCCAGATCAAGATTATGTTGCTCTGCTGGACTGCAATGTAAGATTCGGCTGCTGAGATTCTGCTCTGCCATTCTGTTGTTTTGAGTTCTATGATAATAAAGTTAAAAGCTGAGAAACTAGCTGTGCAGTGATGTACATCCAGAAGTTCAGCAGGGAATCCCAGCTTTTGCAGTGTGTGCGTGTCCTAGTCAGAAAATCCATTCTCCCAAAGGCTGATGTCCATTTGGCAGAGCAGAATCTCAGCAGCCGAATCTTACATTGCAGTCCAGCAGAGCAACATAATCTTGATCTGGATTCCAGTGAGATTTTTGAAATCCTGCGTTGTGGCTTAACAAAACTGTCACCTTATTTTTATGCTGTTCAATATTCCTCACTGAATCAGGATTGGTCATCTAATTTGATAACCATTGATGAGTATAGTGACCTTATAATAATCTGCAATATCACCAGCATTTGGCATTTGCATAGTTACCTAGGCTCTTGTACCTGCCCTTATGCTGCTATATTTTCAGTTTCCTGCTCTTCTGCCAAAAACGTTTCACTCACCACTGATCCATTTCCGATCTGTTTCTGCTCGGTCCCATCTTGATCTCATGTCAGCTACTCATCAGAAAGATCGTCACTTGCATCATCTGAGTTACTAGAAAAACCTAATATTGTGGTCAATTCTTCAAGCCTCTTCATCTGTTCATTTTCCATGCAAAAACCTCCAGTAGTTTGTCCATTAAGCACTTGCTCTCTGCCTTAAATTTATTTCTTTTTCTTAAACCTAAACCTTATGTTCCTTGAGATCTACTGTTCTCTGATTTTGGACCCACTTTCTCATTACTGGATCAGATTTACCCTGTACTCTTGTCATTTCCTCTTTAAATGCCTCTCATTGCTTTGGCAAGGTTTTGCCTGAAAGTAGCTGCTTCCAGTGCACTTGGGCCAAATCATATCTTATTCTCAGTAGAATTAGGATTTCCCCAGTTTACAGCTTTTATTCCCATCCCACTTTTATCCCTTTCCATTACTATCCTCAATCTAATTCAGCCACTGTCACCATCACCAAAATGCTCCCTTTCTTTATTCATTCATGGGATGTGGGCATCACTGATTGGATCAGCTATTATTGCTCAACCATAGTTCCCATAGAAGGTAGTGTTGAGTTGTTTTTTTGAACCTCTGAAATTCATATAGTTTAGGTGGATCTATAATGAAATTAGGGAGGAAATTCTACAATTTTGATCCAGTGGCACTGAAAGTATGGCAATATATTTTCAAGTCAGCATGTTGAATGGCTTGCAGAAGAACATGCTTGTGGTGTGTCCCATATATCTGCTGCTTTCTAAAGGTATTGGTCATGGCTTTGGAAAGTGCTGCTTAAAGAGCTTTGTGATTTTCCACAGTGCATGTTGTAGATGGTACACACTGCTGCTAATAGTGTCAGTAGTGGTGGGAGTGGACACTTATAGTTGTGTTGCTAATCAAGCAGGCTACTTTGTCATGGATGGTGTCAAGGTTCTTGAGTGTTGTTGGAGCTGCACTCATCCATGCATCTTCCTGATTTCTATCTTGTTGGTAGTGGACAGGCTTTGGGGAGTCATGAGATGAGTTATTCACTGCATGATTCCTGCTACTCTCTGATCTGCTCTTGTAGCCACAGTATTAAATAGGTAGTCCAGTTCAGTTTCTGAAGTATCTCCAGGATGCTGATAATGGGGAATTCACTGATGGTAATGCCAATGGGTGTCAAAGAGCAATAATTAGATTCTCTCTTGCTGAAGATGGTAATTTCTTGACACATGTATGGCACAAATGTTATTGCTCACTTGTCAGCCATGCCTGAACATTGTGCTGGTCATACTGCATTTACACACCACCCACTTCAGTACCTGAGGAGTAAGAATGGTACTGAACATCGTGCACTGATCAATAACATTCCCACTTCTGACTTCATGATGGGGGGAATGTTATTGATGAAGAAGCTGCAGATGTTTGGGCCTTGGTGCTACATTGAGAAACTCCTGCAAGGATGTCCTGGAGCTGGGATGCTTGACCTTCAACAACCTCCATTATCTACTTTTGTAGTAGGTATGACAGCAGAGAGCTTTCCCCCGATTCCCATTGACTTGAGTTTTGCTGGGCTCATTGATGCTACAGTCAAATGTGGCATTTCTGTCAGGACTATTTCTCTCATTTCAGATCTGAAAATAAGCTCTTTATCCATGTTTGAACCAAGGCTATAACAAGATCATTAACAGAATGGCCCTGAAAGAATCCAGACTGTGCATCGGTGAGCAGATTATTGTTGAGGAAGTGGCACCTGATAGCACTGTCGGATGACATCTTTCATCACTTTACTGATGATCAAAAGTAGACTGATAGAGCAGTAATTGGCCAAATTACATTTGTCCTGCTTTTTGTCTGCAGGGCATTACTAAGCAATTTTCTACATTATAGGGTAGATATCAGTGTTTATGAGAACAGCTTGTTTATGGGCCTGACAAGTTCTGGAGCACAAATCTTCACATGTGTGCATTCTGTGCTTTAGTTATGAAAACATCCAGATCCCTCTGTGAGGCATTGTTTTAGAGTCTCTTTCCATTTAAATAATTGTCTGTCTTTTGATTCTACCTGCAAAACATTCTTGCTGTTGTACATTCTTATATTAAACTCCATCTGTCAAATGTTTGTCTATTAACTGACCCTATATATATATCATTGAAGATTTCTGATGTCCTCATAGTAACGTGTCCTCCCTCATACTTTTGTATTAACAGCAAATTTAGATACATTAAATTGTTCCCCTTCCTCCAAGTCATTAATTTAGATAGTAAATATCTAAGGCCCTATGACGAATCCTTGTGAAACTCCACAAATTACATCTTTTCAAACTTAAAGACTCATTAGTCCTGACTCTCTGTCTCCCATAGTTCTCGATCCATATCCTAATACTGTCTGCAACAGACTTTTATATGACACCTTATTGAGTGCCTTTGGAATTCCAAATAAACTACCTCTACTGGGTCCCCTTTATCAACTCTGCTGTTATATCCTTGAAGAACTCTACCACATTTGTCAAACATGGTTTCCCTTTCAGAAAACCATGTTTACTTTATTTGATTAAATCAAAATTTAAAAAAAAATATCTTGCTATTTATACCTTAATAATGGACTCTAGTGTTTTCTCAATATCACATGTTAAGCTAACTGGCCTACAGTTTCCTGGTTTCTGTCTCCTATTGTTTTGAATAGAGGTGTCACTTTCACGATTTTCCAGTCTCCTAGAATCCTGCAAGAATCTAGTGAGTTCCGGAATATTTTAGTCAATGCCATTACTATCTTGCAGCCACTTCCTTTAAAACCCTTAGATGCAGGCCATCAGGTCCTGGTGACTCATCTGTATTCAGTCCCATTAGTTTGTCAAGTATGGATATCATACTGCCACATGCCATTCATGATGTCAACTCATCTGCCTTCCTCCTCAGTCTCCTTGCATTAAAATATATTCCATTTAACCTAGCTAGTCTCACTTCTTTCTTATCTAGCCTAGGTTTCCTCTGCTTTCCAGACTTACTTATTCATGCTTTAACTTCTACTTCCATCTCAACTTTTTTTCCCACTGAACTACTTGTCAGGATCCAATCCACTGCTAAACATTTTAAATCTGACCCAATATCATTAGCAATCCTCCCCATGAGAGTCCTCTTCCTGTTTAGAGGTAACCTAAATTGCACAGGTATCACCGTCACCATAAACAGTCTCAATGCCTCATGAATCTAAAGCTCTCCCTCCTGAACCATCTCTCCAAACATGCTTTCCTCTTTCTATTCTTGCATTCGCCACAGTGTAGCACCAAGAGCAATCTGGAGACTACTATCTTTGATGTTCTGCTTTTCAATTTTCTACTTAATTTCGTAAAGTCTGTCCTAAACTCTTTTCTCCACTTACAAACTGTCTCCGTAATTCACTCTCCTTTCCAACCTCATCTCAACAAGTACAAGGATTTCTTAGACACTAAGGTACCTTTTCTTCATTCTTCTCTTCCCTTCATCCACCAAGCTATGGTAATTCCAGGGTTCCTTTGATTTGTTTCTCTTCATCAAGAATATCACTTAAAGCTAACTTCATTAACCAAGCTATTAGTCACCTGTACTAATATCCTTTTCAACTTCATGTCAAGTTTTAACCTATTATGCCCTGTTAGGGGCTTTAAAATATTTTCTATATTCTTATAGAACTATAAAAAAAAGAAGTAGGCCATTCAGCCCTTCAAGCCTGCTCCACCATTCAGTATGATCATGGCTGATCATCCAACTCACTACACTGCTTCTGCTTTTTCCCCATTGCCTATAAACTCTCATACTGCTTCCTAATTTGGAAATAGTTCACAGTTCTATCAGTGCTACTGAATCAAATTCTGGAATACACTGAGGGAGTATCTATAACACAGTGTTTCAAGAACTTGGCACATCACAACCTTTTCAGAACAATTGGGGGTAAGCAATAAATGCTGGCTTTGCTATTGATGCCAACAGTGAATGAATGAGTAGCAAATAAGTCCTCCACATCTCAGTGCTCTTTCAATCCTGGCTTTTTACCTTGCTCCATATCATATATTCACCCCACAATTGGCAATCATGTTTTTATTTTGAGGCCAGAACTGGAATTACCTCCCAGAAACTCTCCATTTCTCTACCCCAGCTCCCCAACCCTTCTTTTACATGGTGAACTTGACCAGAAATCAGCTAAGTGTTCATTTCAGGGAGTTTTCTGGAGTGTTTCTATTTGTGAGCCTTAGTACGTTTTTCATGCAGTTTTACGTTGCTCACATTAATATCTGTCTGCTTGACCTCTACATCACCCTGTTTGCACTATTATGCACTCAGCAGTGGTGGAAGTATCCATTGCTGCTGGGACCTTCTCGGATTTCCAGCGTTGGCACCATATTTAAAGTCCAGCTGTGCACCAGGTCAGTTGTTGCCAGCATTTCACAGTATACATCGTGGAAGGTAAAGTAAAAGGTACAGCTTCTGCGGGCATAAGGATAGCTCAGATGACACTTCATTGCAAATACAAGCTCACATTCATAAATGTATTGCTATTTTACATTATCATCTGCCTGATTGACTGTCATTGTAACTGCAGCAACAACAGTCAAGCGACACAGGTTTATCATCCTTACTGCTATACCATCTTAGAACCCTGTTTAAGGAGTGCCACTCTCTCCCTTACACCCCATGTAGCATAACGTCTTCTCACTGTTTAACATGGGAGCATTATAAGCTGGTCAGTCTTCAAATGGTTGAAAACAATAACTTTTACTTAACAGCGACAAAAGTAAAACAAAAAATAAAGCTCTGTGAATAAACAGGGACTGTTTGCATTTTGAGCAACAACAAATTTACAAATAATGAATGATCACTGCACCTAGCTCACATCTATTGAACCAGATGTCTGGTTTGTTTTATTCTGTTGAGCTGAATGTAATGCTCCTCCTGTGAATTGTCCTCATCTTCCTTCATGGGAGACAGCTGGCACTCCCAGCTTTTCAGCATCCATTACATTGTCTCTTTACCTGCTCCAGTTGTGCAGAGTACAGTATGCCAGGAATTTGTCCCATTCTCTGTGAGGAGGATACTGTAAACACACCAACCCTCACCCCCAGACCTATCTCAGCAACATAACCTATCTTCAGATAGCCTACAATCTGCTCAATGGTGGAAGAATAGTTGTGCTGCATCCAAGCTCTACCTCAGTCAGGGACTGCATAAAGGAGTCATCAGTTGTGGTTGCAGAGGGTAGCACTTGTTTCCCAGTAACCATTCTTGTCAGGCATCTGCTTCTTAAAATGACTTAGGAACACGAGAGTTATCAAGCCAGTAGGCATCATGGCAGTTTCCAGTGTAAATGGCACAGACTTCTAAGATGTGATATTGTTATGACAATGGATCAGAACCCAAAGTACTTATTGACATGTTTTAACTTTTAATTCCAAAATGTGTTGTTTTTTTGAAAGAAACACTGCTACGAAAAAGACTGTGGATTTAAATTTAGTCACTGGTGAAATTTTGTGTGAATCCAGTTGAATGTCACACATGTAATGTTTTCAGTGATTCTTCAAAAAGGAAAAGACTTTATAAAAAGAGATAACAGGAGACTGACTGCTTCTCCTCTCTTGCCAGGAAGCCACTTTTGTTGACACATGTATTGTTCCCTTCAGAAATTGGTAAAAGCCAATTTCAGTTGTACTGGAGTGGACTAGTAGTTCTGAATATTCTTGTGTATACCAGCCTGTGTTCAAGTTTTAGCTTGCTGTGTAGGTCACAATCAAAGAACTACCCCTAAGTAACCCAGTGTTGTCAGCAAAGACCCTCTCTCACATTCAGTGTTGCAAACCAGTGGAAAAGAGGAATCAGGATGTAGGAACACCAAATCAGCCTACAAAACCAAGGATATCAGTGTCAACGCAACCAGTATCCTCCATTGCAAGTTGCAACATTCAACTATTCATTCTTCATGAAGAATTAAGAGCATGATCCATGAAGTTAAGCAAATCCCTGAGTGTTATTGGGAATTTTGTATCTGAATGAAGAATGGTCAAATTTTAAAATGGTGATGCGAATGAGTGATTTTGAGGAATACGAGGGCCAGCCAAACATTACTGATGAGGAAAAGCACCATTTTCCAACCAAAACAGTGCAATAATTGCCAAAGTACTGGTAAAAGGGACTGAGGGAGAGTATGTCCATTCCCCTTTCCAAGTGTATCTGGAGTGCAACATTGTGCCAAACAGTGACCATAACATTGTGCCTAGTTTGCCTATGGATAGAATCAACTTCTTTCTTGGCAATGATCTAGCAGGAGCAAAGGGGATTGCATCGTTAGTGGTCTCCAAGAGACTAGCTGAGGTCAGTGATACAGAATAACTGCTGAAGAAAGTGCCTGACATTTTCCTAGACTGTATTGTCAAGTGGGGCAGACAAGTGCATCTAGTGGCTGGGGTATAACTGCAAATGGAAGATCTTCGAGTCATGTTATCTGGAACCTATTTCAGAAGCTAGAAGATTCCATAGAGGTAATAATTGGAATTTCTTTGGTAGCAGCGAACAAGCTGACTGACTATTAAAACTAATAGCTCAGACTGCTCCCACTGACACTGAGGCAGAAGTAGCCCCTCAAGCTACTATGTTAAAAACTAGGGCTTGATGAGAAAATGAATATCACAGACCTGCAAACAAGGGGACAGTGATCCAACATGTCGTCCACCCACTAAGGTTCTGTGGGGAAATATTTTGGCTAGCACAAAACATTCCGATGGTTGGTCATGTTGGTATATATAAAACACAATCCTGCATCAGCCAACATTTTGATAGCTACAGATTCACAAAGGTGTAGTAATGTTTTATAGAACCTACCACATTGCCTGGTTATGGGAAATCCCTGACCTACAGTAAAACCTCTACCTATTGATTACTCTGTTGCCTTTAGAGAACCATTCAGCAAGGTGTTAATGGACTGTGTTGGATGCCTAGCTAAAACAGAGGGCCTATCAGCAATATCTTGTCCAATTTTTATTTTTGATGCACCACCCCCTGTGATCTCTGCATGGCATCGATGTCCAAAACCAAAAGTCAATGAACAAAAACATGGATTGGCTGCATGGCCACACAACTTAGAAGGAACATTAGTTGTCAGTATATCCTTACCATCATGGACACGGCTGCCCATTTTGCAGAGAGTTCCCCTGAGAACCAAAATAGCGGTGGGAGAATTGACCCAATTCTTCATTGAGTACGGTCTGCCCATTCAGTTCCAATCAGACCAGGACTCAGATTTTATTGCCAAAATATTTCAGGTAGTCATGGACAATCTGGGTCTGATCCAGTGAAACTCTTCAAAGTATGAAGACTACCATCACCTGCAAATTCCCCTCCAAGCCACACACCATCCTGACTTCGAAATATAGCCCTTTGTTCACTGTCTCTGGAATTCTGGAATCTCGGAAATTCCTCCCTTTAGGCATTGTGGGCCTACCTATAGCACATGAACTGCAGCAGTTCTAGAAGGCAGCTCACCATCACCACTAGGGATGGGCAATAAATGCTGGCCCAGCCAGAGCTGCCCATGTCCCATTAGTGAATAAAAGAAAATTCACTCACAGGGGAGACAAAATAGTACCACCAGACTCTGGAAACAACAATTCTATTGCCATGAGTATATTGCCATGAGTACCCCAAAACTGATATAAAAATGAGATTGACTTCTGTTCTCAACAAGGACTCCCCCTATGACTGCATTGATTTTACTCCATTTGAATTACTTTGTAAGTACCGAGTCCAACACATTCTTAAATTAATCAAGGAGAGGTTTGTAGAGCAGAATAACAGTCTCCATGTTAAATCACATAGCAGAGTTCCCAGAGGGACTTGTGTGAGCCTGTGAAGAGGCCCAAGCAGCCTTGAAAATCTCCCAAATGGTGAAGAAGCCAAAGGCAGACAATGACGCCAGGGCCCAATCCTTTCCCAAATGACCTTGAATCACCACCACTCCCAGGTTTTCACTGTTTAAAAACACTTTGATCTGTTCCTTTTTGGTCCAAAAACATAACCTCATGCTTATCGGTGTTGAAACCAGTCTTTTCTCAGTCATTCAATCTCCCATTGGCACTTTGAAATGTTATGCTCCTGTCTGCATTACTTGCAATATTGATAATTGTTGTTGTCATCAGTAAATCATGATAAACAAAAAACCACGATATAGATTGTTATAAAACAACATAAAAGTTACAGCACAGAATGAAGCCATTAGCCCACAGTTGTTCAATCCCAAGACTGTAAACAACAAAATGATTTCGTATACATTGTTACACTGGTAGCCATTTCTGTAAGTGAAAAAAAAAGTTCATTATATTATTCTCTCCTATTTTTGGCTCCATAGCTCTAATCTAGCTTTGAAGCTGTACAAGTATAAACTGCAAGCACTTACTGATAGATCTTAATGTATAAAATAAAACTAAAATGTTTAATTGGACAGCTTAATGACTTCTTTTTTTTATATTAATGCGATAATATTTTTATTGGTGTATAATAACTAAATTGAGAGCCTTTCTTGTTTTGGATTATCTGTTGGTACATTTTCTGTCATAGTCATAAATATTAGTTTACTTCGTTAATATGAGTTGGCTGGTTCTACAAGTTTTGACTAATTCTGTTTCGTACTAAAATGGTGGCAAAGTGGTGAAGATAACGGGAGTGACTTGTACGTGTACATGGTTTGTGCATATCTCCTAGTACACATCAGAAACATTTCAGCAAAACTTTTTTGTGTCCCCAAACAACCATTCCTAAATTAAAACAACGACTATTGTTAGAACTATATCATTGCTTGTAAAACGATTTGCAGATGCAAATCTTTATTTTATATGATGTACGGTAACCATGTGGGTTCAGTGTAAAGATCCATTTGCAATGGATATGTTCCTGCTTTTGTCTTAATAAAAATATTTGGGAAGGTAATTGAGCACAAAGAGATAGTTGTTACAGTTGTTATTGTTATGAGGAAACCACGACTACATTGTCGAATTGTTGAGGATTGCAGCTGCTTCAACAAACCAGCAAGCACTAAATGTGTCCCCGCTTTCAAACCAAGGGCCACTAATACAATGCATCCAAGATTGCAAAAAAAATGTACAGAACTGAAAGATAATTGCATTTTTTTTGTCATGAATTCTCCAAGCATTTCTGTCCTGCTTCTTTATTGCAGAAGGTGTGTCACTGCTTGAAATGCTGAATGTCAAACTCAGTAACGTTCATTGTCGTGGAGCTTTGTTTCTGATTGAGTCCTGGTTGACTTGTTTTTCTTCGATATTTGGCCATGTTCTGGCCTCCTTTCTTCACTCTGACTTCAGGTATATCTTCTGTCAACTTTATTTTCGTTTTGCTGCCAATCCAATGTATCCAATAATTTAGACAAGAAAAGAAATCTTATTAACAATTTGTTTACATAGCTGTTAATTAATTCAAATGTGTTAAGGTAGGATGTCGGGGAAATTAATAAAATATCATCTAAGCCAATTAACAGCAGATGATATTTTGCAGCAGACTCATTCTCCTAACTTTATAATGTCAATATGTGGTAGAAACGTGTGGCGCTAGAGAAGCCATCCCCGATGAAGGGCATATGTCCAAAACATCGACTCTTCTGCTCCTGGGGTGTTGCATGACCTGCTGTGCTTTCCCGGGGCCACACCTTTTGACTCTGATCTCCAGCATCTGCAGTTCTCACTTTCTCCAATGTCAGTATGTAGTATGGCATCTCGAAGCAGGAAATTAACCAATGTCTACCTACCGCCATAGGGACATGTTTGGGCAAAACTGTGAGTCACTTAACTGTGAACTCATCCACACTCTCCTCGTAAACTATAGCCTATTTCAAATGTGAACTCTGACAACCAAACTCTGTATCTATAGTATGAATGAAAATTTGGCACATGTATTCTCTGTTCCATATATGGTATAAACAAAATAATAGTTTTTCCACAGATGTACCCCTGGAAGTGAGGATTTGGTGGTGGCTGTTAATTTACTTGATATAAAACATGTGGAAAGGGGAATGAAAGACTAGAGATGTTTTATACCTCAATGTGTTTTACATACGAACATAGGAACAGGAGAAGGCCATTCTGTCCTTCAGTCTGTTCTGCCATTTAATGAGATCAGGCTGATCAGTGGCGTAACTCCATTTACCTGTCTTTAGTCCATAACAATTGAGACCTTTGCTTAATAAAAACAGTATCTCAGATTTAAAATTAAAAACTGATATAGAATCAACTGCTTTTTGTGAAAGAGAGTTCCAAATATCTACCATCAATTGGTTCTAAATATCTCTTCTAAATGGTCTGGCCTTCATCCTCAGACTATGTCTCCTACTCTAGAATCTCCAACCAGTAGAAATAGTATATCTTTATCTACTCTGTGTTTCCCATTAATGTCTTGATGACTTTGATCAGATCACCCTTCTAAATTCTATAGAAAATATGCCTAATTTGTATAATTTCTCCTCATAACTTCTCCTTAAGCCTTGGTATCATTCTTGTAAAACCTATGTTGTGCTCTCTCCAAAGCCAATATATCCTCCTCAAGGTGTGGTGCCCAGCTCTATGCATGGTACTTCAAGTAGGATCTAACCAGGGTTTTGCATAGCTGCAGAATAACTTCTCCATCCTTGTGGTCCAGTCTTCTAGTTATAAATGCCAGTAATTCATTAACCTACTTGATTATTTTCATGGCATTTTAAAGATCTCTGCATCTGAACCCCAAGTGTCTTTGGACATCCATATATTTAACTTCATACCAACTAGGAAGTGCCCTGATCTATCTCCTTTCAGTCCAAAATGGATAACCTCACACTTGCTTACATTAACTCCATCTGCCACTGTGAATCTACCCATTCACCTAGTCTATCAATATCTTTTTGTAATTTTATGCTATCATCTACATTGTCTACAATGCTGCCTGACTTATATCATCAACAAATTTAGATATGACTTTCCATATCATTATCCAAGTCACAGAAATGTCATCATAGAATTCCGACAGTGTGGAAACAAGCCATTTGACTCATAGAGTCCACAGTGGTCTCCAAAGAGCATCCAACCAGACCCATCCCATTCCTGAAACCCTGCATTTCTCATGCCAACCCACCTAGCCTGTACATCCCTGGACACTATGGGTAATTTAGCATGGCCAGTCCACACCTTTGGACTGTGGGAGGAAACTAGAACACCCAGAAGAAACCCAGGCAGACACAGGGAAAACATGTGGACTCTACACAGACATTTGTCTAAGGGTTGAGAGTGTGTGCCGGAAGATCACAGCAGGTCAGGCAGAATCCGAGGAGCAGGACAATTGATGTTTCGGGCATAAACCCTTCATCAGGAATGAGGCTTGTGGGATAGTGAGACTGAGTTCATTTGGCTTGCTATCCCAGTGTTGATTCCTGATGAAAGGCTTATGCCAGAAACGTCAATTCTCCTGCTCCTCAGATGCTGCCTGACCTGCTGTGCTTTTCCAGCATCACACTCTCGACTTTAATCTCCAGCATCTGCAGGCCTCACTTTCTCCTAGACGTTTGCCTAAGACTGGAATTGAGCCCAGTTGTGTAGTACTGAGACACAGTGCTAGCCACTGAGCCACAAGTCATTAATAAATAGTGAATAATTGAGACCTTAACACAGATCCTTGTGGGACACGACTGGTCACAACCTGTCAATTTGTGTATTTACTCATTATCCTTACATTCTGTCACCTACCACTCAACCAATTCCCCAGCCATGTTATACATGTGCACTATTGTCAGTGTTGTACTGTAGAAAGATGGTGTTATTTGCTGAGTCAATTGTATATTTATTTTATAAATGTTGAATTTGTTTCAAAATAACTTTCAAGCTCAGCTACCACTGAGAAATAATTAAAGTCGCCTTTGGTTATTCTCCAGTTGTCGAGTGAGAAAAGGTCGAGAGTGTGGTCCTGGAAAAGCACAGCAGGTCAGGCAGCATCCGAGGAGCAGGAGAGACGACGTTTCGGGCAAAAGCCCTTCATCAGGATGAATTCATCACGAACTAACACTCCGAGAAGCCCATATGTGTGTGGCATTGTCCCTTTAAAAGCACCTTGTATCTTGTCCCAATCCCACCCTGACTTCAAGAAGCAGAACAAGTTGGATGTCAGACACACGCGTGCGCTCATGTGGCCGGCAGGCTGCGCACTTCGGGAGGGGTGTGTGGTTTTAGCATCAGGACTGGGTCAGAAAGTGAAACATTGCCAGCCAGTGGCGTTCCCACTTTTTACAGCAACACACGTACAGAGCGCTGTGTGTGTATGTGCGTGCTCCGCCAAATACCGGGAATCATGACGAATAAGCAACTGCGAAGTGATGGAATGAACCGTTGTTCCTTATCATAAAGTTTCTCGTCAATCTCTGTGTCGTCTGAATACTTTTAAGAGAGTGAGAACAAGCAGGAAAACAACATTTTCTTGTTCTTAAGTTCGAGGGAAAAAAGTGAATTTACAAAAAAAAGAATCAACCAACTCCTTCGCGCTTTCCATGAAGGAGTGAGTGGACGAAGGAGTCGCCTGTTCCCCTTTAGATATAAAGGAGAGCGGGGTGGGGAGGGGGCGGAGGACAGTCTCGGAGAGACAAGCCAGGGGAGGTGGGCGAGTCAGAGACGCCCAGCCCGGGGCAAGGGGGCAGCGAGAGTCTGAGGCGGCCTGTGACATGGCGGCGGCGGCTGGAACAGGAGGGGTCAGCACCCTGCCCACACTCTCTGATGCCGGCAGCAGCCCCTTCCCGCCCGGATCCTTCAAGGAGCCCAAAAGACTTTACTGTAAAAACGGGGGCTACTTCCTGAGGATCTTGCCGGATGGCAGGGTGGACGGAACCCGTGAGAAGAATGATGGAAACAGTGAGTGTTGCATGTTTCCATTAACGTTTTACTGATAAGTCATCTTTGGTGTGTATTCCTTGACATCTTCTACCTGAGGCTTAATTTTCTTACTTTTTTTTAAACCAAGCCATTAGGAGATGCACATTCCATTTCCATTCATGTTCTTCACTTCGAAATCTCAGTCTAGCAGTGATTGCTACATAATTATTAACTTCAGTTTCACCGTTTCCATCCGGCCCTGTGTTGTAATTCATAATTTCGAATCTCGTCCTGAACACCAATTTCACAAATCGTTTATATTTATAGATTTGATTTACCTAACACAAGGAACTGTACATCTTTATCTACCTTGACACCCCAGTATCTGCTCCATCTTTGGAGGATATTCATCAAAACCTTGCGGCTGCTTGACCGTGTTGTGGAGACAAATTTCTCCACTTTGCCGCGTCAACTCTAACATCATGTAGACCTTTTGACTTGTCTGCTGTCGACCTTTTATCAGGTAGCGATCTTTTTGTACTTCATTTTAAAGTTTGTCAAACAAAACTCGTCAGTCATCGTCCGCTGAAAAGTATTTGGGATTAGTTGCAAGATAGATACAAGGAAAATAATATAATTACCCGCTGTGTTCACGCTCCCCACCCTTCCATTACAACTTCATTGCCAGCAAGAGATGGTATTAAATTTTCTGTGAATCAAAAATGAACGTTAACAGGTATCGCGTTCATATTAACAGTTAAACTGTAACAGTAGAGCACAAAGTATCCCACTCTCATCACTCCAGATCCCCATTATTATCTTAGTAATAATTACATACAGTCCAGCACCAGCACTTCCAAATCATCTCAGTAATAATGATTTTTTAAAATATGCTTACATCCTTGCATTCTGATATACAATTATTATTTTGTCTAATTTTGCAGCACAACCCTCATTCATCTTGCTTAATAGATTCTGTAAATGTTATCGGCCGGGAAGGAAATGAACAGAATACCATTGAATTGTAGTTTTTCAGCATTAAGAAAAATACAAGTTTAGTTGTTATTAGTGGGAGCGACGGGAATGTGATTTAATTCGTCAGTAGGTCAAACGCTTAAATATTAAACCAAAGTCTGTTGCTCCCACTTTGTTCATCTCGGCTGAAGCAATTGCGATCATAAATTAGGTAATTCCCAGTTTGGATGTTGATTTATGAAATGCGTATCAGAAACATTAGCTAAAACAAAATACGTGTACCTAGATTGAACCATATTACACGCATACACTGCTTAGCTCATGGGGGAGGGCAATCCAAATTTGATAGTTTAGGTTTAGGTTTTGGTCATTGGTTTCTGTATTTTTCCGGTTTCCTCTATTGTTACAAGATGTTTGTGCGTAATTGAAATGAATTGCTTCCTTCAGTTGTCAGATGTTTGTCTTTCTCCAGTAGAGCTCACATTGCAATAAGTTTGCATCATTTAGTGGCGGAAGTATTATGACATTGACCGAGTTTCCTAATGTTGCACAGACTTCCACGTTTTTTTTTTAACTGTCCGTTTCTTTGCTCACCCGTCTGTTCAGTTTTAGAGGTAGGCACTGAGAGATGGGCAGCAGTTCACTCTGTAGCACTATGTATCTCGTGCTTTGCGTATTATTCTCGAAAACGAATGAAAAATGGGTTCTATTATTGTCGGAAAACTCGACGAAGTTTCATGTCAAAGTGGGTAGCAACATCTGTTTTCTCTACAACGACATGCAGTACATTAAACATTTTGACATGCTTAATGGCGTTTGTTTTGTGTGCATAAATCGGGAAAACGTTCTAATCAGTCCTCGTCGAGACTTAACTCTAGTATCATTAAACTGCAGGGTAGGCACGTTGTAACTTTCAGTTATTGAGCTGTGGTAGGCATCAGTGTCAGCATTCTAAGCAATGGCCAAATGAGTTTTCCTACGGATATTAAGAACCTGGTAAAAATGACATCAGCGATTTCAGGTAACACAAATCTATTGATATTTTTAATCAGTCTGTTCAGAGATATTGTTACGCAAGTCTTCTGCAGGTTGAACTTGAATCTCCAGTTCTCCTGGCTTAGTAGTATGGACACTACCCAGACACTAGAAGAGCCCTAACACAAGTCAACACCAAAGCTATGCTGATTTGTAAGATCTGTTAGCACAACTTGTGAAAGGAAAATTTTTGAAGAAAATTGTGCAGTGAAATTCACAAATTAAATTTTGGACTTCCTTTGTGTTTTGAAAGCTGATAGCTGGCTAACATGTTATGGCCTTCACATAAAACTATGAAAATTTTTGGTTTTACTGGGGTCATATATGATTTGTACTTGAGCAGTCTCTTGGTTTGGCTTACCAGTATAAGTGACTAAACCTTTTGTCATTCCACTTATCATACGAATTCAAATTCATGAAAGGCATCCAGTCTAGATATAACATTGTTTAATTTTGCAGGGTTAGCTTTGAAAATAGAGTATGTAAGGTTTTAGTCAACAACCTGCCAACATTATTACATTATATATTGTAGCAACCGCAAACCAAATGAACAGAAATATATCAACCACATTTAGGACGGGCATACCACTTGCACAGCACCACATGCAATGACGCCATCTCCTGACCTGCATTTTGTTTCATGGAGATGATTGTTAAATTGAGAACATATGGCAATGTCTAAGAAAGAAGTGTTGTCACTGGAATTTAAGCAGCTATATAACATTAATTTAATTCCTAACTTAATTATGCTATCATGTTGCATTTAATAATAAATTTAACAAAGAGCAAGGGGTAGGATCCAACTTTCAGTGCTATTCCTAGTTGTATCAGAATCAAAATAGTTAAACATTTAAAGTTTTGTAAAGTATAATCAGTATCAAAAACTTAGGTTTATCCATATCCTAAATGAATATTAAGCTAAAAGAAAATTGCTCTGTCAAGAATGGAATAATTTTAAAATACCTCACTTTTTTTACATGTGGTAATGCTGCAGTATTTTTCAGAGGTCGCATATCTTTGAAAATAATTTGAGTGGTAGGAAATTGATTTCTTTAAGTTCACAGAAGTTTTATCATGTGAATACTTTTTTCTAAATGGGTAAAACAATTGGTGCATCATAATTATATTTGCAAATCCAATTTTGCAGCAAATCTATAGCAAAGGGCTGCATTCATAGATTTTTTTTGAACCACCAGTTATTATATACAATGGCCCAGATGAGCACTTTTTACTGGTTGTTGTGATTTTCTTTTTAAGACAGCACTGAGAATTTATACCTGAGTGAAAGAACTACATATTGTGTCACATATTAAAAAGTAGATTTAATTTTGGGCATTTGTAAGCTTTCAAATGTTTAGAGTTACTTATAAATGGTCATGTTGAAATCTCAAGTAATGTATTGTTTCATCCATATTGTGAGGAATCAGACAGAAAAGTTTACAAATGGTACAAGCATTGGGAAAATATTAAAGTTTTTTAAATATTTTGCATGTTAGGCCACTTGGTAAATAATCATAGTATTTGCGACACTCAACTCCTTATCTTTTCAGGGTCTTGGTGGAGCTGGTGTTAGAGGATGTTATTTGAGTTGCTCCCTGTGAAAACTCAAAAGTAGGGTAAACCCTTTCACTGAAGTGTTATATCTAGGGAGTTTTAATAAGAGCTACAAAATCGGGGTAGAAGGGAAGTAAAAACATTTGTATTTCATAATTTTATTATGTATAAAATTTAAGGGGGAAACATTTATATGGCAACTTGCATGATTTTAGTTAATGCCAAATTGCTTAACAAGCTTTGTATTATTTGAGCTAACTCCGCAGTGACAAATGAGACAAATTTATTAATAGCCTTGAAACAAAAACAAGCAGATCATGACGTATTGTTTTACAGTAATGGATAAATCGCTGTCTCATTTATGGCGTAATAGGTCAGTTGGAAACATTTTGAAAAGCTGCATGCTGCTGTTACAAAACTACTTGAGAACAGTATCACCGAGACAGAGCATTTAATTACTTAAAAACTGTACTGAAGTACTGTCTGTGTATGTGTATATAGAAAATTTCCATTTGACATTGGGGGAAAAGGATTTTTTTTGATGTTATTCAGTTCTTCAAATAATGCTGCATACAGTGCTACTTTATTTTTCAAAAAAAATGAAACATATGAGGGGAAGGGAGGGATTTGTTTTGATAGTTTCTCTGGTACAACTTTATGGACCTAAGGGTCTCGAATGTGAATAAATGGACTCTTAAGCTGAGTTGAGGCAAAAGCAAAAATGTAAATGTTGGATGAGTTTTTAACATGTTGAACATTCTAGGTGAACTTTGTCCAGCAATTAAAATTAAAAAAGCACAGTTAAGGTTTTCTTTGTGGAAAGCCGTAGGAAACATTTTTCTGAATTTTCCTTTTGGTGTTTTCTCTGCTCCTTGTTGTAACTGCAGTAATATAGAGCTATTGCGAGCACAATTTTTATAATGTATCTAATGGGATTAAATGTCTATATATGAAACCTTTATGTTAAGATATAATTCATTAACACTTGTTTGGGAGCCTTTTCAAGGAGCAACATTGTGTGTTTTTTTTTAAACTCCAGTTTGAATAGGAGTTCAGATTGAAACCTTCTCCCTCAACCTGGGTAGATTTTTCCACATAAGAGTTGCCAATAAAATATACAGTTTGTGGTTATATAAGACTGCAGGCTACTGGCAATCATTGAGTACTTTATAATTTCTTCATTCTGATTGGTTTGCAGTGATATAATTTGTAATATGATAGAATATTACTGAGTGTGATTTCACCCAGATGTTTTCAGATTCTATTACTTTACGTTGGTGCATCAGTTTACCAATTTGTTGTGGAATGGATTATTGGTATTTGTTCCATTGCTGTACAACTGCTTTGCTAGCACACCACAGCTCTATCATGCAAACAAGTTGAGGAAAGTTGCATAAAATATGGTGGTTGATATCTATATACAATACTGATTTTATTATGTTAGTTCAGAGCTAAAACTTATTGTCGAGTAATAAGAATGCATAGCAAAAACTAAACTGTTGGAAATACTCCTATGCACTGACCTGAAGGCCTCTTCTCTCTCTCTTCTCCCATATTTCACAACAGATATTAATCCTTAACACTATTCATGGAATTGGGAATCTCTTTTAATCATTGAGAGTGATGCTCTGTAGATCCATAGCTTGTGGACTGTGGTAGTGTTACTACCCAGATGGTCCAGGTGATCTCTGCTCCCATTGACCGAGAACAGGTACTAACCCCTAACGAATTGCAAGAGAGAGAGGCAGGAGAATCTAGATTGATATGGTAAAAGAAAGTTGCAAGCATGTCATAAGTATCATGGAATATTAAACTGTTAAAGCTCTTTTTTTCTAACCACTTACTCTTGGGCATGTAGTCTGATTTTCAGAAATGACCTTTGCCTTATGTGACCTGAAACCAGGATCTTTTTCTCTCTGCCTTATTGATACATTCTTTTGACTTTGCTTCAGAATAACTTTGCAACAGTGACTTTTAGCTGCCTACATCCTTAGTGTTTTCCCTTCCTGATAACCCACTAAAATATCATATGCACAAAGCAAACAGAAAACCCATTGCTATGCCATTGACTATATCTAGCTTCTCTTTAGGTTCTGCTAGTCCAAAAGTGGTGAGCTTTAAGGAAGGCCATAAAGGAAGAGAGGATGAAACACTTGGGGATGGAATTCCAGAGATTTGCTTGGACTGAAAGGGGAAGGCATGTATCAAATATAATGGTGGTTAGGAGATTGCTGAATGTTTTAAAAAAAAATACAGGGAAGCATGCAAGCCCAAAAAGAGACTTGCTCATTTGGATGAGAATTTGAATTGAAGGCTTTGGGATACTGGCAACCAATATTTTTTTTCCAGCAACATTGTCCTCTGTCTTCAGAGTAAATACCATGCCTTCGGTATCTTCTCCATCTGCCAGTTGTCTGAAGCTAAACTAGGCTGTACACCACCATTGTGTCATAGTTGGCTTGTACTGGTACACAATCCTTTATCCAAAACCCTCGGGGCCAGCTGGTTTTTGGAATTTGGAATTTTTTGGATTTTGAAATAAGTGACAGTTTAACAGTGAAATTACAAAACTCTTACCGAACAGCAGACTCACCTCTGAGTAGTACAAGCCCTGAGACAGAACTGTCATCTGCCAGTGCTGGGCAACGCCACCATGTCACATCTGAGTGATGTGGTCAAGTGGGTGTGGAGTTGGATTAACTGTTTGCACGCCAAACAACCTTGTTACAGAGAAAGAAACTTCACAAAGAAAACTTTGGATTTTGGAGCTTTTCGGATTTCGGATAAAGGATTGTGTACCTCTTTATGCTGTTTCTGCACCATTGTCAAATGTATGTCTCACCTCTACACTATCTGATGTTTCCTTGCTTATCCCAGCTTGTTTGATGTCAAAATCCTTTTAGATATGACTGCATTCTTGGGCAGTCTTCTATGGTCCGCTTGCCACAGAATTATGGTCCTCTAAAACTCTAAAGTGTTCTGATTTGCACAAGTTCCATTCATCCATTACCCTTATGTTTGCTGATTTCAGGCAGTGCTTCACCACGAATCAATTTAAAATTCTTCTAGACCTCTGTCTCTCTCTCTCTCTCTCTGTCTCTCTCATTTTTCTTTTGCTGCTGTAAGGACCCCTGAGGTCTGTGTTCAACTGTAGCCGATGGACATGGAAGCCATATGTCAGAATGGCAGTTGTCGAGAGTGGAGCTTCCTAGCTGCATTACAATGTTGCTTTAGAGGGATCATTTCTATTGAGTATGCTGTATTTAAAAGTTGTAACCAGTTGTAGCTGTGTTTCATCTGCTTAGGTCTTAAATTCTGGAGTTCTCCATGAACCTCTCCTCCTGTCTTCCTTGCATTTTTAAGGATTCCCTTTTCAAACCTAAGTGTTTGACCAAGTTTTCATTGTCTTACCAAATACTTCCTGATTTGGTGTCAAATGCTTGGCACATAATGCTCCTGTGAAACACCATGGAATGATTTTCTTTGTTAGATACACCAATGCAAATTCAAATTGATTATTTTAACATGGGCTGTAATATGGGAGGTTGTGAAAGGGAGCATTAAAACAGTCAGCCCACAGGTCATAAACCAGAGGATGCCAATTTCAGCAACAAATAGGGTGAGGTACAATGTTAGAGATGGAACTAGGCAATTGTTATCGTGAATTGGATGTGTAGTTTGAAGCTTATGTCCAGAGTGAATGCAATGCTGCAATTGTGAACATCTCAGTCAGGCTGAAATAATAGTGAGAGAGAGAATTGGTGTCAAGGGTACTGTGTTTGTGAATGTCTGAATGTGATGGCTTTGGTTTTTAATTAAGGGAGATTTTGGCTCATCATAACAGTGTGGCAACACAGGCAATAATATGGATAAGAAAAGTGGTGGAGAGATGGAGTTGGATGCTGTCAACATACATATGGAAGCTGACCTCTTATTGTCTGTAGATGATCCTGTCAGGGATAACATAGAGGAAGCAGCAGCCAGCGAGGGATCCATGGGGGACTCCGGGGCAATGCTGTGGAGCAGGGATGAAAAGCCATTGCTGGAGATAATCTGATTGTCGTCAATTTGGTATGAGTGTAATTATGCAAGGCAGTCCAGTTGAGCAGTTTAACCGACAAGTATTGGAGGAGGATGGTATGGTTGACTATTATCAAAGACAGCAGAGTGATTGAAGAAGGATAATGCACCATGATTAAAATTGCACATGATTTATTTGTGACTTTTTGAGGACTGTTTCAGTACTGAGGGTGGATTCCTGATTGGAGATTTGAATATAGAAATGTGGGAAAGACAAATAGAAGTTTAAGAAGCAACATTATGATCTCAGTTGAGAAAGTTATTTATTTTTAGAATTAACATTTTAAAATAGATAATGTTGAAGACTGGATTTCAGAAGTTTTATTTTAATGCATGTTCATTTAATTATCATTAGACACGTGACTACAAGGTAACTTAAATTGGGTACTGAATATCATGAACATTTTAGGACGGCTAGAAGAAAAAGAAGAGGATACTGTATTGAGTAGCACTCTTAACAAGGGATAACATCAGCAAATTAGTAGGACAGGATCCTTGATAGTGGAACTCAGTACCAGCAAGGAGAAGCAAACATTGGGACTTTATAGAACATCAAACTATATTACTAATCAGACATGTTATGAATTAGGAAATAATTAGTGCATGATTTTATGGGTAAAACATTAATAATAGGCAACTTGAGTTTGCACACAGATTAGTACTGCTGCTTAACCCGATGTTGTGGAGCTTTAATTCCCAGAGTGTGGGCAAGTTGAGTTTCTGGAATAATGTGTTGAGGAGCTAACTTGGAGTTGGACTACTTTGGACTTTCTGTTGTGTAATAGGAAAGGGCAAATTAATAACCTTACTGTTATGGAGTCTTTGGGAGATATGACCATACAGTGATAGAATTTTACGTGATGTTTGAATGTGACATTGTTCATTCTGAAACTAGGATCTTCAATTTGAGCAAAGAAGACAGGGTATGAGGAGTAAGCTGGCCAGGATGGATTAGGACTATATACTAAAACATTTTGTAAATAAATTCTGCAGGGTTTCAAATATATATGAATTTCTCTAGGGCACAAACAGCCAAAGGGAAAGCTTGATTGGTTATGGTTAGTTAAGGAAGCAAAGGGTTGTTTTAGATTTAAATGAATGCCAGAAAAAGTGGTAAATCTGAGAATTTGGGCAATTTATGACTCAACAAAGGAGGGCCAAGAAACTGATAAAGACCAGCAAATGAGAACATATTCTTGTGGTCCATCTTTTACAATATATGAAAGGATAAATGTGGGCCCATTTGCAGGTGGGAAAGGAGAGTTTGTGGTGAAGAACAAGGAAATGGTAGGAAAGGCAACAGTTGAGTTGCACCTGTTTTAACAGAAGATATGAAAAATTGTCCAGAAATACTCAGCAGCCTAGGATCTTGTGCAGTTGAAGAACTAAAACAAATTCATTTTACTAAAGAGACGATACTTGAAAAATTAGCTGGAGTGAGAATTGATAAATCTGGACCAATTGAGCTTCATCAGAGTATTGAAAGAAGTGGCAATAGTGGATGCATTGTTGGTTACCTTTTCGAATTCTATGGATTCGGTGAAAATTCCTGCTGACTAGAAGAAAGCAAACGTAACCCCACTATTTTAGAAGACAATTAGTGGAGAACTGCAGACCTGTTAGCTTTCGGTTTATAGTAGGGAAAATGTCAGAATCTATTATGAAAAGATTTGATAACTGACATTTAGGGGAAATAAAATGACAAAATTGGGTACAGTTAACATGGATTTATGAAAGGGAAATCATGTTTGACAACTTTTTGAGAATGTTGCTTGTAGCATAGACAAAGGAAAACCAGTGGATGTGTTATATTTGGAATTTCGAAATGCTCTTGATAAAGTACCTGACAGGAGCTCAATAAATGAAATTAGACTTGTGGGATTTGGTGGGGAGAGTGATGGAATATACCAGTATGGATTGAAAGTTGCTTAATAGACAGAAGTCCAAGTTGGGCAAAACAACTGTCGAGGGATGGCAGGCTGTTACTCTTGGGGTCCAGCAAGAGTCAGTGGTGGGTCCACAACTTATCTCAGTCTGTATCTTGTGTGTTACGTCTGTGATATGATTTGGAATTGGGAACTAATTCTAATATTTTCAAATTTACTGATGACTCCAAGTTTGGATGTGAGCACAAGGAGACATGGTGGTCTTGGACAGGCTAAGTAAATGGGCTTGAACATTGAATGTAAACATGTGTGGAGATGTTTGTTTGGTAAAGAAAATAAAAGGCAGATTATTTCTTAAATGGTGAGAAATTGAAAGTGTAGTATCCAAAGGGATCTTGGTATCCTTGTCTGTGAGGTCCTAGTGTGCAGGTGCAGTTTTTTAAAAAAGGCAAACAGCGTGTTGATATTGAGTCTAGAAGCAAAGATGCCCACATTAATTCCTAGGATGGCAGGATTGTTTTATTTTGAGGAGAGATTGAATTTTGAAGAGTAAGAGTTTCTTTTGAAATTTGCAAGATTCTTACAAGGTATGATGAGGTGGATATAGATAGGATGTTTCCCCTTGCTGGTGACTATGGAGCGAGGGGGCATCCATCTGGGAATAAGGGCAGGTTGTTAAAGACTGAGATCAGGAACAATCTCTTCAGTGTGAGGGTAGAGAACTCAGAGAGCTGTCAAAGAGGTTCAAGACATAAATTAATAGCTTTCTGGAGACTAATGACATCAAGAGAAATAATGTGGAATAATTATATTATGTCCATGATCTTAAATTAAAAGATCAAAAAAAGAATTGAACTCCTGGAACTGAATTTCGTGGGGGAACTGGGTGATTTGTTTGCCTCTCTGACTGACTGTGGTGTTGCCATGGAGAATGCGCCAATCAGTATTTTTTTAATACAGTATAAAAATGCATTTTTCCTTAAAACTGTATTTTTGCAAATATTCTGATTGCTCAATGCAAAGCTGTAACAAAATGTTTTCTTTTCAGCAATACCTTCTTTGTTCTTTACTGAAGATTTATTAGTTGCCTGTAGCTTCCATTGCTCGATCCTCCATTATTGTGATAGCATGGGCTTCATATCAAATCTGCAATTTCCTCTGTATATTCAGCCTTTTTCTTCAAACATCTAACCTTACTCTTCCTCTTGCACCTTATTAAAGATTCATTATCGAATACCACTCAAAGCCTTTGCATTGATCTATCCACTTTCCTTTCCTCCTTTACACTCTCCAGTAATGCCTGCTACAAAGGCAATCATGTTAAAACATTAATAAGAACAGAAACTTGCAGCAATTCCAATGAGATGTTGATGAAGCTTATTGGAAATGTACCATCACTTTGTGTTTCCAAAAGAAATTGTAAATGAGGCAGGGTGTTCTCTTACTCTACCATTCAATATGTATCAAATATAAGAATTTAAACGGCATCAGCTTCAGATGAATGAGCAGGTAAGGAGGTTTGATGGCAACTAAATGAGTATGTTGTGTGAAGATCTGCATGCTACAATAAAATTGTTATAAATATTCGGTGAAATACCTGAGGAGTCAATGGGTTTCTTGCCATTCGAATTGTAATAGAGTTGGAGTGTGTGATTTGTTAATATGTATACCTGGGGAGAACTAATGCAGTAACACTTAAATTGACTGATGAGAAATTTTGATTTCCTTTGGGTGCTCCGCTTTCTTTCCACAGTCCAAAGGTATGTAGTTTAGGTGGATATATCATGCTAAATTGCCCATAGTGTCCAGGGATGTGCAGACCAAGTGGATTAGCCACAGGAAATGCAGAGTTACATGGATAAAGTCTGTGGGATGATCTTTGGAGGACTCGATGGGCCTGCTCCCACACTAGAGGGATTCTGTAAATAGTCTGGCAGTATCTGGAGGAGCAAACAGTTAATGCTTTGAATCTAATTTGAGCTTTCAGAACTCTACAGACACTGCCAGACTTGCTGAATTTCTGCAGAAGTTTTGTATATTTTTATTTCTCTTCCAATATTATCTTGTTTTTAATGACCTGAGGTTTGTTAAACATTGCACAATAAGCTTGCACAAATTTCCCAAAGTATATTGATTTGCAAAATTATCATTACAAGAATCAAATTAAAGAAAACGAGTAGGAAAGTAAATGAAAATAACAGGCCTGCAGCTTGATTTTTCAGCCACAGCTTTCCTTGCAGTTCATTTTCTGGAGCACTGATATGTTACCTTTGATGGAGGCCCACTAAAGGTTCTCATGAGGGGCTGCAGTTGGAATTAGCGTTGAATTGGAAAGCAACCACATTTGGTCAATTATTCCTTTGCAAGCCTGAAATGTGGTTAGTTACTTTCTGAGCACTGAGTAGTGTGTGACAAAAACTAAACAAAGGAAAGAAAAATCTAAATGTTTTGCAAAAAAGTACAAAGCTGTAGTCTGAAATGTTGCCAGGTAATGTAGAATAAAGTATGTAGTTTTGTAGACTTGCGTTCACTGAAGTTTGTACCAGATTGCCAAATATATATAATCTATGCCTTTTCTGACAAATAGATTATGGGGTTCTGGATTTGTTTCTTTGCTTTTATTTGTTGCACTTAAGTTAGAGTTTCTATGGCTAAAATGAAGTTTCCTGACCCAGCAATTTAGTTAACCATATATCTGTGCACACGTCTGTGTTTTTTTTTCTTGGCATACATTGTCTTCTATTACAAATATGGCATGTTGACTTTAGAATGTAGGTCGTTCTCCTTTAACGTGCATTTCATCAACGCGATTTGACTGTAATGCGATTGGTGAATTGAGGAACAGTTTTTTTTTTAAAACGTGAACTCCTCTTGGCTATTACGCTATTCTGAGAGAACATGCACAAAGGATCTTGAGGAGATGAAGCGACTTCTAAGTGTGTGGATAGAAGATTAATTGAAAAAGTGATTTGGGATCACCTTTCTCACCATAAAACAGAAAACCTTATCAAATTGTGAGGACCTAAGGAAAAAAGCTGGAAGTCCTGCAGATGTGCCTGCCTTCAGTGCTAGTAATGGCTCGTTTACTGGATTTAAGAACCACTATGGTTTTCATAACGTGAAGTTATGTGGCGAAGCTGCCAGTGCAGACTGGGAATGTGCGTTGTCATTTCCTCCTTTGGTGAAAAAATTGATGAAGAAAGCAGCACCTTATTTAAAGTGCACATTCAGGAAGCTGAGTGCAGCTACTAAGGGGGATAATGAGGACAGTATTCATCAATTTTGGAAGACCGTCAACATTAAGAATGATATTGATATGCTTATGGAGGTCTAGGGTGATATCAGTAAGGACTGCTTGCATGCAGTTTGGTGGAAGCTTCTCACAGATTTTCTTCATGATTTTAAAGGCATTGAACCATCAGAGGAACTTTTGTCAATCAAAGAACATTGTGTTACTGTTGCAAAGCAACTTAGATTTGAAGAATTGGAGACTGAAGATGTTGAGGAGAAGCTTGAATTCCATTGTGAAAATCTCTTCACAGCTGATCTTCTACAACTTGTTGCTGAGGGGGAAATTGAAGCTCAAGGTGATGACGAAGAAGTCTAGGATGCAGTAACACGAAAACTTTCCATTTCTCTTTTGTCTTCTATCCTAAGGGAAGTTGAGAAGCAGTTGGACCTCTTAGAATGCAGTGACTACTATGCAGAATACAGCAGGATAGCTGTTCGTGGCCTAAGGTCTTTTCCTGGCATCCTATCAACAGCTCCTTCATGTAGGAAGAAAGATGGCAGAGTAGCAAAATTTAGATGCCTTTTTTTAAGCCAACCCCCTAGAAATAGCCTAAGGACAGTAAACCACAGTCACCTACTTCTGGACTAAATGCTTTCTTTCTTAATCCTGCATCCAGAATTGCTCCTGAAAGTAATGCTGATGATGACTCCCAGCCACTGTCTAAGTACAGTACTGTAACTCAAATCCCTTTTAAAGTGTTAAATTTTTATTGTATTATTTCCATTTAAAATATGATTTTAACATTTACTTAGACTGTGCTATTATTTGTGTTCGGCTAACTACTACTTTTTGTTTCAACTTTGACTGATATTTTTGGTCTGCCCCTAACCCTGTTTTTCCCATGGGCCCCAATACTTCTGCGCAATTTTCTAACCAGGTCACATGGGAATGCAACTGCTGCATTCTAACAGAACAGACTACGATTTTCATAAACTAGTGAATTTAAATTGAGCCAATGACATGGATAACCCCAGCAATGAGATATTGAAGGTTTGAGGAGCTAGGACTTCACAGGTAATAATCTTTGGATTGCTGTTTGACCATGCACAAATTGGCATATATGAGCAGATGAGAAGGTTAAATGTATGTTTTAAGGAGTGCTGTGGGAAGCAGGAGTTTTGATTTTCTTGAGATACTGACAGCAGTATGGGTCAGGGGAAAGGGAACTGTTCTATTAGTAATGCCTCCACTTAAACTGAGTTTGGGAGTTGTTCAAATAAATTGAAACAGAATATGGCCGATCGATCTTTAATAAGTTGGAGCAATACTTCAGTTCAGGTTGATTGGAGGATTTAGGCAAGCTTACATTTCTGCTGCTGGACTAATAGTCCTGGGTTCAAGCCCTACCTGCTTTACAGGTGTATAATAACATCTCGAAAGGTTGATTAGAAAACATCAAAAAACCGAAAGAACTGCTGATACTGGAAATCTAAAACAGAAATTGCTGAAAAATCTCAGCAGACCTGGCAGTATCTATGGAGAGAATTCAGAGTTAACATTTTGGATCCAGTGACCCTTCTTCAGAATGATTCTGTAGATTTCTCTCTGGCAGCAATATGGAGAGAAATCCACAGAATCAATAGAGAGGAAGGGTCACTGGATCCAAAATGTTAACTCTTCGATTTCTCTCCACAGATGGTGCCAGACCTGCTGAGATTTCCCAGCAATTTCTGTTCTTATGAATAGAAAACATCTTTTTGCTGCTTTTTAAATTTAGAAATAGGTTGCATAGCAGAGTAGTAGTAGATAAAAATATAGAGACTGAGTCAAGGAAGGAACAGAATTTAACAAAATGTTCGTGTGAAGGTGATATCTCGAAAATAGTAAAGTGTTAACCCTAAAGTATTGTTATATCTTGAACAGACAGCCTTGCCCATATAACATTCAGAATTGTACAACTCAGTTTATTGCACACATATAGACTTCTAGATTGGACAAACAGGTGGATTATATTCCACAATGATTTAGCACATAAAAGTACGGAAAGCCAAGCAGAGAACACAGTATGTATCAAATTCATGACACACACCGACATTCCCCACCCCACAACCTAAATGAAGCGTCCATAAACAAAATATAATCTTAACCAGGGTATGAAGTTAGACAGTCTTGTTAGCCTAGCTTAATCCTGGAGATTACACGGCTCCAAAACAATATGGATATGCCGTAACTACACATTTTAACATTTTTTGAAGTGGTCTTAGTTTTTGTGGAGAGTTATGGTGAATTCCTGGTGTCTGTGTATAGGAAGGTACCATTGGCGTGGATGTACCAACAAGTTCAGAATTCGCAGCTTGTTGGGCTAAATGGCCTGTGTCCACACTGTAGGGATTCTATGATTAACTCCAGGAACATAATTCTGAGCTAGAACAGGTTGTCCAGTACTAAAGTTTAAATTTTTTGCCTTGTCCATCTATTGACTTGATTCTACTGGTGATGTTTAACTATTTGTCCTTCTCAAAGGTTTCAAAAGATCAAAATAAGTTTGTAGCTGCTGACCAATGCTTAGAAATGCTGTGGTCACAGCATGTGTTTCTGTATGACTGCAAAAAGCACCTGGATACTTTCTTGCTTAGACAAATGCCCTTTTGCTGATCTCACCTCTTGTTTCATCTTCTGTACGAAGTTCCCTGCAGATCACTTGGTGGAAGGATGGTTAAGATGCAGGAGTGATGTGATTGTATGTTGTTTGCTTCCATAAAATTCTCAAACTCCTGATATCCAAACCTGGTCCGTTATTACTCAGGTTATTATGGCAGTCCACAATAACTGAAGAGTTCACATTGATTTTGAATTGTACTCTCAGGAATAACGATGAGATCTCTACCCAAATGGAGTGAGTATCTATGACAATCAAGAATATGCTTCCTCCAAATGGACCAATGAAATCAAATTGAATATGCTGCAATGGATTAGCAGGCCAGTCCCATGGGTGTAAGGGTGCCAATGCATTGGACAAGATAGTGGCTAATTAATCTTACAATACCCTGGCACTTAAGGGTGTGGAAATCCAAATGTAACACACAAAATGTGAGATACTATAACTGTCCATGTTTGCAACAAAATGAAAGAATTAAGTGGGTTGTTCTTGTGGAATGATCATGATTTGAATCTAAATATTTTAGGATATTTGACTGAGAGCAGTCCGCAGAATGAGAAAGGAGGAACCATTTCTCTGAGAAAGGAAGGTGTAAAGGCAAGAGAGAGCATCTTCCCTGGGATAATCAAGATGTAGAATTGAGTTGGGGCTGAGAAGCATTGTGGGTTCGTAAATTATGAGTCAGGGTAGCTTAAGGTTCTTGAGCAGTACATTTTAATGGAAAGGAAAGTATAAATCTGGGATATAGGAGCATGCAATTAATGTTGAACAGTAGTCATAGGTTTTAATTATCATATTATTGGATTATGCAAACCAAATATGCAGTAACTGTGTGTGATGTAGAAATTTAAGATGCTTTTAGGATTGCTAGATGAATATATTGAGGAAATAGCCAGACAGGAGTCTTTTTTTTTAGTTCTGGAAAATGTGGTCAAATTATGGCTAACCAGAGGTATTAACAATAGTAATAGGTTTTTAAAGAAGGAGGCATAAATTTAGGTAAACATAAGCATTTAACAGGATTTTAGAATTCTGCAAAAGTGACTTAAAAATTTCTCAAGTAGAATACAAGAATAGCTGAGTGAGGGACATAACAGCTGATAATTAAAAACTTTTTTTTTACATAAGAGATTTACGGATGAGACAAGAAAAATTCTGATGCAAAATAAGGAAATAGCCAAGACATTAAACTTTGTGTTTTTCTTCACAATAGTAGACAAAACATTCCTGTAATAGTGTCAACAAAACTTGAGAGAGAATGAAAGGCTTGGAGAAATTTAACCTTATTGTTGAAAAGCGAGATATTGCTGAAGCTTTTCATTTTGTACTCATCAGGACAAATGCAAGAATATTAAATGAGAAAAGGGTTCTGATATGCACCAAGGAACTACAGAATCACTAAACTCCTCGACAATTCAAGGCACAAGGCTGAACCTATTCCCTTTTATTTGCAGGGAACAGGTCACTATATATGAATGTATGTTGCTTCTAGCAAATGTAAATGAGCTACATAATTCATAGTTAGGCTAACTATTAGCGCACGCAGGATTGTGCAGTAAGTGCTGTTTCAGAACAGAATCACATCTAGCCGTAGATATTGTGATAGAGTTTTGTAAGGGCAGGCAGGTGCGACTAGTTTGGGTTAGGATATCTGGTCGGCATGGACAGGTTGGACCAAAGGGTCTGTTTCCATGCTCTACATCTCTATGACTCTATGGCAGGCTGAGTATGGTCTATATTATGAAAAACTGAAGAAAGATGGACAACATCTTTGTGGACTGAAGGCGACATCCTATGTACGAAAAATATCACTTGTGTAGCCACTGAATAGTATAGCATGAAACAGCTTCTATCTATTGTTCAAAAAATTTGTCTTTCTCGTGTAATTTTGGTTGACTGTGCTTTTAAGATACAAACTTGATGGCCTCTGGCCCATATGTGAGTTTGTGATATATAATTAACAGTGATCTTATCAGGATAACCATTGTCCCAATGGATTGCTTTGTACTCTGTCTGCATTAAGCTTGAAAGATGAACAAGTTGCTTCATCAATCACAGAGCTAATACAAATGTCAACATGGGTAGATTAATACAGCAACTAGGCTATATGTCCCAACAGTTAGCTGTTTGAATCAAACAGCATGTTTGTTGAATTGTCTGTCATGTGAAGAGTATAGTCAAGACTTGAGCAGTCCACACCAGCAAATCCCAAACTGAAATGTCTCCTGTTAGATGTGATTCTATACTGGATAACAATTGCTCCACAATCTCAAGTGTGCTAATAGCAACACTAATGACCAATTTGAGATAATCCATCAAGCTAGTGACATTATTTATTTATGCTTCATGGGGGGACAAACATTTGTTACCTATTCTGTCCAATCAGAATGAATATATTTAAGCCTTCCATGTTTTTTGAATTACTTGGTGGTTTGAGGAACCTATTGTTTCCCATTGCTTTTGCCATTACAGGGCATTAACTGATTGGAAAATCAACAGCAATCGGCACCCTTTATAAATGAGTATAAATAGTAGTATAAATTGTTGTGGTTCTGTTCACCGAGCTTGGAATTTGTGATGCAGACATTTCGTCCCATGTCTAGGTGACATCCTCAGTGCTTGGGGATTTCCTGTGAAGCATTTCTGTGATGTTTCCTCCGGCATTTACAGTGGTTTGTCTCTGCCACTTCTGGTTGTCAGTTCCAGCTGTCCGCTGCAGTGGCCGATATACTGGGTCCAGGTCGATGTGTTTGTTGATAGAATCTGTGGATGAGTGCCACCTCAACACACACAAAAGAAGTTACATCAAGACACTGTTCAAAAGGACCACAACACACTGCAGCACACCAGAACTGCAAAAAGAGGAAGAAGAACACCTCTACAATGTATTCGCCAAAAACAGATACCCCCGCAATTTCATCAACAGATGCTGAAGGGAAAGACAATGGAATGAGGACATGCCACAACCCAAAGGACTAGCCACGTTACCTTACATCAAGAACATTTCTGAACTGACAGCCAGACTATTACAACCACTAGGACTCATAACAGCCCACAAACCAACAGCCACTCTCAGACAACAACTCACCAAGACAAAGGACCTGATACCCAGCATGAGCAAAACCAACGTAGTGTACAAAATCCCATGCAAGGACTGCACAAAACATACATAGGACAAACGGGAAGACAGTTAACGGTCCGCATCCATGAACACCAACCAGCTACAAAACGACATGACCAGCTATCCTGAATAGCCACACACTCAGATGACAAGCAACATGAGATCGACTGGGACAACACTACTATTATAGGACAAGCCAAACAGAGAACAGCCAGGCTCCCAAGCACTGAGGATGTCACCTAGACAGGGGACGAAACGTCTGCAACACAAATTCCCAGCTCGGTGAACAGAACCACAACTACGAGCACCCGAGCTACAAATCTTCTCACAAACTTTGAAGTAGTATAAATTATTGTGATTGTATGGAGAATGGTGTTCTTGTATTTGTCCTGATGAGTGCAAGTGTTAAGCTTCTGCCATATGCTTCTTATCAATATGAAATTTTGCACCACCAAATGAGTTTTCTTTATAGTCATAGAGATGTACAGCCTGGAAACAGACCCTTCAGTCCAACCTGTCCATGCTGACCAGATATCCCAATCCAATCTAGTCCCACCTGCCAGCACCTGGCCCATATCCCTCCAAACCCTTCCTATTCAGATACCCATCCAAATGCCTCTTAAATGTTGCAATTGTACCAGCCTCCAGCACTTCCTCTGGCAGCTCATTCCATACACGTACCACCCTCTGTGTGAAAAAGGAGACCAGAATTGCACACAATATTCCAACAATGGCCTAACCAATGTCCTGTACAGCTGCAGCATGACCTCGCAACTCTTGTACTCAATACTCTGACCAATAAAGGAAAGCATACCAAACGTCTTCTTCACTATCCTATCTACCTGCGACTCCACTTTCAAGGAGCTATGAACCTGCACTCCAAGGTCTCTTTGTTTAGCAACACTCCCTAGGACCTTACCATTAAGTGTATAAGTCCAGCTAAGATTTGTTTTAAACAAAAGGTAATGGAGAAATTTATTAAGGCAACAAATCGCAAATAGTATCTACAGAGATAGTTGATTATTTGTTTTGATTATACAGAATTCCTTAGGTTTTAGAATGGAAGGTAGACAATGTGACATGCCTATTTGAGAAAGGAGGAAGAAAGAATGATCTGCAATTGGCTTGATATTAATACTAGGGAAAACACTAGAATATTATTAGGGATATGATTTAAGTTATGTAGGAAATAGTAGACTGAGTCAGCATCCACTTTTATTTTGAAGTTTATGAGTAGCAGGGTAAATGAGGGGGAACCAGTGAATATGGTGTACTTCGATTTTCAAAAAGCATCTCAGATTAGGTGAATTGGCTATGGTAAATTTCCCATAATGTTCAGGGATGTGTAGGTTGGGTGCATTAGTCATGGGTAAATATAGTGTAAGGGGGATGGGTCAGTGTGGGCTTGTTGGGCCAATGGCCCACACTGTGTAGGGAGTCTATGATTCTGAAAGGTCACAAAATTATTACAATAGAAGGCTCATAAGTGGGTCTAATAAAATACTGTTGATTTTAAAAATTAATTAACAAACAGAAATAAATTGGAATTAAGCAGATCATTTTCAGAATGGTAAATTGTAACTAATGCTGTATTGCAAGGATCCTTTTTGGGCATCATCTGTTTCTTTTCTCTGACTTCGGTGAGGAGGCTGAATATAAATTGGCAATAACAAGCTACATAGAAAAGTAAGTGATGGGGAGAATATAAAGAAACTTCAAAAGGATAAAAGACCATAAACATGGGAGCAGAAGTTAGGCCATTCAGCCCATCAAGACTGCTCCATCATTCAATCATTGCTGAAGTTTCTCAAACCCATTCTCATGCTTTTTGCCCGTAACCCTTGATCCCCTTGATATTCAAGAACCTATCTATCTCATTCTTCGATATACTCCATGACCCAGCCTTCTGTAGTAATAAATTCCACATGAATGGTTAAGTGAATGGACAAGAATATAAAACATGGAATATAATATGACACTATCAACTTGGCTAGGAAAATAATAAAGCTGAATATTTTTGTGTGGGGAGGACAGAGTAGCAATGGAAGGGTGCTTTTCAGAATGGAGATCAGTAACGAGTTCCACAGGGATCAGTGCTGGGACCTTTGCTTGTAATATATATATATAATGTTGGTCTGATTAGTAAATTTGCGAATGATGTCAAAATAGGTGGAGTTGCAAAGAGTGAGGAGAATTGTCAAAAGAGACAGCGGGATGTAGGTAGATTACAGATTTGGGCAGAGAAATGGCAAATGGAGTTTAATCCAGGCATCATCAAGGTGGTGCATTTTTGAAAATCAAATTTAGGTGCAAACTAAATGGCAGAACCCTTAAAAACATTGGCATGCAGAGGGGTCTGGGCAGACAGATCTCTGAAAGTGGCAACACCTGGTGCATAAACTGGTCAATAAGGCATGCTTGCCTTCATCGGCCAGGACTTTGAATATAAAAGTTGGAAAGTTATGTTACAGCCTTACAAAACGTTTTTGTTAGGGCAGATTTGCAATATTGGGTGCAGATCTGGTCACCACACTACCAAAAGGACGTGGATGCTTTTGGAGGGGGATACAGCGAAGGCTTACTAGGATATTGTCTGGTATGGTGAGTTTTAGTTATGAGGAGAGGTTGGAAAGACTTTGATTGTTTTTACTGGAAAGATAGAGGCTGGTGGGTGACCTGATAGGAATCTACAAAATTGAGAGGCATAGATAGGGTGGATAGTCAGGCTTTTTCCCAGGGTGGAAGGGTCAACTACAGGAGGGCACAAGTTCAAGATGAGAGGGGGAAAGTTTAAGGGAGAAGTGTTTGCAAAATGTTTCAGAAAGTGGTGGGTGTCTGGAATGCACTACCAGTGAAGATGGTGGAAACAGGCATGTTAGCAATGTTTAAGGTTTATCTTGATAGACACATGCACATGAGGTGAACAGAAGGATAGATGCTGCACATGGGCAATGAGTAGCAGGTCTAAATAAGGTTTAGGGATCATTGCAGGCTTGGTGGGCTGACGAGCCTATTCCTGTGCTATATTGTATAACTTCAGCATTCAGAGCAATCTTGGGGACACATCACAAATGACTGTGTACAACTTTCTTTTCAAATAAAAGTTCTACTTGCCTCAAATAGTATGGCAAAGGTTCACCAGGCTGACTTGCTTAGATGGGAACAGACTGAATAGATGAAGTTGATTTATTCTTGAGAATTTAGAAGAATAAGCGATGATCTTATTGAAGTGTTATAAATTCTTTGAGAATGTCCAGTAATATGTATTTCATATATTTTCAGTAATCACATGGAGGGCGAGTTAATGGAATGTGTGCAAAATGTGAACCAGTTTGAGGAACCAACTCGAAAACAGTCTACTTTGGATTTGAATTGTGGTATAAAATGGGATTAATTATAAACTGAAAGGTTATTAGGGAAAAGTGACTGTTGTATGGTAAAGTTATTATATTTGAAAGTGATTTTTAGTTAATTCTGAAGCCAGGGTATTGAAAGTAAACATAATAAATTATATAGTTATGAGGGTTGAGTTGCCCAAGGTAGATTGGGAAATTACGTTAAATACTAGCCATTGCTATTTTCTTAAAGAACTCCTGAAATACTTGCAACATTTGCCCATTTGTTTTTAAAGCACAAAAGTCTGAAAGTAAAATTGATCAAATTCTGGCCAAGATGAGGAGTTAAGTTGGTTTAAGAGCAAAGGAATAAATTTGTAATGCTTCCAAAATAAGTAGTAAACATGAGTATTTGGAGAATTTTAATATTCTTCAGAGGACAACCAAGGAAAATAGAGAATGAGAGCAGAAACTAGCAAGGGACACAACATTGACAAGTCTTTCCATAATTATGATGGTGTACGGAGAGGTAGATTCTAGCGTGACTCTCAAAAATGGAATTTGATAATTAGCTGAAGTGAAGTTTGCAGGACCATGGAAAACAATGAAGGAATGTGAGGGGTAGAGTTAGTCTTGCAGTGAGGTGGCAAGAACTCCAAGTGGCAATGGTGTCCTGCGCTGTAATCATTTTCTGAATCTGTGAGGTGATCAGATTAAAACATAAAATGCTTGAGGGAATTGACTCAGTAAATAATACCTCTTGCTGGGAAATCTAGGACTGGGAACCAGTCTTGGATTAAGGTCTTTACTATTTGGAACTCCGGTGAAAAATTGTTCTTACACACAAAAGGTTGTAAATATGTTTGGAGTTTGCTACCCTGGACAATTGTGAATTCACAGTCCTCAAGATTCAAGAGAGTTATCAAAAGCTTTTTTTCTGCATACAAAGGGAAATCTAGGTATTTGTGGATATGCGTAGATCTTTGGTTTAAAGGAGATACTTAGTATGATCTTGTATAATCTACTTCTCCTAATTCTGAGTTCTCAAGAATTTTTCTTCGGGGTCTCAAAAGCTCTATGCAAAGGAAAAGTAAGGACTTCTCCAGGAATAACTTGTTGAGTTCTTTTATAGACAGTTTGTATAGCGGTGTTTCTCCCACTTGTACTAAGAAAATAGCAAAACAGGTGGAAACTTGTGCCCTTTCTCAGGCTGAATTTGGTGGTAGAATGGGTATTTCTGCAGATAGGAAAATGATATTTGGGGTTGCTACCATCTTTCCCACCTCCACCCCAAATATGTCCATGATGGGAAGGCACATAGATGCCTTTTCACTCTGCTGCTAATTGAATATATTTGAAACCCTGGTATGTTTGTTTTCTGGCCGCATCTGTAGTCCTTTGTTGAAAGGCAATCAGTATGAGGATGGAGATTTGAGCCCTCTCCACTGTTATTCATCTGTGGCCTGGATCTTTGGTCATGGGTGGGTTTCCTTCTGGAAGCAAACACTGTCTCTCTGTTCAAAAGAATTGCTCGCCTCCAACTGGCAGATTTGGCAAGTGGGCCTTTCATTCCTGGGAACCAGATCCTGTTGAAGGCTACACTGGTGGCTTATCAAGTGATTGATTGATTACACAAGCCTTTTTGGAAAGAGATGTCTTGGAGATTTCATCAGCTTTTCCTTCACCCATCAAAGATTGCTATTGCCAAGGTTATCAAACAATTGCAGGGTCTTGCAATAGATCACAGAATATAATTTGCAACTGCTCTGCTGTCCTGATGAATAAAGAGTAAACTATGGTGATTTTAACATGCTCTAAATAATATTCTCCAGAGAACCTTTAGTGAAAATAGTTGTTTTGCAAATGTGTGAATTTATGTGAATATCTTGATTTAAGGACAAACTGTAGTTCTGAAAACGAAAAAAGTTGGAAATTACAACGGGTCAGGCAGCATCTGTAGTGAGAGAGAAAGCTAACGTTTCGAGTCTAGGTGACTTTTTCAGGGCTGACGTGAAGTGGAGAGGCCAGCATTTTATACTGTGGTTGAGGGAGTGGGGAGAAAAGGTGCTGATAGTGCAGATTAAGTGATTGGAAAGTGATAATGTCCAGAACCATGGTGTGTCTAACTGGGAAATTGGAAAGAACGAACAGTCAACACTGAGAGATGGGAGGGAAGAGAGGTCATGGTGACAGAGAATGTAACAAGTAAAGCTAGAAGAAAGGGAAGGAATAGGACTAAGTTCATAATCTCATTCCTGATGAAGGGCTTTTGCCTGAAACACAATTTTCCTGCACCTTGGATGCTGCCTGACCTGTTGTGCTTTTCAAGCACCATTCTCTTGATTCTAATCTCCAGCATCTGCAGTACTCACGCTCACCTCATAATCTGAAGGTGTTGACCTCGTTGTTAAAACTAGATGTTTGGAAAGTGCCTAGTCTGAAAATGAGATGTTACTACTTCAATTTGCGTTGTGATTTTACTGGAGCATTGCAGCATGCTGAGGATAGACCAGTCTGGTTATAGACCAAAAAAAATACAGTTGCTGGAATTCAAAGTAGACAGGCAGGAGGCTGGAAGAACACAGCAGGCAGGCAGCATCAGGAGGTGAAGAAGTCGACATTTTGGGTGTAACCTTTCTTCAGGACTTTGGGTGTATAGGGGCAGCTCCAGTTAAAGGAGGTGGCAGGTGCAGGCTGGTTTAAGTGGGGATAGGTGAAGACAGGCAAGAGGGTACCATCTGGTTTGGAGGAATGAATCTGGTTGGTGGCAGGGAGCAGTGGAAGGGAGGGGGGGGGGGGGGATGGGAAGAGATTTGGTGGATAGGTAGGGAGGTTATTTGAAAATGGAGAACTCCGTGTTGACTCCTCCAGGCTGTAGGCTGCCCAGGCGGAAGATGATAGACAAGTCAACATACGAGCAGGATGTTGTGTTAAAATCACTGGTCACGGGAAGGTTGGGGTCAGGCTTGCACACAGACTGGAGGTGTTCTGCAAAGGGATCACCGTTCTGTGTTTAGCTTCTCCAGGCTACATTGGGTGGAGTAAATGTAATACGCAAGATTGGAGGAGATACAGGTGAAATGCTGCTTCACATGGAAAGGCTGTTTTGACACTTTACAACTTTCTGGACTCAATATTGAGGTCAGCACCTTCAGATTGTAAAGCTGTTCCCATTCCTTCTGTTTCTTTTAGCTTTACTTGTAACATCCTCTGTCACTATGCTCTCCCACGTGCCCCCTTCCAACTCCAGTGTTGACTTTCTGTTCTTTAAAGTCTGGCAGTTAGACACACCACTGTTTTGCTATTCTCACATTCTGATCGCTTTATCTGCAAAATCAACACCCTTTCTCCCTCAGCACTCCACCCACCATTTGCATAAATGCTGCCCTTCCATACCTCATGCCAGCATTGATGTAGAGTCATGTAGACTCAATGTTAGCTCCAGCTCCCTCTCCCTCTCCCTCTCTCTCCCCACACCTACTACCTGATCCTACTGCCTGATTTTCTAACATTTTTTTGGCTTCAGTACAGACTCCAGCATTGCAATAATTTGCTCCTACAAGCTAAAGTTTTACCTGCGTTTCTCATTTGAGTTATTATTATTTGCTATGAAAAGTAGAGAAAATATCATGGTCACAACATCTCCACTTCCAGGAGTAATTGCGTTCTGCAGATTATGTGATCATCTCTATCCATAACATTCAAATCAGTTCTTGACTGAAGAGTTATCAGCTAGGATCTGGACCAGATGGGCCAATGGGCTGACAAGTGGCAGATGGAGTTTAATTCAGATAAATGCGAGGTGCTGCATTTTGGGAAAGCAAATCTTAGCAGAACTTATACACTTAATGATAAGGTCCTAGGGAGTGTTGCTGAACAAAGAGACCTTGGAGTGCAGGTTCATAGCTCCTTGAAAGTGGAGTCGCAGCTAGATAGGATAGTGAAGAAGGTGTTTGGTATGCTTTCCTTTATTGGTCAGAGTATTGAGTACAGGAGTTGGGAGATCATGTTGCGGCTGTACAGGACATTGGTTTGGCCACTGTTGGAATATTGCATGCAATTCTGGTCTCCTTCCTATCGGAAAGATGTTGTGAAACTTGGAAGGGTTCAGAAAAGATTTACAAGGATGTTGCCAGGGTTGGAGGATCTGAGCTACAGGGAGAGGCTGAACAGTCTGGGGCTGTTTTCCCTAGAGCGTCGGAGGCTGAGGGGTGACCTTATAGAGGTTTACAAAATTATGAGGTGCATGGATAGGATAAATAGACAAAGTCTTTTCCCTGGTGTCGGGGAGTCCAGAACTAGAGGGCATAGGTTTAGGGTGAGAGGGGTAAGATATATAAAAGAGGCATAAGGGGCAACGTTTTCACGCAGAGGGTGGTACGTGTATGGAATGAACTGCCAGAGGATGTGGTGGAGTCTGGTACAATTGTAACATTTAAGAGGCATTTGGATGGGTATATGAATAGGAAGGGTTTGGAGGGATATGGGCCGGGTGCTGGCAGGTGGGACTAGATTGGGTTGGGATATGTGGTCGGCATGGCCAGGTTGGACCGAAGGGTCTGTTTCCATGCTGTACATCTCTATGACTCTATAAGTTCTAAGTTCTGTTTAAGTGTTGTGCAAAATAATATGTGCAAATATGTAAATAGGTACATTTCTTCTAAGCTTTTTTAAATAGTGAGTGAAAATTGCAAAAAAAAGCGGGGTGTGATTTTCAATCAGAATTCGGGAATTCAAAACCTGGATCATTTCTGACCCCCACTTTTGCCACATTTGTAGATGCTACTTTAATATAAAATGTCTACAATTATGTCTGAGGTGAGCTCCGAGTCTAATTAGCAGCAGTAAGTGCTAGGATTAGGACTTGGCTCTGAAGTGCAATGCTCAAAGGCAGAAAGTGACTTCAATTGCATTTGCTATTGCTTGTCAGATTGGATAAGGCAGGAGATGGTGAAGACAAATGAACAAATAGGTACTTTTATGATCACAAGGCATTAGCATGCTCTTCAGCTTTGTACCATCACCTGCACATCTTTTTTCAATAATCCTTCTTTTTGCCCAAGTTCAATACAGCAGCAATATCACTTTAAGGTTCCTACAAACATACGAAATAGGAGCAGAAGCAGACCATTCAGTCTTCAAGTCTGGCTTTGCCATTGAATCGGACCATGGCTGATTTCTTTGTGTTTTGAACTATTTGTTTCAGATTTGTTAATAAAATTAAGATAATCTCTTGAGTTGTTTCTGCTGCAACTTTCCTTCTGTTTAACACTCCCAAGTCTCAATGTTGATTTCCTCTCTAGCTCCTTTTTTATCTTTCCTTTGGTCTTTGCTGAACTCATTCTGAGACAATCCTCTGATTTCTCAACCTAGATTGTTAACCAACCATCTTTAGTTCCTGGTCCCTATAATAACTGATACTGTAAATTATTCTCTAGCTGCAAATTCCTTTTTGAAGTCTATTATTGTAGTCTTCCCTCTCATTTAAAGCAATACCTTTGGCCCTTCTGATCATGGAAACTATTTTCTCATCTATATCTCAGCTGTATTGTTGCTTCTTAATTGGTACCACTCTTCCATGCTTTTGGATCAGGTGTGAACCATGTGAACCATGCCACAGCACTGAAATTGCATTGATCATCGATCACAAATGATATTGTTTGTGATCGTGATCAAGCTACACTGTCCTTCTGCAGCCTTTGAATTGTTTGACCACACACCATGAGCCTCCTGCCATCTGGGAGATGATGTAATGGTAATGTTGTTATTAGACTAGTAATCGTGGACATCTGTCCACAGTCCACCTTGGCAGCTTGTAGAATTTAAATTGAATTAAAATCTGAAATTGAAAGCTAGTCTTGGATGGTCACCATTACTGTTTTCTATTGTAGTAAAACCCATTTGTAGTAATGTCCTTTAAAGGAGGAAATCTATTGTCCTTGCTAATTTGGTCTACATGTGACTTTGCACCCACAATGACAACTACCTGCTTTTTATGGCCTGGCAAGCTGCTCCATTCAAGGGCAGTTGGGGACAGGAGACAAAGACTGGCTCTCCAGTACCTCCCACATCCCATGAAGGAATGAAAAAAAAAGATTTATTTCCTGCTTCCCCAACTGTTCCTCAAAGGATCTCTTCCAAGCCCCCTCCACTTCTTGCCCTGAAGATATATCAGGCTGTCTATCTGCCACTATCTTTCCTGACTCTTTCATTGCTTTTATGCGAACAATTGCTTGTCTGACAGTCATTAGCGATCTGCAATTTTCTCAAACATTGACAAGAATGAAGCCGCTCTTCCAAGCTGAATGTGAATGTTTGCAAATTTGACAATCTATTTGCCCCTCTCCTGTGCTTCCCACCCTATACAATACAGAAGCAACAATACAGCTGAGATATAGATGAGAAATAGTTTCCATGAACAGAAGGGCCAAAGGTATTGCATTAAATGAGAGGGAAGACTACAATAATAGACTTCAAAAAGGAATTTGCAGCTAGAGAATAATTTACAGCATCAGTTATTATAGGAAATGCAAGGTTACAGGAATAGGGTAAGGGGGGTTGGTGGGGTCCTGGGGGGGATGCTCTTCAGAAGGTCAGTCTGGACTTGATGGGCTGAATGGCCTGCTTCCACAGTGTAGGATTCTATGATTCCAAACACACTCCAATTCAAAGACTACCTACTTAAACTGCCCCTGCTTAAACTGGGAAAACACTAGCAACTCATAATTCTTCATGCTTGTGTGCTTGTGAATTATTAAGCTTTTCCTTATAAGAGCTTAGGCAAGACCTTCTGCAGTTCAGAGTTACTGCTTGGATCAACTTATGTCACTGGAATTTTGGAAAGGTTCTGTAGTTCTAAAATCTCCCATATTAAATCATCTTTTAAAGAAGTGCCTATGCGGAGAAATTGCAGAGGGCCTTCTGTGAAGGGTGCATTTTAGTTCATGGAGAGATTCCAAACAATTCCTTCACTGTAAATACACAAATGCTATCATGTGTGTAACAATTTCACTGAAGCAAACTGCTTTTAAAAATGTTATGGTACATTGCACACAGATAAGAGTATAATCAGTGAAGGTAAAACTGTTGCTTTCTGAAATAATTAAGTTTGAATTTAGAATTGATTTCTGATGAGTTTATGCTAATAGTTTGGGGACACTACAGATATTTACCCTTCCCCTTAAAAAATAGGCAAGAATTGACATTAAAATTTAAATTGACATTAAAAAACGTACAGAAATTTAGGTTTCTGACAAAGATCTTTCAAAAAGTAGGCAGTAGCCTAATTAACATTGCATAGTAATGGAACAGAACCATAAAATGATTGCAGCATAGGAAGCTGTTTAGCTTGCTGATTCCATAATGGCTCTTTGCAAGAATGACCAGAGATTCTTTGCCTCAACTTAATCTTAGTTCAAAGTGAGGGGGAGGCCTGAACTCTATGCTGACTAGCAACTGATCAGAGGCAGGAGTGCTGGTTCCAGATAATAAATAAATAATATGCTCTTCTACTGCTTCTCACTGATCAGGGCAGCTCATCGAAGGATTCAGAAGGAATACTTTGGCAATTGCAAGCGAATCACAAGGGGGTCCCTAACACCCACCACCTCTCCTCTGCTCTGCAGATTCCTTCTAACTCTCCCCTCTTGTTGACACCCCCTCCCCAGTAGATGGTGCCTGGAGTTGATGCAACCTTCAGTGTGCTGGGGTTCATTTTCATGGGTTCCTAACTGCAAGACAGTAAGAATCCAAACAGCGTTGTAATGAGGACCATTTCTCCTAAACCCTTTCTTTCATATTCCTACTTTTAATATGTTTATTTTTTCCCTTTAAATTATGTTCTAAATGAATCACATGTGGCTACTGAGCTAAAGGCTCTGAACATCTAATAGCTGTCTGTTCAAAGACTGTGTTCACCACTTTTACAGCTTGGGTTTCTCCAGTAAGAATGCTTGGCCTTTTTCCCATATTCCCCATTCATCTAGCAATGGAAGCTATATTTTACCATTTAACATTGACAAGGTTTCACTTGCTATTGTATTGGTAGCGCTCTTGCTGCTGCTGTTGCTGCTGCTACTACTGCATCCATGGAAAATCTTGGTCCACGGGTTCACACCAGCTCCATTTTTATTTTGCAATCTATTGTCCTAATCATCTCCTTGTCTCAGTCAACCACTTAATCCCTGGTTCTCCATTTGCCAGGCTCTGTTACTCCCTCCATGTTCCCAGTTCCCAGTTTTCACATCTGTACCAATAGAATGAAGCCGGTGACCCTTCCCAAACTTCTTGAGCTGCTCCCTAGAAATACAATAGAAAAATGATAATTACAGTTAAAAATTTTCCTCAGGTAATATGTCGAATGTCTTGTGACACGGTGGGTGACATTAATCTTTCTGAGCTAGAAGCCTCTGGGTTGAGTTCCACACCAGATCCACCTTGTAGGGTGGCCAAACTGGTTGTTATTGATTGTATATTAGTCTGTAAATCCTGCTACTGGGGGTAAAAACATAAGAACTAGGAATAGTAGGAGGCAAGTATGTTTTTGTATAGTAATGCTCTTTTCCATTGCAAAGCTTACATTATTAAATGTCAGTTTATGAATATTGTTGTTTCTGCCCCCACAGGTGATTTCATTATTCAATACAATATAGTATTATTTTGAGATTTCTAACACATTGTTTGGCACAAATAGCATTTTATATAAATATCTTTTATTACTACTTAATGTACATTGTTTTCTTTTTTTCTTTCATTTTGCACTGCATCATATACCTTCCCTGAATGTAATATTACACCGAGGTTGGGGTTGGTTAGCACAGTTGGTTGGATGGCTAGTTCTCAGTGTAGAATTGAACCACCCCATACCAGCTGAGGTTACCATGAACCATCTCTTTTTCAACTTCTCCCTCACCTGACGTGACAGGTGATCTATGGGTCACGAGTCACCCACATTTTATTTCATTGTAGGGCAAGGGAAGTTAGAACTCAGAGGAACTAGTGTAAATTCCATTCTCTCTCCCTTTTCCTATTCTCCATCCATCTTTCTTGCCTCATTCTATGCTCTACACATGACCTGATGTTTCTCCTGATATCCAATACTTTACATTATCTTGTGATCAGGAATCTCATTTTTAAGACATTGAAGAAAAGGGAAACTTGATATGTAAGGAATTGTAAATTTATAGTTGCATCCTTTGTGATGCTGGCTATTATAATTCTTACAAATCGATGCATTCAGTTATTTAGGGTTCAGTTTGAAAATTAATTCAAGGACATCACAAACATTTAGCAAGAAAATTCCTAAGCCTATTATTCGTTACGTTGGGTAGATAGTTGCAAACATATGGTAACAATTGATTGTGTCCTTTCAGTTTTATGTTTTAATGCTGCACTTATAGTTGGAAAGCATCTTTGTTTAAATTATTGGTTCATTTCTTTGCTGTAAGTCATTCATTGATAACCACAGCAATATTTGAGTCAGTGACCACTAAAGATTATGGAATTCAGCAATGGTGTAAGTGAAACCTGATTTGTTTAAGCTTGATATTTCACAAACAAAAAAAATACTTAATTACATGACTTCACAATATTCTATATTATTGAGGAAAAAAAATGGTTGCAGTTATAACTTGTGGATGGTGATTGGGGGCTGGCGTAGGTGTGTAGAAGGCAAATTTACAGTTTTTTAAAAGACTCAAAATATTGCAAAAGTTGCTGATGTTGCAGTAATGTTGTATAGCCAGGAGAGTAAATGTTTCGAACTGATGACGTTTCATCAAAACTGGAAAAAGCTAGAGATTGTAACAGTCTAAGTATAGAGCAAAGGGAACAGAGAGGGAGGAAGGATCCTCCATTGCTTTCATATGGTCCCTTCCTTGGCTTCTCTACCTTTTGTTTTTGGTGGACTATCACTAATAGTTAGAGTAAACTCACAGCTAACTTGACTATGCATCCACTAACTCTGCTTCCTGTGTTGAGTTAGCCAGAATATATCCAGAGTGGGCTGTTTTGTCATGCTGTAACTGACGTGAACTTGGAACTTTTGGGGCTCTGACCAGTGAAACAACCTGATATATTTTGCAGATCAGAGTGAGAGTGCATATTTTAATGACTTTCTTAAAAATAAAATCACATTTCCTGAAAGCTGTTGGTTAGTCTTTAATATAGCAGTTACATTCAGCAGGGGGATGGGAACCCAAATTGTCACTCCAGCGGCCAAGAGGTCGCGAGTAGTGAGGTCAGAAATAAGGTTTCAAGGTTGCAAGAGTGCAGCAGCAAGTAGGAAGGTGGTTTGAACTGTGTCTAATTCAACGCCAGGTGTATCCGGGGTAAGGTGGGTGAATTTGCAGCATGGGTTGCTACCTGGGACTTCAATGTTGTGGCCATTTCGAAGACGTGGATAGAGCAGGGGCAAGAACAGTTGTTGCAGGTTCTGGGGTTTAGATGTTTCAGTAAGAACAGAGAAGATGGTTCAAAAAAAAGGGGGAGGTGCGACATTGTTAGTCAAGGCCTGTATTATGATGGCAGAAAGGATGTTTGAGGACTCGTCTGCTGAGGTAGTATGGGCTAAGATTAGAAACAGGAAAGGAGAGGTCATCTTGCTGGGAGTTTTCTATAGGCCTCCGAATAGTTCCACAGATGAAGAGAAAAGGATAGCAAAGATGATTCTCGATAGGAGCGAGAGTAACAGGGTAGTTGTTAGGGGGATTTTTAACTTTCCAAATATTGACTGGAAATACTATGTACTTTAGATGGGTCAGTTTTTGTCCAAGGTGTACAGGAGGGTTTCCTGACACCATATGTAGGTAGGCCAGCTAGGGGCGAGGCCACATTGGATTTGGTACTGGGTAATGAACCAGGCCAGGTGTTAGATTTGGACGTAGGTGAGCACTTTGATAGTAACCACAATTCAGTTATGTTTACTTTAGTGATGGAAAGGTAGAAGTAGATACCGCAGGACAAGAGTTATAGCTGAGGGAAAGCAATTACGATGCAATTAGGCAGGATTTAGGATGCATAGGCTGGGGAAGGAAACTGCAGGGGATGGGCAGAATTGAAATGCGGAGCTTATTCCAGGAACGGCTATTGCGTGTCCTTGATAAATATGTACCTGTCAGGCAGGGAGGAAAAGGTCGAGCGAGGAAGCTGTGGTTTACTAAAAAAGTTGAATCGCTTGTCAAAAGGAAGAAGGCTTATGTAAGGATGAGATGTGAAGACTCAGTTAGGGAGCTTGAGAGTTACAAGTTAGCCAGTAAAGACCAAAAGAGAGAACTAAGAAGAGCCAGGAGGGGACATGAGAAGTTGTTGGCAGATAGGATCAAGGAAAACCCTAAAGCTTTCTATAAGTATGTCGGAAATAAAAGAATGACTAGAGTAAGATTAGGGCCAATAAACGACAGTAGTGGGAGGTTGAGTGTGGTGTCTGAGGAGATATGAGAAGCGCTTAATGAATATTTTTCATCACTATTCACACTGGAAAAAGATAATGTTGATGAGAATACTGAGATACAGGCTACTAGACTAAACAGCATTGAGATTCATAAGGAGGAGGTGTTCGCAATTCTGGAAAGTATGAAACTAGATAAGTCCCCTGGGCCAGATGAGATTTATCCAAGGATTCGCTAGGAAGCCAGGGAGGATATTGCAGAGCATTTGGCTTTATCTTTGTCATCAATGTCTACAGGAATGGTGCCAAAAGACTGGAGGATAGCAAATGTTGTCCCCTTGCTCAAGAAGGGGAGTAGAGACAACATTGGAAATTATAGATCAGTGAGCCTTACTTTGATTATGGAGAAAGTGTTGGAAAAAGTTATAAGAGATAGGATTTATAAATCATCTAGAAAATAATAAGTTGGTTAGGGATAGTCTACACGGTTTTGTGAAGGGTAGGTCGTGCCTCTCAAACCTTATTGAGTTCTTTTGAGAAGGTGACCAAACAAGTGAATGAGGGTAAAGCGGTTGATGTGGTATATTTGGATTTCAGTAAGGTGTTCCCCACAGTAGGCTATTGCTAAAATTACAGAGGTATAGGATTGAGGGTGATTTGGCAGTTTGGTTCAGAAAGAAGGCAGAGGGTGGTGATTGATGGAAAATGTTCATCCTGGAGTTCTGTTACTAGTGGTGTATTGCAAGGATATGTTTTGGGGCCACTGCTGTTTGTCATTTTTATAAATGACCTGGATGTGGGCTTAGAAGGATGGGTTAGTAAATTTGCAGATGACAGTAAGGTCAGTAGAGTTGTTGATAGTGCTGAAGTATATTGCGGGTTACAGAGGGACAGAGATAAGCTGCAGAGCTGGCCTGAGAGGTGGCAAATGGAGTTCAATGTAGAAAAGTGAGAGGTGATTCACTTCGGAAGAAACAGCAAGAATACAGAGTACTGGGCTAATGTCTTGGTAGTGTAGATGTGCAGAGAGATCTTGGTGTCCATCCCTGAAAGTTGCCACCCAGGTTGATAGGGTTGTTAAAAGGCATGCGGTGCTTTTATTGGTGGAGGGATTGAGTTTCAGAGCCATGAGGTCATGTTGCAGCTGTTAAAAAAAACTGATGCAGCCGCATGTGGAGTATTGCATACAGTTCTGGTCACCGCATTATAGGAAGGTTGTGGAAACTTTGGAAAGGGTTCAGAGTAGATTTACTAGGATGTTGCCTGGTATGGAGAGAAGGTCTTTTGGGAAAGGCTGAGGGACTTCAGGCTGTTTTCTTTAAAGAGAAAGAGGTTGACAGGTGATTTAATTGAGACATATAATCAGAGTGTTAGATAGGGTGGACAGTGAGAGCCATTTTCCTCGGATAGTGATGGTCAGAATGAGGGGACGTAGCTTTAAATTGAGGGATGATAGATATAGGACAGATGTCAGAAGTAGTTTCTTTACTCAGTAGTTGGGGGTTATGGAATGCCCTGCCTGCAATGGTAGTAGACTTGCCAACTTTAAGGGCATTTAAATGGTCATTGAATAAACATATCGATGAAAATGGAATTGTGTAGGATAGATGGGCTTCAGACTGGTTTCACAGGTTGGTGCAACATCGAGGGCCAAAGGGCCTGTGCTGCGCTGTAATGTTCTATGTTCTATAATTGCAAAAAAAAATGCAGTCTCTTATGTTCCTGTAAAAGTACTGTTTGTAAGGTTCTGGTTATTTAATGGATTATTGCGGTACCTAATTTGTTTGAGCTCCGCAGATCAGAATTGTACCAAGTTTTAAAATGATTTACACTGATTTCACTTCTGCTTTAAGTGAGCATGATCAATTTGGAGCTCTGAGATAGATGTTGGATGAGGTGGCAATAGAGGAGGAAAGAGAAATTTGGCTAGATTCTAAATTATGATTATCTACTGAGGGAAATAACCTGCAGGTGAGATTGGGGAACTAGGACTCTGTGGCCTGCTTAGCAGAGAAGTGACGTTATCTTGATGAGTCAGATGACCTCTTTATGTATTGTTCTTTAGCTCTGTGATTTCTTTTGTGGAGCCTCCTAGCCTAGTATTACATGGAGGAAAGCAGAAGCTTCTATTAAATCTAAAATTCATTCACTTCCAAATAGGCAGCATTTGAATATAATTATAAGTTTTGGGGATTGGCAAGACCTCTATAGCAACCCTCTGAAACATGTTTTTATGAAACTTCTGCCAAAGTCTCTACGAACAATGAAGCATTTTGTGTCTGTGCATTTGTGAACAAGTTTCATTTCTACATTCTACCTCAGGCCCACACTGCATAGAACTCCTATGTGTGCAAGAACAATGGTTTGTAATGAAAACCACTTCGGAGCATATAAGAATAAAAGGCTTTGGAAATAGAGGTGGGGTGTCAAAATTAGTGATTTAGGAGGGCATTCTACAGTGCAGCAGTAACAACTTGGCAATATACATTTTCTCCAGGTTGTACATTGAAGGGAGTAAAAGCACTGAGATTGATTATTTCTCAATAGACTAGAATAAACCTTTATCCCTTCACTATGATTCCATGTCCAGTTATCTTGTATGGTTTGCCATCATTAGGGAGTTGATTCTGAAAATTGTACCAGAACTATTGTGCATCAGATTGTATTAATATTTACAATGGCAAGCTCCATCAAGGTTTGCACAAGACAAATGAATAAGTGAACTAACCCTTTCTTTGTGAATTGTAATGAATTGTGGAGCCATTTGGACCACCTTCACCAAGAGAAAATCCCAACTATTTGCACTTAATGTTCTTTTGCAATTACCACTTAAAACAATCTTGGGACCACAATTAACCAGAAACCAAATTTGTTACATCATGTAAGTATAGTGGCAGAGCCCTTAATGGGCTTTGCATATAAATTATTCATTTGGAGACAGTGATTTGGTAATGGAAAAGAAACAATTCAGCTATGTGTAAGAGAGTGTTGAGTTTTTTTTAAATACAGTGGTGGGATCTTGTGGTTGTGTCCTGGTCTCTGGGCCAGGAGGTTCAAGTTTCACCTGTCCCCAAAAATTCTTTTAATTCTCACCCCAAAGTCCTCCAGAATTTGGCAAGGCAATACATTTTTAAAATGTTTGAAATAAACACCTTTGCAAGTAATGTTTCCATCCCATGAATGGTTATAAAAGTAACTTTCAATTTTTTTATACTTGTAGTAAATCTCCCCTTTTTAACCTCTTCTGCTCTGAAAAGACCAACTTTAGATTCCTTAGTTTATCCACAGAACGAATGTTTGTACTCCTGAATAGAATTCTGGTAAATCTCCTCTGAACCCCTACCAAAAACTTGGCAAGACATGCTTGTGCTTCCGGGTGTCCAGAATTGGATAGGATATTCCAGCTCTGGTAAAACTACTGACTTATAAACATTACCATAACTTTCCTTACATTTTTGACATATGGGAAGCAAGAGTAGTTTGAGGCTAACATCATTATGATGGAACCTGTCATTTGTAACTCAGCGGTTCACTCTTCTTAATTAAGAAAGAGAAGCCTGAATGCACTAAGCTGCTCAATCTAAAATCTAGCAGACTAGGAAATGTCCCAAAGAATATAAAATATTCAGGCATCCATTTTGAGATGGGAAATTTGTAGGATTTTGAAAGGATTAAAAAGGTAACAGCTTCAGCCAAAGAAAAATGGGTCAATTGAAAACAAAGACAGAAGAGTTGATCAATAACTGTAGTTAAAGACTGGAGAGATAGATCAATACTCCCTTGTTATTGTCTAAGGTAGAACAATGTCACTGAGGAAGTTCTGGACAATATAGAAAGTGTACCTATCACGGCATGGTTTGATTATCTCTGGAGGAGTCCAGCTATTGATTTGCTTGTGATGGGCAAAACTCCAGGTACCGATGTTGTACTGCTGGAAGTTTTCAACTAAAGAAAACCAGCACTGCATCAGAATCTGAACAACCTTCTTCTGTGTCTGCTTGAGGGAGAGGGCAGTCCTCCATAATAGTTATAATGTTAAGATTGTGACCCTGTATTTAAAAGTCTGACTGCATTGATTACAACAATTAGAATAGATAGAAATTTATTGTTATGTGTACTTCTATATGAAAAATACAGTGAAAAGTTTCATAAGCCACTCCACCATGGGGCCTACATCAATGACAGAAGTTAAATATAACAAAAAAACTAAAATTAAGACACAGTTCATCACAGTTCAGTTAATGGCTCCTAGGCTTGAGGAAAGCTGATTAAGGATCGATGGGATAGCCTGAAGATGCAGCTGGGATGAGACCACAACACCAGGCCACTGGAATACTGGACCGAAAGCCTCTGCCATAAAAGACCACCATGCTGGGGTATCAACGCACCAGTCCTAGACTGTCACTTCTCTTCCTTCAGGCATCTCGGCCTAGCTGTGGACCTGGATCCTCAGCCTAGACCTGGTGAGCAACAGTTGTCCCTGCTAAACAATATGGGAAAAGTATTTACCCATGTTTACCTTCTCACTCTGAAGATCCTGGCTGGATGCATCTATTGTGAATCCATGTGGTTTTAGAATTGCAAAAGAAGTGCTTTGAACATGGGCTACCAATATGTACTGCCTTAATCAGTCTTATCAGGCATTCAACCATGTGAGGTGGCATGGTTTGTTTAAGCTGCTGGACAAAACTGGCTGTTCATTGAAGCTGCTCAGTGTGAACTCTTTCCACAACAACATGGAGTACATTCAGCTCTGGCATGCAGTATTAGAACCCTCTGATACCTAGTACAGTCAGACACCAGTGTCAATAGTCTTCAGCAGATTTTTCTCTTTTGTTTTAGTGCTGTCAAGTGATTTAAGGATAGCTACTTACACCAGAAAGCTGTTCAACCTTGCTTGCCTGAAATCCAAGACTAAGATGCTCCATGCCCTCATCAGACATTTGCTTTAGGCTGATGATACTGCACTAACATTCCTTCTGAAGTAATGTGACCAACATCAGGAAGATATTGCTGTGGAGGTTGTTCAAAGCTGCATGTATCTTGGCTCCACAATCCCTAGCAATTCCTTGATGCTGAAATCCATAATAGTTGCAATGTTTGCTCTGTGTTTATGTCCAAATTCAGTAACAGTGTGAAATGACTACAACCTGACGAAGAATGCCAAACTCTGCATTCTTTGTAATGAAGGGCTCATTTCTGATAAAAGGCTTATGCCCAAAACATCAATTCTCCTGCTCCTCAGATGCTGCCTGACCTGCTGTTCTTTTCTAGCACCACAATCTCAATTTTTTTTTTTTAAATTTTTTTTGTAATGAAGTACACTATGGTGAGACCTGGGCAACATATACTGGACAAGAGAACAGGTTGACCATTTTCAACCTTCACTGTATCAGACATGGTCTTGGCATCTTCTGGCAGGACAAAGTCACCAAACCAGAGGTCCGTGACCATGCTAACTATCAGTATCCACTCACTGCTATGTCACCCACATGTGTGCTATGTTCATCAGAAGTATGATGGCCATATTCTCAAAGACCTTCATCTGTAGTGTTCTGGCCACTACTTCAAGACTACCTGGGGGTCTATTTCTCTGCTACAAGGGCCTGCAAGTGGAACAAAAACAATATAACATGACAGTTATTGACAGTGATAACTGGGTGCCAGTTGCTGAAAGCCATGACCTCTGGAGGCTGACTGTCTTCAGAAGCATTGGAAAAGGTGAATGTTGCTTGGCTGTGGAGAGGGTGCAAAGAAAACCAAAGGCCGGCAAATCATACACTTTCTCACTGTTCTCCTCTGTAGTAAATGAGCAGGGGTTCTGAGCTACACCAAGGAATGCTTAACATTGCGCTGACTGCACATTTCAAACAATCGTTTTACAACATGATGGCATTGTTTCCATAAAAAGACTGAGCGTAAGCACCTTTGGCCATTTTTTATGGTGTTTTCCATCAGTGCTGTAAACCTAATGGTATTGAGATCACTCTTCTCGTGTGTTTTCCTACTGAAATATGTGTGATTTGCGCCTTTTTCTTCTTTTTCTGAAACTAGATCTACCATTCCTTCCTCCCTCACTGGGCTTGAACATCTTGTACACATTTCAGGAATTCATTCCTCTCCATATCTGTTACATTGCCTTCCCACCCCTAGATTTTAGATTATGCCTCTGATTATTACTGTGTTGCTTCATAGTCCTTTTGAGACATTTGTTGGTATTGCTAGTCTGATGATGGAAGGTCTCGTCAACAGTTCAATCAAGCAACACCTGATCAGTGATGCTCAACTTTAGTTTTGCCAGGGTTATTCAGCACCTGACCCATTGCAGCCTTGGTTCAAACATGGTCAAAAGAGCTGAATTCCAGAGGTGAAGTAAGAGTGACAGCCCTTGACATCAAGACCACATTTGACTAAGTGTGGCATCAAGAAGCCCTCGTAAAACTGGATCAATGGGTATTGGGGGCAAACATTCTGCTGGTTGGAGTCAAAGCTGCCACATAAGATGGTTATGACTGTTGCTTCATCAATGACCTTCCCTCTATCACAAGGTCAGAAGTGGGGAAGTTTGCAGATGTTTGCAGAATGTTCAGCACAATTTGGAACACCTCAGATACTGAAGCAGTCCATGTTCAAATGCAGCAAGAGCTGACAAGTGGCAAGTAACATCCACACAAATGCCAGGCAAGGTCTATCTCTGAGAGAGAATCTAATCTCTGCCCCTTGACATTTCAATGGTGTTACCATTACTGAATCCTCCACTATCAACATTCTTGGGATTTACCTTTGACCAGAAACTCAACTAAACTTGCCACATAAACACTGGCTACAAGAACAAGTCAGAGGCTAGGAATGCTGTGGTGTCTAACTCGCCTCCTGACTCCCCAAATCCTGACTTGTGCCTTGAAAATTGTAGACAAGAATGCAATGGAATACTCCTGGATGAGTGCAACTCCAGCAACACTCGAGCTTGACATCATCCAGGACAAAGCAGCCCACTTGATTGGCACCACATCCATACGCATCCTGTTTTTCCACTACTAACGCTCATTAGCAGCAGTGTGTACCATCTACTAGATGCACTGCAGAAATTTACCAAAGATCCATGACCACTTCCAAACCCATGACCTAGAAGGACAAGGACAGCAGATAGGCAGGAAAACAGCTGCCTGCAAGTTCACCTCCAAGTCACTCATCATCCAGACTTGGAAATATGTCACTGTACCTTCACTTGTTGGGTCAAAATCCTGGAATACCCCCTCCAAGGGTTTTATGAGTCAATCTACAGCATGTGGACTGCAGCAATTCAGTAAACCGGCTGACCATCACCTTAAGGGCAAGTAGTGACAGGCAATAAATGCTGGTCAACCAGTGAATCCCATGTCCCATGAGAGAATGGGAAAAACACACACTGCTCATCCATGGATACTGGCATCCAGCATTTGCCAACCCCTCATAAACACCATGGTACTTTTTAAAATCCACTTTCACGTTGCTTAGGAAACACAAACTTGTATTGCCAGCCTAACCGGCAACTAGCATTGAAAGACTATGGTGGGGCACTTCCCATGCTAGGCAGGCACTCAGCTCATGGGTTTTGCCAGGATACATCTTGGAGCTGGTCACTCTTTCTTTTAGGGCCAGCTCATTTTAGTGCTTGCCTGCATACAGCATCTGTGCCTTGTTTTGTCATGCCATATCTATTAGCGCATTGGTGCTTAAACACAAACCAAACCCTATCAAGTAAGCTTTTTTTTGAGCTTTTCTTTGCCAAAACACACAAGCTGCTTGTCAGTAGAGACATGCCCAGGAAGGGGGCAGGTTAGTGTATGACACACGAGGGTGTCAGTCTAATACTGACAGCATACCCCAGCTTTCTACGCGGCAAACACACTGCACATGTATTCAATCAAATGTCCATGTTGGAAATTGGGTGGAGGTTACTCCTCGGTCCAGTTAAGGATGTTGGCTGTCAGTCAGGGGCCTGATACAGTAGGTCACACAGTCCACTGACTTGACTGTAGTCAGCAATCAACTTGGAATGTTCATGGTCAAGGAGCTGATGTCTGCGGTGCAGTGAATGGATAAACAGTTAGTCCTGTATGGCCAATACCAGCAGTCCGGGGAATCACATATCATCAGGGAGCTGCAAAAACAGTCTTCAGAGTCTGGTTGGTCATGTCTAGGGACTGTTCATCGATGTCAGTCAGCGAGGCCTTGGGCAAAAACAGTCCTTGATGTCTGATCATTAAAGACGGTGCAAGGGGAGCCTGTAGAGGCAGCAGGGGGGATCACTGCCAGTAGGAGTAAGGGAAAAGCAGAGACAATTGTGGACATAGGAATAAGAACAGTGGTGGGAAAGCTCCAGGTCTATGGGAGGGGGTATGCAGAACAGCATCAGAGGGCATGGGAAATTGTGAGGGTGAGACCTTCCACTTCTGTGACTTTGCAGTGGGGAGGCGCAGGGTGGGCATTATTAAGATGTAATATTGGGGTTTAGGGAGAAGGGAGGATGGTTGGAAGCACCGTTCAATATGGTAGGTCTACACATTGGATGGGTGGAAATGGGATGTTAGGGTATAATAAGACTATAAGGATCTTAAGAAATAGGAACAGGAGTAGGCTATTCAGCCCTTTTGAGCCTGATCCATATTTCAATAGAATCATGGCTGATCCCACATTCCTCATTTACACTCTTCTTGTGTTATCCCTGATCAGTAGAGAAATTATCTACCTCAGCTTTAAACATGCATAAAGACTCTGCCCTCACAGCTGTGCATGGCAAGGAGTTATGAAAATACTCAACCCTTTGAGAGAAGAAATCCCTCCTTATCTCAGTGTTAAATTGGTGCCATTTTATTCTGAGACATTAGAGACTTGGGGAAGGGTTGGGGGGCGGGGGGTAACCTGACAACCAACTTGGGGCCTGATGCTGATTGATCCGCTACGAGCTATGTTCCTGCTATCACTTGCTGTTCTGTAGATAAACAATGCCACTGAAACATGCCGGGAATAACACTCAAAGTGGATGAAGTCAATGTTACTTTGGTTGAAATTGTCGAGTCCAAGTCTGCTGGATGTTCGTAAATTGAAGGGGTAAATGCATGAAGCATGGGTTTGCAAACACCAATTACAATTAATTTGAAACATCTTTACATACTTATGCAAAATGAACATGCTTAGGCTTCGGATGTTGCTTGTGTAGTGTGGAAAGTGTGTATAATTGCAGTGTGTTATGCTCTGTGCAGAAAATGAGATGATGTGATAGATGTTGAGGAGCCAGGGGAACAGGAGAAAGATGAGGACGTTGAATTGGAGCAATCTCTCCTTGTAGATGATAGAGCCGAGCTGCGTCAGGTGATACAGCCAGACAGGATCTGATTGGCACCAACTCCACTAGGTGCAAGCTGGATGCAGAACACTATCATGGATGTAAAAGTCAAGATGCCAGCATTTGGTTTGCATTGAGTGCAAACTTCAACCTGAATTTGCTTCTTTTATATTACGTTTTGCTAGCTGTTGACAAAATTTGTTTAGACTTATCTGAATGTTTGATTGTCTAGTCACATACAATGACAAAATGCAGGCAGTCTCTGGACACTGGGGACAGGGACTTGCAGATCATTTCAATGGAATATATCGAAGAGCGTGCAAAAGTATGTGGTTAAATGGTGACTTGAAGAGATTGGAGATGTATGTGCAAAGGAGTGTCAGCTGTGCCAGCTATATGCTGTGAGCAGTCTGGCTTTGTGCCTGTTGTGAGGAGTAATGCAAGATTGCCAACACTTTTTTCTGAGTGCACAATGGTCTTTCAGAGATGGAGCAGGCGCAAGGACTGCCAATCTTTCATGGAGTTCTTCTAGGCATGTTGTGTGGTAAGATGGGACTAGAATTGCACATAAGGGAAGCCACTGGGGTAGGGTAGGTAGTTAATAAGGTGTGCTGGGCAAGTTACAGTGAGAAATTTCACTGGGTCTCATAGCAGGAATCCCTCCAAAAAAGCTTGATACAATTTGCACTTGCCCAATAAGTGCTAAGGTCAGCCCTTTGTATGTGTTTTAAAAACAGATTTGCTTTACTTACAGAATATATAAAACTATAAATACATGTTTGTGACACTGCAAATAGATTTGTGCAACAAATTTCATTAGGCTTAGTGGCTGGTCTACAAACCTTCAAATGAGACTCTTTTTATCCCTGGTTAATCTGTTTCCTGCCATTTAGCTATTGAAATAGTATATGTTGAACCTCATAAGCATTTCCTCTGCTCCTATTCCCATCCCAGCACCATTTTAAAAAAAATTGCTTTAATGGCACCAAATTCAAATGTTTTGAAAACCAACATTTTATTTTGCTCCCTAGTTAAACTACAACTACAGGCAGAAGCTATTGGAGTAATATCAATCAAGGGAATCTGTGCGAACCGTTTTCTTGCTATGAATGAAGATGGCAAGTTGTATGGCTCGGTAAGTGGAATTGTTTTGACATCTTATTTACAAAGTTTCTGTTTGTGGGTGTTCTTTTGAACCATTCATTTATGCATTTTTATGTGGTCACATATTGAATGTGCTGTCCTTTGTCTATACATTCTGGGAGAAAGTGAGGACTGCAGATGCTGGAGATTGGAGCTGAAAATATGTTGCTGGAAAAGCGCAGCAGGTCAGGCAGCATCCAAGGAGCAGGAGAATCAACGTTTCGGGCATGAGCCCTTCTTCAGGAATTCCTGAAGAAGAGCTCATGCCCGAAATGTCGATTCTCCTGCTCCTTGGATGCTGCCTGACTTGCTGCACTTTTCCAGCAACACATTTTCAGCTATACCATTCTGACTTGGATGGCTCAAGCACAGCTAACTGAACTTGATGATATACAGTCAGTTTGAGTCTTAAGGATATTTTCTGGTTTGTAAAAGAAAAAAATCTGCACATAAAACAGGATATATTTCAGACACTTGTACTGTATGCTAAGCAGATCCATGTGTATAGATAAAAGAAAATGGACTTTCTAGTAAAAAGGCAATCCCAGTGAATGAAGTGAGTCAAAAATTGGCCTCCCTTTAGCTGCTGCATCAGTAGAACTATAATGATTAATAATATATTTAAGTACATTTATAACAAATTTATTTTGAAAATTGTATATCCCAAAATAAGACCTAATTAGCTGCCAGCTTATTTTAAAGTACTGACCAAGACACAAATGATACCTGCACATCAGATGAAATTTTCAATGATATTATATAATGTTATAGAGAAGATCAAAAATCAAGAAATCTGAGGATGAATATTTTAAATTGTTGGCAACAATTAGAATTTTAATTTGATTCTTGATTTGAGTACTGTTTTTTGTTTTTAATTAACTGAACAAAATATTAAATCTGTTCTAGTATGGTATCAATTCGTCTATAAAGCAGACTGCAGACATCCTTTTTCAAATAAAAATTCCATATAGATTATATCTGCAATAAATGTAGTTGGTTGCAAATCCTATCAGATCGAATGGATTGGTTGGAGAGACAGAGACAATGAGGAATTTACAAGAAGAAGAGGATGTGATGGATGGCATTTATAGAAAGGGAAAAAAGTTGCAGATAGTCAGAAAGATGAGTTAACTCCAGGAAAGGTAAGAGAGGTAGGCAGGTAGTGCAGGAGTTTTCTGTTGCTATCTCCATTTCAAACCAGTATGTTATTTTGGAAAATTTAGGGGGTGATTGATTCTCAAGGGAATGTAGCAAGAACAGCAAAGTTTCTGGTATTGAGATTGGCTCTAATGCAATGAGGGGTACGTTGGGTTCCAAGAGATCAATTGTGTTAGGGGCCTCTCTAGTCCGAGGCACCCACAGACATTTTTGTGGCCAGCAGCAAAAAATCAGAATGGTGTTTGCCTCGCTAGTGCCAGGATCGAGGATGTCTGAGAGGGTGCAGAATATTCTCAAGGGGAGAGGAACCAGTAGGAGGTCATTGTATACATTGGAACTAATGACATAGGAAGGCAAAAGGATGAGATTCTGAAGGGAGAATATAGAGTTAGATAGGAATTTAAAAAGGAGATCCTCGGGTGTTGTAATATCTGGATTACTCCCGGTGCTGCGAGCTAGTGAGGGTATAAATAGGAGAATAGAGCAGATGAATGCATGGATGAGGAGCTGGTGTATGGGAGAAGGATTCATATTTTTGGATCATTGGAATTTCTTCTGGAAGTGACCTGTACAAGAAGGATGGATTGCACCTGAATTAGAAGGGGACTAATATAATGGCAGGGAGATTTGCTAGAGCTGCTCAGGAGGATTTAAAGTAATAAGGTAGGTTGTGGGGGCTGGGGCGGGGTGGTGGGGGCAGTGGGGAGAGACCCAGAGAGATAGTGAGAAAAGAGATCAATCTGAGACTACTCCAGTTGACAAAAGAAGTGAGTCAGTCAGGGCAGGCAGGGAAGCAGAGAACAAGATAGGACTGATAAATTAATGCATTTATTTCAATGCAAGAGGCCTAACAGGGAAGGCAGATGAACTCAGGGCATGGTTAGGAACATGGGACTGGGCTATCATAGCAATTACAGTAACATGGCTCAGGGATAGACAGGACAGGAGTGTAATGTCCAGGATACAAATGCCATAGGAAGGACAGAAAGGGAGGCAAGAGAGGAGGGGGAGTGGCGTTTTTGATTATGGATAGCAATACAGCTGTCACTGAGGGAGGATATTCCTGGAAATACATCCTGGGAAGTTGTTTGGATGGAACTGAGAAATAAGAAAGGAATGATCACTTTATTGGGATTATATTATAGACCCCTTAATAGTCAGAGGGAAATTTAAGAAGCAGATTGGTAAGGAGATCTCAGTTATCTGTAAGAATAATAGGGTGGTTATGGTAGGGGATTTTAACTTTCCAAACATAGACTGGGACTGCCACAGTGTTAAAGGTTTAGATGGAGAGGAATTTGTTAAGTGTGTACAAGAAAATTTTCTGATTCAGTATGTGGATGTACCTACTAGAGAAGGTGCAAAACTTGACCTACTCTTGGGAAATAAGGCAGGGCAAGTGACTGAGGTGTCAGTGGGAGAGCACTTTGGGCCAGTGACCATAATTCTATTAGTTTTAAAATAGTGATGGAAAAGGATAGACCAGGTCTAATAGTCGAAGTTCTAATTTGGAGGAAGGCTAAATTTGACAGTATTAGGCAAGAACTTTCAAAAGCTGATTGGGGGCAGATGTTCGCAGGTAAAGGGATGGCTGGAAAATGGGAAGCCTTCAGAAACTAGATAAAGAGTCCAGAGAAAGTATATTCCTGTTAGGGTGAAAGGAAAGGCTGGTAGGTGTAGACAATCCTAAATGATTAAAGAAATTGAGGGTTTGGTTAAGAAAAAGAAGGAAGCATAAGTCCGGTATAGACAGGAATGATCAAATGAATCCTTAGAGTATAAAGGCAGGAGGAGTATACTTAAGAGGGAAATCAGGAGGGCAAAAAGGGTTCATGAGTTAGCTTTGGCAAATAGAGTTAAGAAGAATCCAAGGGGTTTTTACAAATACATTAAGGACAAAAGGGTAACTCGGGAGAGAAAAGGGCCACTCAAAGATTAGCAAGGCCTGCCTTTGTATGGAACCGTAGAAGATGGGGGAGATACTAAACAAGCATTTTGTGTCAGTGTTTATTGTGGAAAAGGACATGGAAAGTAAAGAATGGAGGAAAGTAGGTGGTGACATCTTGAAAAATGTCCATATTACAGAGGAGGAAGTGCTGGATGTCTTGAAACGCATAAAAGTGGATAAATCCTCAGGACCTGATCAGGTGCACCCTAGATCTCTGTGGGAAGCTAGGGAAGTGATTGCTGGGCCCCTTGCTGAGATATTTGTATCATCAATTGTCACAGGTGAGGTGCCGGAAGACTGGAGGTTGGCTAACATGGTGCCACTGTTTAAGAAGGGGGTAAGGACAAGCCAGGGAACTATAGACCAGTGAGCCTGATGTCAGTGGTGGGTAAGTTGTTGGAGGGAATCCTGAGGGACAGGATGTACATGTATTTGGAAAGGAAAGGACTGATTAGGGATAGTCAACATGGCTTTGTGCATGGGAAATCATGTCACATAAACATGATATACAGGGAGCACTAGCCATTTGGATACAAAACTGGCTCAAAGGTTGAAGACAGCGTAATGTTGGAGGGTTCTTGTTCAGATTGGGGGTCTGTGACCAGTGGAGTGCCACAAGGATCGGTGCTGGGTCCACTACTTTTTGTCATTTATATAAATGATTTGAATGTGAGCATAAGAGGTATAGTTAGTAAGTTTGCAGATGACACCAAAATTGGAGGTGTAGTGGACAGCAAAGAAGGTTACCTCAGATTACAACGGGATCTTGATCAGATGGGCCAATTTGCTGAGAAGTGGCAGATGGAGTTTAATTTAGATAAATGCGAGGTGCTGCATTTTGGGAAAGCAAATCTTAGCAGGACTTGTACACTCAATGGTAAGGTCCTCTGGAATGTTGCTGAATAAAGTGACCTTGGAGTGCAGATTCAAGCTCCTTGAAAGTGGAGTCACAACTAGATAGGATAGTGAAGAAGGCATTTGGTATGCTTTCCTGTATTGGTCAGAGTATTGAGTACAGGAGTTGGGAGGTCATGTTGTGGCTATACAGGACATTGCTTAGGCCACGTTTGGAATATTATGTGCAGTACTGTTCTTCCTATCGGAAGGATCTACAAGGATGTTGCCAGGATTGGAGGATTTGAGCGATAGGGTGAGATTGAATAGGCTAAGGCTGTTTTCCCTGGAGTGTCGGAGTCTGAGGAGTGACCTTTAAAATCATAAAGGTCTATAAAATCATGAGGGACATGGATAAGATAAATGGACAAAGTCTTTTCCCTGGGGTGGGGGAGTCTAGAACTAGAGGGCATAGGTTTAGGGTGAGAGGGAAAGATAGAAAAGAGACCTAAGGGGCAACTTTTTCACTCAAGAGGGTGGTATGTGTATGGAATGAGCTGCCAGAGGAAATGGTGGAGGCTAGTAAGATTGCAACATTTAAGAGGCATCTGGATGGGTATCTGAATAGGAAGTGTTTGGAGGGATATGGACTGAGTGCTGCCAGGTGGGACTAGATTGGGTTGGGATATCTTGTTGGCATGGACGAGTTGGACCGAAGGGTTTGTTCCTATGCTTTACATCTCTATGACTCTATCTCCACTTCTGTTACTATGTAGATTTTCCAGTTCTCATCGTTCATTGTTCTTTTTACAATATCATTGGTCAGTTCTGGTGCAGTTCTCCTGAGTTTAGCAGGCTGTGTGTCAAGCTTCACTCGAGAGGCTATAATCTGAAGTGACATTTTAATTCAGTTTTGATGGAGTGCATTTGATAAATACAAAGTTCTTCCAATGTCCTGGGCAATATTTATTGCTTAACTAACATCACTTGAAACAAGTAGATTATCTCAATATTTATGGGAGCTTGCTGTATGCAAATTGGCTACTGAATTTCCCATCATTACAGTTGTTTATAAATACTTGGCTGCAAAACTGAAGTCTTGAAATAATGAAAAATGCTTTATGAACACATTTTTTTTCATTCCTTACCATGATCATTTTGTACATCAAATTATTTGATAAAATGTTAGATCTATAGATACCTATCCATACATTCTTGTTTCGTTTTAAAGGTTTTTTTGTGAAATCTTTGAAACATATCTTCATTTTGATTAGTTAATGTCAAGGTAAATGCTTGAATGTCATGTAATGCAAGAGTAACACTGATTTTCCCCTTTTGTCCAGGCAATCTTTTAACCACAACGTCAACAGAATATTATCTTATGCACTATTTTCCATTTCCTCTGCCAGCCGTGTCTATGTTCTTTTTAAAATGAGTAAGCCAACATTAAAAGCAGTTTAGTGCCGTAAGGCCATGCAAACTGAGACTGCTCCAATTATTTTCAGCTAAGTGTTATATGACTATATGAAGGTTGAGAATTTATCTTCATTATTCTGATTTACATTTGAGTCCACATCCATGAAGTGAAAAACAAATGAGTTTGTGTTTGCCATCCAGTACCTTAAATGTGTTGTACAAATTCAGTTTTACTTCCTTCTGTTTGCTTGTTAAGTGATTTGTTGTCCATGCTCCTCTATTATAAAACCTTTTTCACTAACTCTGTTAGGACTTTTGTTTAATCCAGATTTTTTTCCCTGATTGCAAAGGACCATAAAAGCAATACCAGTTTCAGATAAACTGCACTCATCAGTCTGTGAGGAGCAGGGTTGCATGGCTTTACAATAATCCAAATTTACCATTCATGTATGGCTATGCTATTAAAAATGTACTTTCTGAATGAAAGTGGTGGAGGGTAACAGAAGTCAGTTTCTCAAGTGGAGGGAGTTAGGTGCAATCAGAGACTGACTGTCTAAGAGGATGGATGGTGAGAAATGGTTTGCGTTGGTTGGCTGATCGGAACATTTCTGCTTTCCCAGACACATGGGCAGTGCTGGGGAGGCATTTAAACCTTCCATTCCTTTAGCTGTTGGGAAACTAGCTGATCAGTGATAAAACCTAAATTAAAGAAAAAAAGGCATGCAACCTCATTCAAATGTTTAAATGAGGGACATGCCTCCTGCAAATGGATTGATAACCGTCAACCATGTTCCTTTGTCAAAACTGTAAGTGGGCAAGTTCCAGATGGCTTAGATTCAGACTTCATAACTTTTGTCTAGATCCCACTTGGCTTGAACACACTTTTTTTTTTGTTCCGTTTGGGAGGTCAACATTTGCCAGAAGCCTCTATTTATCAAACTAAGGTTCCTGAATACTTTTCTTTTTAATGGCCTTATTAATGTGCCCTTGCACCTTTTTTTGAAGGTTTATGTGCATTAACCTCCAATAAACTCAGTTTCAGCATGTTGTGATCACAGACCAGACTGTCAAATTAGTGTTAGTCTGTCCACTTCTTTTTAAAAAAGGTGTTATGGGTCCCTCGTCAAAGTGAGAGATCCCAGTTCCTCAGTTATAGAATAACACCACAAGATTACAGTTTTGATCAAGCCACAATAAACTTTATATAAAATGCTGAATTTTCACATTTTTAGGAGTAGTTGTTTCTGGGGAGTTTCATGGCAGGTTTCCTTTCAAGCTTAATAGCTACTTTTGCTCCACTATATTCTCCTACTCACCTCATTAATTATGCATCTGGGCTGTACTGTCAAAGGCAACTGAGGTTTAAATGCTCACTGCTACTGGGAACTTCCAGTGTTCACACCAGTAGCAGCACATTTAAACCCACCACTTCAATTGGTGCAAGCCAGGAGTTGGCCTTACACTGCTTGATGTTTATCAGGTAGGGCATTACTTCCATTCCTGCCTGGGGCAGGTACTCTGCTTCAGCAATAAGGACCTGGAAGAGCTGGTGGGTAAGGTGGCAAGAAGAGGACCATCCTTTTCCTAAGCACTGCCAGATGAGACCATACCACTAGACACAGCCAGTCTGAACCCATATAATGCCACATAATGGTTGGTGACTTGGACCAAATGAGATATATAGTAGTGCAGAAGGCAGTCGATGACTTTCTGATTTCTGCAAGGATCATCTCTCTGCCACCTCTCATTCATTCTTACACTGCCATTGGACAGTAACATCAGCAACTCCACTCAATGGCTTTCACTCACTTATCCCAAATCTGCATTTCCTACTCGCTCACTGGGTATATATCATCATTTCTCTTGCTCCTCAATCACCAATAAAGTTCTTCCATCCACTTGTATCTCAGTCAATCCCTCTTTATGTCATCTTGCAGGAGAAAATGTCTTCTAACTGACAGTGAGGGCCCAGATGGGCCTTGACTTCACTCTGGGTGTTCCTTCCTTTCTAGGAGAAAAACTAATGCCAGAGACAAAGGAAGAAACATACATACACCTTCAGAAGTTTTGTCTTGAGACAGATCCCTGCACCTCTGTCCGGCATATGAACTCTTCCATGTCCAAGTTGCAGGGAAGAGGGAATTTGGACAAGACATTCTCAGCGTATCTGGGCCCTATAACCACAAACATCCCTGGAGTTGACTATCCAGATCTTCCAGGGTAACCGATTCCACTATAATGCAGGCTCCATCACCTCAGATGCAGCTTCTAGGACTACTACTAGATGTAGGGGGAGGATAAGAAAAAATTTGCTTTGAGGACACAGGTTGGGTAGATGACTCTTCTTTTGTGAAGACCCTTTTACATCTGTCAATACTCACTTTCAATCATCACATGACTCACTGTCCAGTTAATACCCTGGCTACCATGTCAAAATTGAACAGCTTCTCCAAGTATGATAAATGTTATGTTGGTGATCTTTCAGAAGCATCCTAGAGAACTGCAAATGACAGGGATCTTTCAACCCTTGCATTCATGAGTATAGCCAAGACATTGGTATTTACATTTGGCCTTTGTGCTATCCGCCTAGGAACCCTCCAACCACAAGGGATGAACTCAGATTTCTCCAGTTTCCTCATTTCCCTCCGCCGAGGAACCCTCCAACCACAAGGGATGAACTTAGATTTCTCCAGTTTCCTCATTTCCCCTACCCCCAGCTTTTCTCAGTCCCAACCCTCGAACTCAGCACCACCTTCCTGATCTGCAATCTTCTTCCTGACCTCTCCTCCCCCACCCCCATCCGGCCTATCACCCTCACCTTAACCTCCTTTCACCTATTGCATTTCCAACGCCCCTCCCCCAAGTCCCTTCTCCCTACCTTTTATCTTAGCCTGCTTGGCACACTTTCCTCATTCCTGAAGAAGGGCTCATGCCTGAAACATTGATTCTCCTGCTCCTTGGATGCTGCCTGACCTGCTGCGCTTTTCCAGCAACACATTTTCAGCTCTGATCTCCAGCATCTGCAGTCCTCCCTTTCTCCTTTGTGCTATCCTCACTAACATGCATGCTTTGTGCTAGATCCTTGCCTCCACTCATGTTTCCCACTTGTCACCTTGTGTGTGTCTAAGTGATCATTCATGAGTGTACACATTTTTGGAGACCAAGATTAATTCTATCCAACTATAATAAAGGAGTGTATACATTCAAGGAAGGATGATGTCCAGTGCTCAATTAACATCAAACTCTGCCCCTTAGTACATTTATTCTGATGAGAAAAGATACTGAAAGCTCAGCATCTATCAGTATAAATGTTGTATTGAAGTATACATGTTCATTAGTAATGCAGGTGAATTCACAAATGCTTAAGTAGAAATGATGTTGAGATGGTCTGAGGATATCTCTCTGTCATGATACATCTGAAACTGATACCAATCATAGGAGAACTCATTTCTTGGAAGCAAGATGATGAAATGAAGCCTCAAGAACTAACTTTCCTTAGTTTCACTGGATATTAAGAACTTTTCTGAATGACTGCTGCTCTTTCCCTAACACTCATCAGAACATATAATGTCTTTGTTCTTGAACGTAGGAATAACAGGTGATATAAAGTATCCAAGCAGTTGGTATGGGATTCTTCTGTTCCATAACAGAAAAGGCAAAGATACATAAAAAAAAAGCTGCATTTGCTTTTGGTAGTAAGCAGGAGCTGCTTGCCTTTTGCAGTAACAAAATTGACAACTGAATGATGTCTTCACCCAACTCGTACATCTTAGAAGTAGGTATCAATTTAGTTCTACCTGGGTCTTGTGCTCGATGACCTCCCTGTCATTATCTGGGAACATTGAATTGATCATGTCTTCATCCTTATCCTCAAAGACTGCTGACACTCTCCCAGCTGCTCAGCATTTAGAACATCTACTCTTTGCCAACTCCCATTGTGCAGGGCATAGCATGTTGGGATTATGCAGCACACTCTATCTGAAGTGTAATGGAATACCCCATAGAGTTATTCTGATAACTGAACCACCTCTGGAGGAGCCCTATGATTTGTTCCATGATAGCCCTGATGGTTTGGTGGGCTATGTTTATCTGCATTAGTCAGCACTGAAAATGTGTTGCTGGAGAAGCGCTTATGCCCGAAACGTCGATTCTCCTGTTCCCTGGATGCTGCCTCACCTGCTGCGCTTCTCCAGCAACACATTTTCAGCTCTGATCTCCAGCATCTGCAGACCTCACTTTCTCCTGCATTAGTCAGCACGTTATGTAAAGGAGTCATCAACCATGTTTGGAGAGGGCAGCCCTTGTCAACAGCAACCATGTATGACAGAAGGATCTTCAAAGTCGAAGCACATACAGTTTGTGTGTTTGCCATAGACTCTGGCAGTTGCTATAGGTGTGATATTGACGTAGCATGGTGCTGTACAGCAATAGGGAAAAGTTACTCAGCAAACTATTAGGATTGAGGGCAGACAAGCCTCCTGGGCCTGATGGCCTATATCCTGGGGTATTAAAGGAAGTGGTGGCAGAGATAATGGATCCATTGGTTACAATATTCCAAACTTCCCTGGACATAGGAAAAGTTCCAGTGGATTGGAAAAATGCTAATGTAACACCCTTATTCAAAATGGGAGGGAGGCAAAGTATGGGAAATTACAGATCAGTTAGTTTAACTTCTGCTGTTGGGAAAGTGTTTAGAACCAATTATCAAGAAAGCAATATCAGGACATTTGGAAAGGCAAAATGCTACCATTCAGAGTCAACATTGTATTATGAAGGACAAATCATGTTAGACTAATATATCATGTTAGATGTAATATATCTGGACTTCCAAAAGGCATTTGATAAGGTGCTGCACAAAACGTTACTTCACAAAGTTGGATCATATGGGACTAGGGGTAATTTATTAGCCTGGATAAACGACTGGCTGATGGACAGCAAGGAGCTAGGCCCTTTGGCCCAAAGTGGTCCATGCTGACCAAAATGTCCATCTATGCTAATCCCATTTCCCTGCACCTGGCCCAGACCTTCTGATCGTTTCCTATTCATGTATTTGTCCAAATGCCTTTTAATGTACCCGTATCAACCAGTTCTACTGGCAGTTCATTTCATATGGTACCACCCTCTGTGTAAGAAAGGTTGCCCCTTAGGTTCCCTTTTTTATTCTTTCCCCACTAACCTTAAACTGATGCCCTCTAGTGTGCTATTCCCCAACCCTGGGAAAAAGACTGAGTGCGTTCTCCCCATCCATGCCCCTCGTGATCTTGTACACCCCTGTAAGGTCCCCCCTCAGTCTCCTATGCTCTAAAGAAGAAAGTCCTAGCTTGACCACCTTCTCCCTATAACCCAGACCATTGAGTCCTGGCAACATCCTTGTAATTTTTTTTGTACTCTTTCTAGTTTAATAACATCCTTCCTAAAACAGAACACAATATTCCAAGTGCGGCCTCACCAATGTCCTGTATAACTGCAACATAACTTCCCAACCTCTATACTTAATATCCTGACTGATGAAGGCCAGTGTGCCCAAAGCCTCCTTTACTGTCCTGTCTTTCAGAGAACTAATCGACTTTCAGAGAACCGTGCACCTGAACTCCAAGATCCATCTGTTCCACTACACTCCTTAAGGCCCTACCATTCACCATGAAACTCCTACCTTGATTTGACTTTCCAAAATGCAAGACCTTACATGTGTCTACATAAAACTCCATTTGCCATTTCTCAGCCCACATCTGCAATTTCTGATGACCTTCCTCACTGTCCACGATATTGCCTATTTTAGTGTCATCAGCAAACTTACTACTCATGCCTTGTACATTCTCATCCAAATCATTGATATAGATAATAAGCAGTAATGGGCCCTTGGACCCCAGCTATTCAGAATGTAAATTAACAATTTAAATGCAGTAATAGAAGGCTCTATGGCCACACTTGCAGATGACACAAATCCAGGTGGAACAGTAAATTGCAATGAGGATATACAAACCTTAAAAATGGATATAGATAGGTTAGGAGAGTAGACCAAAATGTGACAGATGGAGTTTAACATGGATGTTGGTAAGATCATGCATTTTGGCCAAAAAAAATGGAAAGGCGACCTATTCTTTAAATGGGGAGAGATTTTGGGGTGCTCCGATGTGACCTTGTTCATGAGTCACAGAAAACTAGCATGCAGGAACAGCTGGAAATAAAGAAAGTAAATGGAATGTTGGCTTTTATAGCTAAAGATATAGAATATAAAGGTAAGGAAGTATTGCAAATATACAAATCGCTGGTGACACCGCACTTTAAGTATTTTGCGCAGTTTTTGTCCCCTTATTTCAGGAAAGATATTGTGGTATTGGAGGCAGTTCAGAGAAGGTTCACGAGATTGATCCCAGAGATGAGGGGTTTGTCATATCAAGAGAGATTGAACAGTTTAGGCTACGCTCTCTGGAATTTAGAAGAATGAGGGGAAATCAAATTGAGGTATTCAAGATAAAAGATATGGATAAAATAGGCGTGGAGTGAATGTTTCCTCTTGTGGGGAATTCTAGGATGAGAGATTATAGTCTTCGGGTGAGGGGTAGCAAATTTAAAAGAGTTGAGGAGAAACTACTTCTCCCAAAGGGTTGTGAATCTCTGGAATTCGTGACCCAAAAGTTAGTCTGAGAGTGTAGAACAGCCATTCAGCCTGTTGAACCTGCCCTACTATTCAATACAATCATTGATTGAACACTCCATGCCTTTTACTCACTCCATCCTTATTGCCCTGTACCCCACTGGTAGTCAGAAATCTATTAATCTCTACTTCTGACACACTGAAGACTGAGCATCCACAGCCCTCTGGTTGAAAGTTCCAAAGGTTCACAATCTTCTGACTAAAACTGTCTGAGAGAAGGACAAATTAAATTGCATCTCCCTTTTTAAACTATGCCCCCAGATTTTAGACTCCCCAACCAGGGGAACAATCTTGCTTGCATCTACCCTGTTTATCTCTAAATATTTTGTAGGTTTCAATGAGATCACCCCTCATTCTTAGAAACTCTAGAGAATACAAGGCTAATTTGCATAACCTCTCTCCAATCTGAGAATATGCCTGAGAATTTATTGTACTCTGGCAGTAATATCTTCTCTGAAATAGAGACCAAAACCCCACACCCTGCTTTTCCCTGCTCTTAAGTGTCAGATTAACATCCCAAAGATTTCCCCTCTGCCTCCATTTAACTGACTAAAATTGCGTATTCAACAAACCTTGAACTGTTCCAAGTGGCCAGTTCAAAGCCTTGCTACCAGCCCTGCCTCTATTGTGTGGAACAATTGAACTTTGCAACTCAACAGTCAAATGTAGCAATATCATTGGACTGGCTATTCCCTGAATGTTACAATTCACAGGTCAAATTAAATGAATATAACAAAAATCATCACAGCACAGCCTTAACTACTTCTATTCAGGTTGCCTCCTTATTTTCTAGTCCAAATTTCATCTGTATATCTTCATCTTTCAACAGACTTTTGTAACATCAGAAAATGTTGCATTCCTTTTGAGGATTGAATTAAACTCTGAAAATAGCCGTATTACTGTGAAGTCAAGAGCCAGATGATTAAGAAGCTGCCTATTTGTTTTGATTGCTAACTGCTTATTAGGTTTAGACTTTGTCAAAACCAGATTTTTGGTTTTACTTTTTCACAAATCTCTTTTTCAACATAATAGGACATTTATACTTGATAATTTTAAAAGCAATTTGTTATGTTTATTATCATGTTGCTGGATGTTTGGGTGGGACTCCCACAGATATTCATTTGAATTTTTTGTGTTGATGGCTTGTGTTATCATGAGTAATATATCCTTCAGAGGTATCAAGTTTGCAGCTGGGTGGTAGCCTTTTCCAAACAAATGAACTCATGTTTCTTTAACAGTATTTTAATAGTATAAACAAGAGAACTGTTTTGGAGTTCCTTATTGTTAAAGGCAATGTTGCTTCGTCTTTTGCATCCACCTTTTTTTTTGCTTCCTACCAAAGTCACATTTGAGTATATGAGGAGGTGGGAATTCTGGGACATTTGTGTGCCCCCTGGGACCTGGTGCTTATAGGTGTTGCACTTACTAAAGTTGGAACATGGTGATAAGTGGGAGGAAGACCAGCAGATGAAATTTAAATAGTACTAGAAAATTGGTAATGACATTAAATAGATAAAGGAAAATTAGACCAATACATCAAAGAAAAATTGTTAGATGTGTTGAGTAGACTGAATGGTGAATTGTTAAGTTGACACACCCCTTCAGCTCTTGGATCTGAGTTTGTTGTGTCAGTTGTGGTTCCGCTGGTTAGCAAAATTGCTTCTGAGTCCCAAGATTCTGGAATCAAGGCTGACATTCCAACGTAGAACAGAGAGCCCTGCACAGTTGGAGGTGTCCTCTTTTGGATGCAATGTTAAACCATCTGCCCACTCTGAATGTAAAAAAAACCTTCCATGAGTCTGTTTTGAAGAAGAGTGGGGGAGGTATCCCTCATATCCTGGTCAACATCATTAAAACAATTATAAGGTTAGTATCTCATGGCTGTTTATGGGAATTTTACTGTGTTCATTTTCTCTGCATTTCCTATGTTGCAGCAGTGACCTCACTTCAAAAAGATGTCATCGGCTGTAAAGAACTTTGATATGTCCAGTGGTTATCAAAATCGCTATTATATATGCAAATGCAGAGGAGGAGTTGACACAGTGGTTATGTCATAGCACAACAATTGGGAGTCACAGCTAATGTTCTGGGGGACATGGAGGTTTTTGAACCCATGGCAGAGTGCCATTTAAATTTAAATAAAAAGCTAGCCTCATGTCACCATGCAGCCACTGCCAACAGGGGTCTCTTGTGGTGCAGTGATATTGTTGTAAGGCCAGAAATCTTGGGTTTAAGTCCCACTTGCTGCAGAGGCGTACCATCACATTTATGAACAGGTTGATTTTTAAAAATTACCTATACATACAAATTGTGCTTTATTAAAGTTTGTGTTAAAATGAATATGTTTCTAATTGATCAGACTCTATGATCCTGAAGGTTCAGCGACTTAATGCAGCATGTGATTGTGCTGTTTAATCAGAAATGTACTTGAGGTTGGTTGATTTATTCTGAATTACTTGATAAAAGCTGGAGAGGTTTTGGAGGAAGTTAAAATGTTCATGGCTAGGGAAAAGAATGGGTTTGTTTCTCTTTGATCAATCAGAGTTAGTTTGTACAAGCAGCTACTGAAGGATTAGTTTTGATTTTATGCATTCTATCCACTTTTCTATTTTGTATGCCGAAGAGCATTTGGTGCTAACAGGTGATTGTACGTTGCTACCTGCATGCATCACTAAACATTTAGCATTATCCAAATTCAGAGGATGAGAGAGAAAGAAATTAAATCATAGAGCAAGTAATTAAATCCACATAGTACAGATAGATGCCTAAAAATGCAAGGAACATTAGGAATAACATTTTTAAAAGCAGTGTGTTTTGGGAGAGGGTTGCCTATGAAGGAATGGCTTTATTTAACTGTTGTGTTATTCAAAGTAATGCATGGCTTTCTGCCACTTTATTAGAGGATACTTTGGGCCAGATAGCACTTAAATAAATATTGACAGATTAGTATTAATCAGAAATATGAATAAACAGTTTGGTTTACAATGTTTTCCTTTTTTTTCCTGAATGTGTAATGTAAGGTTATCTGAAGGATCACTTGATATTTTATATTTTTATGTCATTTTTAACAGATTCCGTTTAAACTTATAACACGTCTATTAGTATTGAGACCAACAAAATATGGGATGTTAGAGCTGTGAGCACATCTTTTTTGGAATGTAATGCTGCAGCTATCCCAAATTGGATTAACAGCAATGGAAAGTAATTATGGCAATTAACAAAGTTGATTCACTTTTTCAAAAGAAATTGTTTGTTTATTTCACAATTGCCTTTCAATTTTTGATTTAATGTATGTACTCTCTCATCTATTCCACCCTTTCTCATCTCCCATTTCCCTATATCTTCAGATACCCAGGATTACAGCCAGGAACAACTAGCTACTGTAAATTTAACTGTTGGGACCTTCTATTTCCTGCCAAACAGTCAGTCAAATTGACATTTTTACCCACTGCTGGGTGTTGAAAGGGATGAGGCTGTGGCATGGTCCTCCGTCATTGAGAGTATGTGATTGTTTGTAGGTGAGACATAATGAAGAATGTTGGTTTGGATCTTGGGACAGGTGATGGAGTTGGGAGGCGAATAGGAAGCATTAAATGATCACAGCAGGGCCTGAGAAGTCAACACACCTGTCGGCCCACAATGGGTGTTGTAAAATCCATTATATCCCAGAGGAGGCAGTTGCCCCCTCTATTTCGCTGTTGAGTTTCCTGAATATTGGGAATTCTGGCAGGCAGAAGCTAAATTTAAATTGTGCCCTATTGGCACATCATTGCATTGTATTTGACAGCAGCAAAACAGGCAGTATGTCCCATCAATCCTTTGGCAGTGTTAGGAAGGGTTTGGAGGGATATGGGCTGGGTGCTGGCAAGTGGGACTAGATTGGGTTGGGATATCTGGTCGGCATGGACGTGTTGGACCCAAGGGTCTGTTTCCATGCTGTACATCTCTATGACTCAATACACATGGGTCTTTCCCACCTTAAATCATCTTGCATTATTAACATATCCTTTTACTCCTCTTTATAAAGATAAATGCAGCTATGCTGTTCAGCTCAAATGCCTCCGTGGATACGTTCCACGTTCTTGGATCTCTTGGTGAATATTTTATTTTTGTGGTGCCTAATTTTGGACTCTTCCACAAATAAAATATCGTTTCCACAAGTGCATTTTTAGTAATTTGGAGATCTCTTCATGTCTTAGTCCTTCTAGTCCTCCACCTTCTAGAAAAAAGAGACCCAGCATGTTCAGTCTTTTCTGACAGTTGTATCTTCCTGGTTCTGGTATTGTCCTTGTAAATGTTAATTGCACTATTGCCAAGTGCCTCTGTAATGTTTGTGTATAACAGAAACTAGAAATGAGCACATTATTCTTGCGTGTTCTTGGTGGCATAAACGTAACATTTTTGTGTTTCTGTATTTTGAATGAAAGTTCCTTTCTAATGAGCAGCTATTTAACCTCCCTGGAGAGATTAAATTAGAAACAAGGCCAGTAAGGGAATAAATACTAAGGAATATTCCTCTTTAGCTCCTCAGAGAATCAAACCCATAGGAATTCATATGGGCCATTGATTATCTGCTGATGCACTTCCATTTACACTGGGCTCCAGTTAAAAAGCCATTCATCATCATCTTGAAATGTAGAGAGTCAGCCAGAAATATATCCAGAAGCTCACCGTCTTCTGCTGGTAGTGGCAAGACGATGTCAAATTATTCTCCTTGACTCATTAGGAATGGCACCAACTGAGTTTGAGTTAAGGCAGCAAGAGTTGCATGTCTAGTAGGACGCTAACTTCTTGGATGCCCCTCCTCTAGGATTGAGATTGTAGTGATGATGCCTTTAAGACAGTGAGTTCATCTTTATAGCAGCTGGCATCTAAACTTGACCTACAGAAAGAACCATTCATCCTCCTATAATAGATTGTTCTGGCCTTTAAACTCAATGCATGGTATTTCAGTTTGTGCTTTTGATGCACAACACATTGATGAATTTTCCCCTTCTATATAGTTAGTGTTCTTCTTTCGTCCTTTCCAGATCTTATTACCTCAAGGTTTTTCCCATAAGAATGTGTAAGTGGCAGGACCTAAAAATGTTATTCTGGCTTCAGCAGTAATACTTAGGTTTATTGAAAACAAATGCTATAACTATTTTAATTGATTAAATATAAATGGCTTTTCCAGCTGATGGTTGTTGAAATCCAGTATTCATCTCTGTGATCCAAAACCCAAATGCAAATTCCCAATTTGGTTATTAATCTATAATTTGAGATGGATCTATCCATTAGGTTCATTTCTTTTCTGGATTGTATGACCTATTGTCTATTGGCTGTATTTGTATTTCTATTATATTTTCAGTTTATTTCTTACCACTTTTCACCCATTCTTGGACTGAAGTGTTGATATCGTCTTTGCACCTGTTCTGTTAGTTACTTTTCAAAACCTCACTTCATGCTCGGCGTTTGATGACTAGTCATGTAGATCATGATGTCTGTCATTAATATTATCTCCCTCTCACTCTTCCCTGATTAATGAGCATCAAGGTCAATTCTAGTATCTGTGTTCCAGTCTCAAAAAGTGAACTAGCGACGGCTGAAAATAAAATCTTCCTGATTTATACAACTATGGTATTCACTGGATCAGTGCCTCCAGAACATTTGGAGAATCCAAATAGACTGTTATTTTTATGAAGAATGTTTCCTGTTTTCTGAGTCACTTCCACTTTTCACTGTCGCCTTTCGACCAGGGTAGTAGTTTCCACTTTCTGATGGTTAAAATGTCCAGGGAACCACAACCTTTTCCAAACCAGAAAGGTGTATTATTTATGTTGGTTGACTTTTTAAAAATATGTTTTCATGGGATGTGTTACTGGCAATGTCAGGATTTGTTGCAAGTCTTCAATTCCTCTTGAAGGTGGTAGTATGCTGACTTTTTGAACTATTGCATTCCTGTTATTGGTTCACCCACAGTTCTATTAAGGTCTCCACAGATGTGATAATACGTGAAGGATTGGCTAGCCATTGTTGAGCTTTTGTCTCCTCACATTATATTCCTACATTCCAATAAGGAGCAATCGAACAAGCCTGAGTTTTACTATTAATTATACCCATTTATTATTTTGCAGAAATACCGTTTTCATTGAATCATAGAATCCCTATGCTGTGGAAATAAGCCTTTCGGCCCGTTGAATCCGCACTGACCCGCAGAGCATCCCATTCAGACCCACCTCCTTCTCTATCCCTGTACCCGTGTGTTTCCCACGGCTAATCCATCTAGCCTGCACACCCTCGGACACTGAACAATTTAACATGGCTAATCCATCTAACCTGCATATCTTTGGGCTGTAGGAGGAAACTAGAGCACCCAGAGCAAACCTACATAGCACTATGTGCAAACTCCACACAGTCACCTGAGGGTGGAATTGGCTGAACCCTAGTGCTGTGAGGTAGCAGTGCTAACCACAGAGCACCATGCTGCCAACTTTTCTCTCAAATGAAATTTAAATAATGCTTATAATTTTGAAAACCTCAATCAGACCACCTCAGCTGCTTTCTCTTCAGGAGAACAGTCCCATCTTGCTCAATCTATCCTCACTGCTGAAATATTTTGTACCTGGAACCATTCTAGTAAATTAGTTCTGCACTCGCGCCAGTGAATTTGCATCTTTTATGTAATGTGGTGCACACAACAATACAATCCAACTACCGCAACCACATTAAATCTACTCTTGATCATCAGGAGTGGTGGAAGGTGTAATCAGCAATGCTGTCAAGCAGCACCTGCTCCACCATAACCTGCTCCCTAGCACCCAGCTTGAATTCCACCAGGCTGCTCAGTTCCTGACCTCATTCCAACCTTGATTCAAATATGGACAAAACTGCTGCACACCACATTAAGTATGGCATCTTTGATATCAAGGGCTCATTTGACGAAGTGTGGCATCAAGGAGCCTTAGAAAAACTAGAGTCAACTCTCCAATGGTTGGAGATATAAGCCCATAGTAAGATGGTTGTGGTTACTGGAGGTCAGTCACCTCAGCTCTACGATATCTCCTGCAGGAATTCCTCCGGGCAGTGTCTTGGATCCAACCATCGTCATCTGCTTTATAATGAAGGAAAGGCTGTTCATGAGGTTAGAAGTCTGCAACTATTGGCAAACAACATTCAACACCATTCACAATGACTCATAGAACATAGAACATTACAACGCAGAACATGCCCTTTGGCCCTCGATTTTGCACCAACCTGTGAAACCAATCTGAAGCCCATCTAACCAACACTATTCCACTATCATCCATATGTTTATCCAGTGGTCATTTAAATGGCCTTAAAGTTGACGAGTCTGCTACCGTTGCAGGCAGGGCATTCTATGCCCTTCCTACTCTGAGTAAAGAACCTATCTCTGACATTGCTCTATATCTACCACCCCTCAATTTAAAGCTATATCCCCTCATGCTAGCCATCATCTGAGGAAAAAGGCTCTCCCTGTCCACCCTATCTAATTATCTGACCATCTTGTATGTCTCTAAGTCACCTCTCGACCTTCTTCTCTTTAACAAAAACAGCCTCATGTCCCTCAGCCTTTCCTCATAAGATCTTACTTCCATACCAGACAACATCCTGGTAAATCTCCTCTGCACCCTTTCCGATGCTTCTACATCCTTCCTGTAATGCGGCTACCATAACTGTACGCAATACTCCAATTGCAGCTGCACCAAAATTTGGTACAGCTGCAACATGACCTCATGGCTCCAAAACACAATTCCTTTATGAATAAGAGCTAACACATCTTCTTATCAACCCTATCAACCAGAGTGGCAACTTTCAGGGATCTACACATACGGACACAGACCTCTGCTCATCCATACTTACCATTAGCCCAGTATACTGTATTCCTGTTACTCCTTCCAAAGTGAATCACCTCTCACTTTTCCACATTAAACTCCATTTGCCACCTCTCAGCTCAGCTCTTCAGCTTAATCTCTGTAACCACTCAGATTCTGAAACAGTGCATGTTCAAATACAAGACCTTGACAATATCCAGGCTTGGACTGAAAAGTAGCAAGTAACATTTGTGCTACAGAAATGCTCGGCAATGGCTATCTCCAACAGGAAACAATCAAATGGCATTGCCATCACTGAATCCCCCACTACATTACAAGCCTGGCAGTTACCATTCACCAGAAACTCAACTGGACTCACCATAAAATACATTGGCTACACAGGCAGGTCAGAAGCTTGGAATACAGCAGTGAGTAACTTCCCTCGACTCCCCACAGCCTGTCCACAATCTACAAGGCACAAGTCAGGAGTGTGATGGAATACACTCCACGTGCTGGGATGAATGCAGCTCTAACAACATTCCAAGTTTGTTACTGTCCAGGGCAAAGCAGTCTGCTTGATTGGCACGATATCTACAAACATCCACTCCCTCTACCACTGACGCTCAGTCGCAGCAGTGTGTACTATCTACAAGCTGCATTCTGAGAGGGCTGAGACGGCACCTTCCAAACCCATGGCCATGATCCAGGAAGACAAGGGCAGCAGATACATGGGTACACCAGAGATTGCAAATTCCTTCCAACCTGTCCTGAATTTGAAATGTATTGCGATTCCTTCACTACCACTGGTTCAAAATCCTGGAATTCTCTCCCTAATGGCATTGTAGGGCTACCTACCGCACATAGCCTGATTAGATTGAAGAAGGCACCTCACCACTGGCTTCTCAAGGTCATCTAGGGACGGGCAATAAATGCTGGCCCAGCCAGCAATGCTCACATCCCATAAGTGAACAAAAGACATTGAGTGCAAAAAATAATCTGTTGATCCTTCTTTTGAGGCAAATTTTGGAAATGTCCTTGCCAACAATTATCTTGCATCAAGGTGAGCCAAATGAAATGACATAAACAGGCATTTATGTATTAGCCTTAACATGGTAAAACATTTAAAGGTACTTCACAGGAACATTAACAGACCATAATTTGACACTAAGTCATGTAGGGAAATGTTAGTACAGATTACCAAAAGCTCTTAAAGGAAGAGAGAAAGTGAAGCAAACAGGCTTATGACAGAAAATTCCTGAAATTTGAGCTGTTTGAAAGCCTTGCCACCAATGGAGCAGTGCAGGAAACCAGTGAAGCATAAACAGCCCAAATTGGAAGAATACAGAGTTCTTAAAGAATTGTTTGGTCGGAGAAGGTTACATACCAAAGGAGGGAAATGGTTGTAGAAATGGTGCATTGGGTGCAAGACTGAGAAATTTTGGAATCAAAATTTTGTTGGGCTAAGACTCACAGTAAAAATAAGTGAAGGTTCCCACAGTCCCAGAGGACATAGAGCTGCTCTGTTATTGGAGAGTAGTGTGTTTAACCTGAAGGTCACTAAGCCTTTGGATGAAAGGTAACCTCAGTCAATGGAGGATATCACCAGTGTAGGTCAGTGAACATGAATGATAGTTGAATGGAAGTCTGTGAGTGAGGACTTGGGGAGCCTAGTTTTGGGTGAGTTCGGTTATGATTTTGGAAAATGCGAAGTTAATTAAAAATAATGGAATGGAACCCTGCTTTCATCTGCTTCAGATTTTTAAAATACAGATATTTCATTTTGCATCATTGAAGAACAGATCACCAAGTCTTGTTGAAAAACCAGTTCTCTGGCTTTTTTTTGCATACCACAATACTGGCTCCCAAAAGGTATCATGTGCAGTACACTTCTCGTCTATCACAATTGGCAGAAAGGTAACAATAGTTGGTCCTTTTCAGTCTACGAAAAACAACTCCAAATTATATTGAGATCGGTTATGGATTGATAAGTACTTGCATTTTGTACTTTGCAGCTACATTTGGACTCCAGTATACACAAAAAAAAGGTCTTGGATCTAACAAATTCCATCTGTCCAGCTTCTGAATCAACAGCTTTTGCTTTATCTTTTTCACACAATAGAGATGTTAGAATTTAGAATTGTTGCCTCACAGCAAAAGCCAGTTTTCAGGGCCAGGTTCTCGAGGAATGTAAGTATCTGGTTTGTGCCTTGAATAAGAGTAGTGTGTAATAACAAAATTACCAATTGCCTTTTCCTATGACATCTGAGGGTAGGTGGGATACTCTGTGCTCCTTGGTCCATACTATGTCCGGGAAAGAAAAAACTCATTCATCCAAATCTTCAGTGAGGTGTTTTCATTTTAGGGAGATTGGAAGGTGTGACTTCCATCCAGGCAATCATCTTTGTTAAGTAACAAGAACAGCAAAAAACATAGCTTTTCAATACTGTTATATGAATACCTATTCCATTTTTAACTGTACAGAAACAATTCAAAATATTCTTGATGTATAAAACATTGTCTGAACCAAATTTGTTGGAATCCAAACCTCTTTGCACTTCACTCTCTCATGGGGTCTTTGTGCTACCTAGAACAGAGGTACAGCACAGGAATGGGCCCTTTAGCCCATGATGTTGTGCCAAACATGATGCCAAATTAAACTAATCCCTTCTGCCCACCCTTGGTCCAAATCATCCCATTGCTTGCGTATCCACGTGCTTATTTAAAAGTCTCTTAAACATCCCTATAGTATCTGCCTCCTCCACCTCTTTCGCCTCCCCCCCCGTAGTGTGGTCCAGACTACTATCACAGTGTGTGCAAAAACTTGCCCCTCACATCTCCTTTGAACTTTCCCCCTCTCTTACCTTAAGTGCATGCTCTCTAGACATCTCAACTCTGAGAGAAAAAGATTCTGACCATCAGCCTTATCTATGCATCTCATATTTTTGGACACTTTGATCAAGTCTCCCTTCAGCCTCCACTGCTCCAGGAAAAACGACCCGTGTTTACCTAGCCTCTCCTTTAAAGCTCTGCATCCTCTCCAAAGCCTCCACATCCTTGTAATGGGGCAACCAGAATTGAATGCAATGCTCTTAAATGTGGCCTAACCAAAGTTTTAAAGCTACTATATGACACCCTGACTCTTGTACTTAATTCGTAACCAATAAAGGCAAGCAAGCCATTTGCCTGCTTTATCACCCTATCTACTTGCGTGGCCACTTTCAGGGAGCTATGAACCCCAAGATTCCTCTACTTCAATTCTGTTCAAGGTCCTGCAATTAACTGTATACATTTAATCTCCCAAAGTGCTGTACCTCACACTTAGTTGGATTAATCTCCATCTGCCACTTCTCTGGCCAGATCTGCAACTGATCTATGTTCCATCTTTTGACAACCTTCTACAATATCCACGACTGCACTGATCTTTATATTGTCTACAAACTTGCTAACCTACCCATCTACATTTTAATCCAAGTCATTTGTATATATCACAAATAGCTGAGGTCCCTGCGGAACAGCAATGGTCACAGACCTCCAGCCTGAAAAACACCTTCCACTATTACCCTCTGCCTTCTATAGGCAAACCAGTTGTGAATCCACATGGCCAAGTCACCATGGATTCCATGCATCTTAATCTTCTGAATAAGTCTACCATGAGGGACCTTGCCAAAGGCCTTAATAAAATCATGTAGACAACATCCACTGCTCGACCTTCATCGATCATCTTTACCTCCTCAAAAAATTCAATCAAGTTAATAACATGACCTGTCCTACACAAAGCCACATTGACTGTCCCTAATTAGGTCATGCTTTTCCAAAAGCGCATCAGTCCTATCCCTAAGAATTCTCTCCAGTAGCTTCCCAACCACTGATGTGAGACTCACCGGTCTGTAGTTTCCTGGATTATCCCTAATTCCCCTCTTGAACAGATGAACAACATTAGCTATTTGCCAGTCCTCCAGGACCTCCCCAGTGGCTAGCGAGGATACAAGATCTTGGTCAAGGCCCCAGCAATCTCCTCTCTTGCCTCTCTCAATACCCTGGGATAGATACAATTGGGCCCCGGGGACTTTTCCACTTAATGCTCTTCAAGAGACTCAGCATCACTTCTTTCTTAATCTCAAAATGCCATGGCATATTAGCATGCTCCACACAAATCTCACTATCCTTCATGTCCTTCCCCTGATGCAAAGTACTTATTTAGCATCTCCCCCACATCCTCCCTCCAAGCACAAGTTCTGTCCTTTGTCTTTGAGTGGTCCTACCTTCTCTTGTTTTTAAAGTATATATAGATTGCCTTAGAATTCTCTTTTAACCTTATTTGCCAAGGTCATTTCATGGACCCTTCTTGCCTTTCCTAATTCCCTGCTTGAGTTCTTTCCTGCTTTCTTTATATTTTGATTTTGGCTTCCTAAACCTTACATATGTTTCTTTTTTCCTTTTGACAAAACTCACGACCTCCATTGTTATCCAAAGGTCTCTTGCCTTGCTATCCCTGTCCTTCCTCCTCACTGGAGCAGGAAGTCCTGAATGCTCAACAGGTCTTTAAATAATTCCCACATGTTAAATGTCGACTTGCTTCATAACAACCCCTCCCAAATAACATTCCCCGGTTCCTGCCTAATACTGATGTAATTTGCTCTCCCCCAATTTAGTATCGTCCCGCAAGGTCCTAGCTTATCCTTATTCATAGCTATCCTAAAACTTAAGGAGTTGTGATAACTAAAAAGAAGAAATTAAAGACAATAAGAAATGTGAACAAAATTACAGCATTTCCTCCTTTTTCCAACCCCCCCCCCCCCGACAACAACAACATGCCTTCTCTAAAACCTAACAGAGTTTTGGTGGATCTTCAGCTCCATATTCTTGCTGGCTCCCCATTTGTCTGATTTCCAAAGACATCAAAATTCTGTTACACATTTGAATATGTTCAATGATTGGATGAGATGAGGAAATTTTTTTCCAGTGATTGAGATCTTATCCTAATGAGCCCATGTTCTAGATTCCCCAACCAGGGAAAGTGTCCTGTGTCTACCCACTTAAGAATCTTGTAATTTTCTGATCAACCTGTTCAGAAATGATATTGCATACCTCTACAGCAGTTGGAACTTGAACCCAGGCCTCCTAGCTGACAGTCCCAATCTTAAGAATATTGTATACTTTGTGATAATACTGTGCCTTTAAGAGATGTATTCTCTTGCAGAGGGGTGTTGTCACTTGTCTGGAATGTCTCCCGCAGATGTCAGGAGTTCTTTCTGAGTGTTTTTTTCAAATAAGACAGAAATTACACCCTCCTGACTTCCTAAAACCTGTCCACCATCTACAAGGCACAAATCAAGATTATCTTGGAATACTCTCCATATGCCTGGCAGAGTCCAACTCTAAGCACAATCAAGAAGCTTAACATCACCCAGAACAAAGCAGCCCACTTGATTGGCACCCAGTCAACTACTTTCAACATTCATTCACGCTAACACTGATGCACAGTGGCAACAGTATGTACCATCTAAAGGATGCACTGCTAGCTGCTCAAAAGGTTCCTTTAGTATCACCCTCCAAACCTGCAACCTCTCGCCTAGATGGATAGGGCAGCAGATACCTCAGAACACTGCTAGTTCTGCTGCAAGTTATACAACATTCTGACTTGGATTTATTTTGCCATTCCTTTACTATTGCTGGGTGAAAATTATATAAGTCTCTCTTCCTAATTAATTTAGCATATCTACACCATGTAAACTACAGTGTTTCAAGAAGGCAGCTCACCACCATCTTATACAGGTAATTAGGAATGGGAAATAAAAGTTGGCTTGTTATGGACCACACCAAACCCCCCCTCATATTATATTAGGAAGATAACCTAGATACTGACCTTATATTATTTTAAAGGCAAGTGCCAGGCGTTTCATTCTGGATGCAATTTGGTCAAGCTACCAGTCATGAAGCAAAACTCACTTTATTCATAGACTATAGTTAAAATACAACGAAGGAAGAAATTGGAATAATGCTACAATTGGAAAACTTAACAATGCTAGATTATTTAACCAGTAAACACTAACTGTTCCAATATAGTAACATCCTAAAACACAGCCTTGCAAAAGGCAAGTTCAGTAAAATAGATAGTCTTTCATGCAATTCTAGCAGCTGGAAGAGAATCCCCAGTTTGTAACTGAGAGGAAAGACAGGAGAAAGAGAACGTAGGAATCTTCATCCCACTTAGAATCTAACACAACTGATATGTAACTATTAAAGTAATTCTTGACAATGCACCTAGAAAAATCAAGGTATGATCACGTAGCATCAGGATAGTCTTTACGAAAGATGAATCACAATTGAAAAAAAATTCAATTTGGAGCATGTGAGACAGTAGAGGCATCGAACTTCAAAACCCCAGCAGCAACTGCTGTTGAAAAGCTAACACTTAAAAATCCTGGTTCTGTGGGAGCTTGATCCTACCCATTCAGGCTGCTTCAATTGTTCCAAATTTAGAAGAAAAAAAACTCCAAGGTCTCACAAGCTGTTTATAGGCTTTGAAGCAGACTGCTTCTTACCCCTCTCCCAACCTTCATAAAAAAAGGACTAAATACACTTCTTAAAGCCATTGTATCATCATAAGCTTCTCCATTAATGCCCATATTGTATAAAGAAATTTTAAAAATATCAATGGCTTTTAGAAATCCAAATGTACTGCCTCTACTGTCTCTTCTTTATCTATTGTACGAGTTACATCCTCCAAATCTAAATTTTTTTTCAAACATGATTCATCTTTTGTAAAGACTATCTTGATGCTACGTGACCATACCGTGATTTTTCTAGGTGCATTGTCAATAATTCCTTTAATAGTTACACATTAATTGTGCTAGAATCTAAGTGGCTTGTAAATTTCTATGTTCTCTCTCTACTGTCTTGAATGGTAGTGTTATATTTGCCAAGTTCCAGTCCCCTGTGAACTTTCTAAAACAGAGGGAAGTTTAGATAATTGAATCTTGTGGATGCACCATCTCTGCAGCTACTTCTAATAGAATCCTATGATGTAGGCCATCAGGTCTTGGGAATCCGTTCGCTTTACTTCTCGCAAATTTCCTTCTTACTTTTTACTCTTTTCTGTTATTGTTCTAAAGCCTGCACTTAGTCCTTTTATTGTCTTCTATTTCTGATATGTAATTCTTGCCTTCTGTGAAGTCAGATACAAAACATTTGTTCAACACCTATTATTTCCTCATTCCTAAAGGGGACAATAGCTACTCATATTTTTGCATGCATGTGAAAGCTCTTACAATCATTCTTTATATATTAGATTGACTTATTTTTGCTTAGTTTTATGTTAGAATTATTTTTTCTCTTTTTTTTTTAAAAATCAATTTTCAATGTCGTTTCATGATTTCTAAATCATTTCAGGCTTACTGTTATTCTTTGTAGCATTATAAGTGTCTTGTTGTAATCTAATACCATCATCACTTCCTCAGTAACTCACTGATGGTTCATTCTCATGTTCTTGTTGAACATTTAGAATAATTTACTTAAATATTTCCCACTATTTAATTGCCACCATACCTTTTTAGTCTATTTACCCAATCTGATACAGCCAGCTGTCTGGAAGAGCTACGGAACACTTCTACTTCTCCAAATATACCTTTTGATGTTATGTTTCTTCAAACGTGGATTCAACAGGTAGGCCATTGCAATAAGTATTATTTATATCCCCTGTAACTGGTGAGTTATGGATCGAAGCCATTTATTGTCTATGTTTTGTTTTGCTGAAACAAATCCTTTTGAAAATGTAAAAACGTGAAAATAGAAAATGCTGCAAAGTTTCTCAGCAGCATGGGCAGCATCAGCTGGGAATTTTTAAGGCTTAAACATAACTTCATTAATGTCATGCAACACCAATCTTGCACATCTTGGAAATTGCAGAATGTTATTGTTGACTTAGCAAAAACTTGATATTAAAGAGATCTTATTTTATAACTTGGGGAAAGAATGGAGGGAATTTTCTCCTATCACAAAGATTACTAGCACCAACTATCTTATGTATTGAAAAAGCTCATGTCCATGTTTGCCATTTCTAAACTACCAAGGTATTATATAAAAAGTGGCTATCTGGTTTCTAAGGGAATAATGTGGATCAATGATTCATGGAGAGAACAACAACCAGCAACTTTATTTCCTGGTAGAACAATCCAAGACCATATGTTGCAAAGAAAGAATTTAAACAATTTAAGGCTGATGCCCAAAACCAAATCCAGAAACTAAAGGACATATGTTGGGAAGCAAAAACCAGAGAGATCTAACAATATCTTTCTATTCAAAAATATTTTTGAAAAGAGCAGGCAACATACAGACTGTTCTTTCTTGCTTTTATAAATCTTCTCAAAATATACCTCTTTGCCCAAATCATTGGCCATCCCTTAATTCTTCCACAACTGTTTCTTGTTCTGCCTTCATCGGATGTTTATCAATCATGCTGAAGATGCTACAGAATGCAACTCTTCATTACATGCTTCCAGAATCATATATAAAGAGAGAATGAAGTAAGCAAAAACAAAAGATATGTCGACATGCAAGGGGACAATTTCTACTTTGCACGGGGAATCGATAGGGTGAGTTGTAGTTGTATAATGAAACCTCATTGGAATTCTGGTATGCAATTAAAATGGTAACTCCAATGATCACAAATTGTGCAGTGCATAATGCAAAAGTACTGAAAGATGTGAAAATATAACTGCAATTTGACCATAAAGTTTAATTACAACATCGTCCCTCCATCATTATGTACAAATTTTGCAAGTATAGTTGAAAAATCTTGTTGTTGAACATTGCTACTTAATGTTGCCTATTGTTAAATATTATTTTCTCTATTTATTTAGATTTCTGGTATGTACCTTTGTTTTGTAGCATATTTGGGAAGGTGAATATGGTACAATTAATTGGAAAGGTGAAAGTGAGGTTTTTGATCTGGAATCTGAATTTTGAAAAAGGGGGTACGATATTTGAGCGCATTTATGATGTCAGCTATTTTTGGGACTGGAAAGGGAATTTGGGGAGTCAACAGTTAGAATAGGGACAAAGTAAGAGCTAGGTCTCAAGGACAGGATTAGTTTAAGGAAGCATTAAGGCAGGTGGGGTGAAAATGAGGAAGAAAAGAGTTTGGGGTTATGTTGAACTGTATTAGCAAAGGAAATGAGGAGGAAGCTCACAATAAACAGGTTGTTTCAAACCTAGTGACAGACCTTGAGCTATTTACATGTTGTTAAGAATGAAGGGGACAGGGAAGAGACATTTAAGGAGGTAATTGGCAATAGGGAAAATAAACTAAGGGTATCATTGATCTTCTTTTGAAACGTTGGCATGAATAACAGCACCAAATTATAAAATAGTACATGTCGGGTTGGAGCATACTTAGATTCAGCAGATTATTTGGTGTTGAATTGTCACAATTTACTCGGTGTATCACTGCCCTCGCTCGACAAATTTAATGTCCAAGGGGTAGAGTTTAAATGTGCTCTTATTGGAAGTGATTATTGTCTAGTGTTGCACAAACATTATTTGTCACTTAAAAGTCCCAGTCTGAACGTCGGCCATCTCCTATGTACAGGCATAGATTGCTTCAGAATCTGAATAGTTGTCAATGTTATTGAACATCTTGCGTTTATCAGTATGTCTCCCCATTTCTTACCTTATGATAGAGGGAAGGTCATTGAAGCAGCTGAAAGTGGTTGGGCCTCAGTACCCTGAGGAACTCCTGCAGAGGAGCCCTGGAGCTGAGATGGCTAACCTCCAACAACCATCGCAATCATCTTTTGTACTATTAGGACATAAGAAATAGGAAAAGGAGTAGGCTGTTTAGTCCTTCAAATCTGCTTTGCCATTTAAAAAGAGATCATGGTTTACCTGACACTCCTTGACTCATAACTTCTGATTCCTCTACTGATCTAGAGTCTTTTCTATTTCACCCTTGAATACATACAATGACTCTGCCCCCACTGTTGTCTGTGGCAAGGAGTTCCAAAGATTCCTAATCCTCAGAAGAAATTCTTCCTCATCTCACTCTTAAATTGGTACCACTTTATTCTGAGACTTTGCTCCTCTGACCCTGATCCTAGACTGTTAGATGAGGGGAAACATCCTTTCAGCATTTACCCTGTTAAGCCCCTGAAGAATCTCATGTTTCTATTTGATCACCTTGTTGTTTTAAATTCTACTGAATAGAGTCCCAACCAGATTAACCTTTGCTCATAAAACAATACTTCCATAGTAGAGATTGTCCTAATGAACCTTATTTGAACTGCCTCAAATGAAATAATATCTTGCCTTAAATAAGGGGACCAAAATCGCTCACAGTATTCTGTGATCTCACCAATATCTTGTGTAGTTAAGGCAATACTTCCTTATTCTTGTAATCCAACCTCTGGGTAAGATTCCAACCGTTGGAGAGCTTTTCCTGTGTTTCCTATTGACAGTGGTTTTGCTAGGGCTTCATGATGCCAAACGTCAGTCAAATACACATTTTATATCTGGGGCAGTCAGTCTCTCCTCTAGAATTCAACTCTGTACCATGTTTGAATGAAAGCTGTAATGAAGTCAGGTACTGAGTGACCTTGTGGAACCCAAAATGAGTATCAGTAATTAGGTTATTGCTAAGTAAGTGCTGCTCAAGAGCACTGTTGATAATCTCCTCCATTACTTCACTGATGATTGAGAGTGGATTGATAGGGAGTAATTTGGTTGAGTTGAATTTAACCTGATTCCGTATACAGGACATAGCTGGGCAATTTTCCACATTGCCAGGTAAATGCCAGTGCTGTAGTTGTACTGAAAATGTTTGACTAGGGAGTGTGGTAAGTTCTAGAGCACAGGTCTTTAGTACTATTGGAAAGGGCCATCACCTTTTGAGGTGTCCATTGCCTTCAGATATTTCTTGATATCACGTGGAAGTTATTCTTGATATCACGTGGAATGAATTGACTTTGCTGAAAATTGGCTTTTGTAATGCTGGAAACTTTAGGAGAAGACTGAGAAGGATCATTCACATGGTGCACTTGCTGGAGGCTTCATGCAAGTGTTTCAGCCTTATCTTTTGCACTGATGTTCTGGGCTGTTCATTAGTGAGGATATGGATATTTGTGGAGTCACTTCCTTCATTGAGTTGTGCAATTATCCACCACCATTCACAACTGGATATGGCAGGACTGCACTGCCTTGATCTGATTTATTTATTGTGGAATCTCTTGGCCTGCTCCATCAGTTGCTGCTTAAGTGTTTGGCTTGCAAATAGTCTTGATTTGAAGTATTCCCATGTTGATATGTCGAAGAGTATAAAGAAAGTAGGAGTATACTTAAGAGGGAAATCAGGAGGGCAAAACGGGGACATGAGATAGCTTTGGCAAATAGAATTAAGGAGAATCCAAAGGGTTTTTACAAATATATTAAGGACAAAAGGGTAACTAGGGTGAGAATAGGGCCCCTCAAAGATCAGCAAGGTGGCCTTTGTGTGGAGCCACAAAAAAATGAGGGAGGTACTAAACGAATATTTTGCATCAGTATTTACTGGAAGATATAGACCGTAGGGAAATAGATGGTGCCATCTTGCAAAATGTCCAGATTACAGAGGAGGAAGTGCTGGATGTCTTGAAATGGTTAAAGGTGGATAAATTCCCCAGGACCTGATCAGGTGTACTCGAGAACTCTGTGGGAAGCTAGAGAAGCGATTGTTGGGCCTCTTGCTGAGATATTTGTATCACTGATAGTCACAGGTAAGGTGCTGGAAGATTGGAGGCTGGAAAATGTGGTGCCACTATTTAAGAAGGGTGGTAAAGACAAGCCAGGGAACTATAGACC
>NC_057741.1:5396129-5442546 GCF_004010195.1 Chiloscyllium plagiosum
GAGGCTGAGGGGTGACCTTATAGAGGTTTACAAAATTATGAGGGGCATGGATATGGTAAATAGACAAAGTCTTTTCCCTGGGGTCAGGGAGTCCAGAACTAGAGGGCATAGGTTTAGGGTGAGAGGGGAAAGATATAAAAGAGACCTAAGGGACAACTTTTTCATGCAAAGGGTGGTACATGTATGGAATGAGCTGCTAGAGGATGTGATGGAGTCTGGTACAATTGCAACATTTAAGCGGCATTTGGATGGGTATATTAATAGGAAGGGTTTGGAGGGATATGGGTGCTGGCAGGTGTGACTAGATTGGGTTGGGATATCTGGTCGGCACGGACAGGTTGGACCAAAGGATCTGTTTCCATGCTATGTGGAACATCTCTATGACGCTAAGACACCTCAATTTTTAGATATGCATAGTGCAGCTTCTGGCATGCTCTCTTGCACTTTTGTTTTGAATCTGGATTGATCCCCTGGCTCCATGGTATTGGTGCAGTTGCAGATTGAACATAATAAGGTTGCAGATTGTGTTGAAGTACAATTCTGTTGTTGTTGATGGCCTACAGCACTTCATGGATGCCCAGACTTGAGCAACTAGATTTGTTTGAAATCTATCCCATCTAGTGCGATAGTGCCACACAAAACAATGGAGGGTATTTGAGAGAAAGATAAGTTCTTGATTAGTAAGGGAATCGAAGGTTACGAGGAGAAGGCTGGTGAATGGGGCTGAGAAATATATCAGCTATGATTGAATGGTGGAACAGACTTAATGTATCGAATGACCTAATTTTGCTCCTATGACTAATGGTTTTATGGTATTCTCAATGTGAAGATGAAACCTGGTCCACAAGGACGATGCAGTACTCACCTCTGCCAGAGCTGTTGTAGAGAGGTATATCTGCAGCATCAAATTGGTGAGGATAAGCTGAACTATGTTTTCAGCTATGTCTAGATGCTGTTGAGCCACTCTTGGTGATGTAAATTTAAGTCCCCCATTCAGAGAAGATCCTGTATGCTTGACACCCTCATTTCTTCCTCCAAGTGGTGTTTTGACAGTAAGAATTACTGACATCAGCAGAAGAGGAGTTGTACATGATAATCAGCAGAAGGTTTCCTTGCCCATGTTTAACCTGATGCCATGAAACATTGAGTTCCAGTCAGTGTTGAGGACTCCTAGAACAATTCCCTCCCAATTGTATATCACTGCATCCACTTCTGGGACTGCAGTTGGGACAGGACACAGCCAGGAATGGTGATGGCAGTGTCTGGGTCACAGCCATGCTCATGGAGTCATACATAAGAGACAATTGTTTAATTCGTCAGTGAGTCAGATCTCCTATTTTTGGCACAAATCCCCAGAAATGAGTACTTTGCATGCAACAGGGCTGTGTTTTCTATTGTTGTTTCCAATACCTAAATTGATGGTTGTCTATCCAATTTCACTTTGTTTTGGAGGCTGGAGCCATGTGTTGAGTTCTGCCCTCATTAAGGGTGGGTACGTTCGTGGAGTCTTCTATTCTGGTTATTATTTTTCATTATCCATCATCAGTCAGACCTAGTTCTGGCAGAAAAGCAAAACTTAAATCTGATCTGTACTCTGTAGATCACTCATCACCATCTGTAGCTTCCATTTTTAGCAAGTACCTATGCAAAATTGGCACCTCCTCTTGAGTATACCTGGTACTGCTCTCGGTATGCTCTCCTTGCCTTATATTCAACCTGGATTGGTCTCTTGACTTGACGATCATGGTAGATGGGAGAAACATCAGGCTGTAAAGTTTACAGTTTATTGTTGCTCTTAATTGTGTTAAGTAATTAAAGTACTATCCTTCCATACTATTAGTGACAACTATTGCAACAGTGAAGGTCCGGAGGCCTGATGCCTCAGTTGAATAGGATACCACATATGGTACTGTCCGTCTTTTTAAAAAAAACAGAATTTGTGTGCCTGTGGACTATATCCCTATAACCAAGCTTGTTTTGTTTCTAATAAAGTGTTTCGAAAATTTTTTTAACACTGTGATCATACTTCGAGGCTTAAACATTGTGACCTCTCAGTGAGATTTGACAGTTGGATGTGGAGGGCCTTTGTAAGTCGGGTCCTGTATGTTAGCATGGGATGGCAGCTTTATCACTCAGTCAGAGCTCAGGAACGCTCATAGCTTGGAACCCCAGAATTTCATCTTACCACTGCACTCGGGGTCCAAGCCCTCAACTTTTGGGAAGCCCTAGTATACAGTCTATATCTTTCAAGAAATGAAAACCCTACAAGGTGGACAACTTACACTGAAGTATCTTCTGCATGAAGGAGCATACCAGAATTGTAGTCAGGAGAGAGGAGGCCCTGCAAAGGAGTCAGAAAACCAGCTGTATTTCATCAGCATGAAGAACAGTAAACCTTTTCACTTAATGCAAAAAACATGTTGAGTTTTATTTTATTCATTGTGTCTTTGCTCTCTTTTTGTGTATAGAAACAGCATTAGCTGTCCGCTATTACCCCTCTGGCACGATCCCTTCTTCAATGGAACATATTTAAACTAATGCCTCTGCCGCTTACTCCCTAGTTTCCTGAAGTATGTGTGTATGCCATAAAGACCTTAGTTTTGGGGGTTTGTCAACTATTTTTTCTCATTCTATCCCAAGTGTATTTTTTTAAGCTTATCTTGCTCTATGTTTATATGTTTTATAGATTGTTTTGTTTTAGTTCTTTATTTAGTACTGTAACTTGATTTTGTCTTTTAGTGAATCTTCTTCAAGCTCTATTGATTATCCTTTTAATGATGTTCAACTTTTTTCTAATGCTTTTAAGTTCTTTCCCCACCACCCATGTTTACCTTGTTCAATTTCATCTTCATTTCCTTATCATTTGTTCACTTTCGATCCATTAATTTAGTCTTTGGCCTACTCTCAATCCTAGCATTAAACTTTGTGGTGTCATTGCTACTGCTGTCCTATTCTTTTTTCTGTAGTCTGTTCTCATTCATTATTAGCTCTCCTTTGGTGGGTTAGTTATGTACTGAGTGAGAAAGGAGTCCTGTGAAAACTCTGTACCCTTTTCTCCTATCACAACCTATTCCTGCATTTATCTGGGGAATAGTTGAAATATCTCATGATGACAAATTTGATACTGCTATGAACATTGTTGATAATTTTTTTTGTCCATTCCTGTTCAGCTACAGTTGGGGTGGGAGTGAGGGGAATGGGTGCTGAATCTGTTGTTTTTTTTAAACTCATCCATATGGATTCTGTAGTTGCATTTTATTTGTTGTCATTCCCTATTGTTCAGTACCTTTCCTCTATGATGATGCAACAATATTTGGTCAAGTAAATCTATAATTCATTGATCTATGCGTCCCGTCCACAAATTGGCTGTTTTTGAAAATTGCCCTGCACCACCGGTTTGTTATTTTAATGATCACTTTTTAAGAGATATTTTAACATTTTTTGCTCTACAGCTGTATTCACTGTCTGACCAATTATATTATCCTTTTACTTGACTTTATGATTTCAAGAGAGGAAAAAGCAATTTTTTGCGTAGAAGGAAGCTATCTGGCCTACTTTGAGGGAATGTTTAACAATGGTGTACAAGATTATGATTGGGTTAGAAAATATAGCCGAACAAAAACTGTTGTTACTCGCTCAGTATGGAACAATCTAAATGACTTTTTAAAAAGTCATTCATCACAATTCTCTAGTATAAACCTTAAAACTGTGCCTGCGTCATTATAATGTAGGTAATTATAAGTGTTTGGATAAGGTGGGCCAGGAAAGAAACAATAATAACTTCTATCAAGTCTTTCTTCCACTTCTAAAAATTAAATTTGATTATTCAAGCATGATCTGCCCTTTACAATTCTGTGCTGGATAAGATTGACTAAATCAAACATCTCCCAAGAGTTTGTTGTTTTCTTTTCCTGATTTACTTTTCAAACTTTACTCCCAACGATTAAACTAACTGCCTATAGTTGTGAAAATTGTCCTTGCATATTTCTTGAATCACAGTGCCACATTGTCCACTCTCTCTCTAATTGTTCAGCATCTGTCTTTTTAATTAGGAAAGATTGGGAGATTATGACAAGTATTTTTGTTATCTGAAATTCCACTTCCTCTAGCATCCTGGGATGCAAGCTATCCAGGAGGTAAAAACAATGACTGCGGATGCTGGAAACTAGATTCTGGATTAGTGGTGCTGGAAGAGCACAGCAGTTCAGGCAGCATCCAAGAAGCAGCGAAATCGACGTTTCGGGCAAAAGCCCTTCATCAGGAATAAAGGCAGAGAGCCTGAAGCGTGGAGAGATAAGCTAGAGGAGGGTGGGGGTGGGGAGAAAGTAGCATAGAGTACAATAGGTGAGTGGGGGAGGGGATGAAGGTGATAGGTCAGGGAGGAGAGGGTGGAGTGGATAGGTGGAAAAGGAGATAGGCAGGTAGGACAAGTCCGGACAAGTCATGGGGACAGTGCTGAGCTGGAAGTTTGGAACTCGGGTGAGGTGGAGGAAGGGGAAATGAGGAAATTGTTGAAGTCCACATTGATGCCCTGGGGTTGAAGTGTTCCAAGGCGTCGATTTCGCTGCTCCTTGGATGCTGCCTGAACTGCTGTGCTCTTCCAGCACCACTAATCCAGAATGCAAGCTATCCAGACCAGGGACTTCTCCACTGTAAGCGTAGCCACCCTTTTCAGTAGATCTTACTTCTCAATTTTACCTGAACTATTACCTCTATCATTTTGGGTTCTCCTAATATTTAGTCAGATTTCTCTTTCTTGGTCAATGCTGAAGCTAAATACTCATTAAGTATTCTTGCCCTAGTCATCTGGATAGATATGGGATTCTCACAGGACCCACTCGACCCCTTGTTACTTGTTCAGTATTTACATGCTGGTGGAAGATCTTTTATATAATTCTTTTACTGTTGAAATTTCCAGCAGTTTCCTTCCTCCTTATTTGTTTAAAGTCTTGGTTATGGCCTTAGATTACATTTCTGTTGGGACCAACACAGTTCAGGTACAGCCTGTCTGAAGAAGACAGTTCTTTCCTTTCTTGTAGTAGTGACTGTTCTTCATGAAATGAAAGCGCTCTTTCTCATGTTACTTGTTTAGCTACATGTTCATTTTTCTGAACAGTGCCTGCACAGCAATTTGCTGTGGTGAGAGTAATAATTATGTGATGATCCGTGAAATGCTGCTTTTTGGTTTAGCTCCTGATTTGTTTGTGGCAGGGTTCTTCCTTAATTTTTCCGATATCAACTGTTCTGACAAAGTGTAACAGCTGGATCCTTTCCTGCCTTTTCAAAATTCTTTACCAACTGTTGAGAGTATCTTACTATTTTTTTTTCTGGCACCCAGTAGAAAACATGCTCTTTTGTAGTCTTGTTCCTGATTTGCAAATGCTCAATGTCCCCATTTCTTCTCTCTCCCTCCCCATTGTGCATGCCCCACTTACCTTATTCTCCCCTCTGGAGTGAATTGTTTAATAATTCCTCCTCCATGTTTCTACCTTGGGCTTCAGCTTAACATCTCTGAACAGCAGTGTCTTGAGGTAGATACACTTGTGGTAAATGTGAAAATTCTGGACAGTCTCTTTGTCCACAAAATGCAGTCCTTATGCATTTCTTCATGTCTTTTTGAATTAGTAGATCTGTTTTATGGATTAATTGATATATTTGGCTATCATGAACAAATAGAGTTCTAATAAATGTATGGATTAATCAAAAAGATGGATTTAGCTTGTTAAATTGGCAATTAGTTACTGCGCAATTATTATCACCCTTAAATGCACATAGAATGTAATCACTTGCCTTGCTTTTCTTTGACTTGCAGTTCCTTGCAGTAGTATTGTATTGTTAATATGTTTAACAAAAAAAACACAAGATAATAAAGATGCAAGAATTTCTTGATATTTGCCTATTTATTTACCTTGGATTTTGCTACTCCTCTGTGTTGTCACTTTTATTTTCTCCAGTGAAGTTATTTAATTACTGTTGGACTTTGGTTAGAATTACTTTTCTCACCGTGTACTCTGAATTCCCAATCATTGCCACATTCCTGTTGCCATTCAGTTCACCAGCTACTCTGATGTTAGTGGGTATTCCTCTAATTTCTATTATTGTCAACATGCTAGTAACAACTCATCAGTCAACAAGCACAACTGCTTCAGATACAAGTTTAATAGTTAGTGAAATGTTAACTAATTTGTGTCTTTTGATCTATTAATTTGAATGGTGTGATACCATCAGTCATACTAACATTTACCACCAAAAAAATTCCTTTTAAAGGTAGGCAAACAAGAGCTCCAAATTATTTGTAAAACTGAATTCAAGTGTCATTTTATGCATCCATGATATACTTCAGTCTGCTCCCTCTGGTATCAGTGTTGAGAATGTGATGCTGGAAAAGCACAGCAGGTCAGGCAGCATCCAAGGAGCAGGAAAGTCGACGTTTCGGGCCGGAGCCCTTCATCAGGAATAATGTCTCCCACATTCCTGATGAAGGGCTCCAGCCTGAAACGTTGACTTTCCTGTTCCTCGGATGCTGTCTGACCTGCTGTGCTTTTCCAGCAGCACACACTCAACTCTGATCTCCAGCATCTACAGACCTCACTGTCTCCCTCTGGTATCAGTCAGCTGTAAATTAAGTAGCTGATTTGGTCTTAATTGTTGTGGTTGGTTATTGAAAGCAACTTTTAAGTTGCAAATTCAAAGTCAAAACAACATTTTAAGGAGAAGTTGACAGTTCCTATCTCTGGGAATTTCTATTGCTACTGTGTATTAGATAAGACATGGCTTACAAGCCTTAATGTGCTGGTAAATTAAAGAAGTTTGTGTGCTGTCTTGATTCGTAGCTGAGTTTTTCTAGTAGGTTCGTTGTAGGTTTTGGGGGCATGAGGAAGTAGGGTGGGAAGGGTGCATCAAAGGGAAGTTGAGTTTATAAATTTCAGGTACAACGATTGGGTATAGCCCAATCAGTTCAACACTTGATTCTCAATGAAACTCTGGCAGTGAAGTAGAGAGACAGAGTGCCCTTCAATTATATATGGCATTAAGTTTATTTCTGCCCTTGACTATTTTACTTTGATTACAAAAACTGATAGAAAATAAGTTCTGACTACTATACATAACAATATTTTCTTCAATAATTGTTGTGTGCACCTGTAAATACGAACTCAATCATTTGATTTGGAGGTGCTGATGTTGGACTGGGGTGTGCAAAGTTAAAAATCACACAACACCAGATTATAGTCCAACAGGTTTATTTGGTGTTTGTGGAGTATAAGATAGTAGGACACAGAATTTATAGCAAACGTTTACAGTGTGATGTAACTGAAATTATATATTGAGAAAGACACTCGTAAACTTTTGCTATAAATTCTGTGTCCTATGATGTTATACTCTACAACTACCTGATGAAGGAGCAGTGCTCTAAAAGCTAGTGCTTCGAAATAAACCTGTTGGACTATAACCTGGTGTTGTAGAGATGACCCAGGTATTTATAGACCATTGAGCCTTACATCGGTTGCAGGAAAAGTTTTGGAAAGGATTATAAGAGATAGGATTTATAATCATCTAGCAAGCAACAATTTGATGGGAGATAGTCAGCATGGTTTCGTCAAGGGCAGGTCGTATCTCACAAACCTCATTGAGTTTTGTGGGGTGACAAAGCATGTGGATGAGGGTAGAGCAGTTGACGTGGTGTATATGGATTTCAGTAAAGCCTTTGATAAGATTCCACATGGTCGGCTTTTGGAGAAAATGCGGAGGCATGGGATTGAGGGTGATTTAGCAGTTTGGATTAGAAACTGGCCTTCTGTAAGAAGGCAGCGAATGGTGGTTGATCGAAAACATTCAGCCTGGAGTCCGGTTACTAGTGGTGTGCCAGAAGGATCTGTTTTGGGACCACTACTGTTTGTCATTTTTATAAATGACTTGGACGCAGGCATAGGTGGATTGATTAGTAAGTTTGCAGATGACACTAAAGTCGGAGTGGTGGACAATGTGGAAGAATGTTGCAGGTTGCAGGGGGACTTGGATAAACTGCAGAATTGGGCTAAGAAGTGGTAAACTGAGTTCAATGCAGATAAATGTGAGGTGATTCACTTTGGGAAGAATAACAGGAAGCAGAATACTATGTCAATGGAAATATTCTTGGTAATGTGGATGTGCAGAAGGATCTTGGTGTCCATGTACATAGATTCCTGAAAGTTGCCACCCAGGTTGACAGTGCTGTTAAGAAGGCATACGATGTATTAGGTTTTATTGGTAGAGGGATTGAGTTCCGGAGCCATGATGTCATGCTGCGATAGTATAGAACGCAAGTGCGACCTCACTTGGAGTATTGTTTACAATTCTGGTCGCCCCATTACAGGAAGGATGTGGAAGCACTGGAAAAGGTGCAGAGTAGATTTACCAGGAAGTTGCCTGGTCTGGAGGGAAGGTCTTATGAGGAAAGGCCGAGGGAACTTGGGTCCAATCTCATTAGAGAGAAGAAGGCTAAGAGGGGATTTAATAGAGACATACAAGATGATTAGAGGATTAGATAGGGTTGACAGTGAGAATCTTTTTCCGAGGATGGTGACATTGGTTGAACGAGGGGCATAGCTGCAAATTGGGGGGTGATAGATTTAAGACAGATGTCAGAGGCAGCTTCTCTACTCAGAGTGGTAAGGGCGTGGAATGCCCTGCCTGCCAATGTAGTTAACTCGGCCACGTTAGGAGCATTTAAACAGTCCTTTGATAAGCATATGGATGATGATAGGATAGTGTAGGGGGATGGGCTCAGATTAGTTCACAGGTCAGCGCTACATTGAGGGCCGAAGGGCCTGTTCTACGCTGTGTTGTTCTTTGTTGTGTGGTTTTTAATTTCTATCATTTGAATTTGGTAAAGTGCAAAAATTATTCATAATTCTTGAAGATGATCTATTTTAGTTAGAATCTAAATTCAGTCATATGTCTTTTAGACCATAAGACAAAAGAGCAGAAATTAGGCCATTTGCCCCAGCGAGTCTGCTGTGCCATTCGATTATGACTGCTTTCCTCCTGTTACGTTTGGTCCCCTTGGCAATCAAGAACTTACCTATCTCTGTTTTAAATACACACAATGACCCGGCCTCCTGTGCCAGTGAATTCCACACATTCACTCTTTGGCTAAAGAGGCTTCTCCTTATCTTCATTCTAAAGGTCTTCCCTTTATAAGTGTCCTTAGGCCCTCTTCTCTCCTGCCATTGGAAACATCTTCCCAATGTCCACTCTGTCCAGGCTGTTCAGTATTCTGTAAGTTTCAATCAGATTCCCCCTCATCCTTCTTAGTTGCATAGAGTGTAGTCCCAGAGTCCTCAAATGTTCCTTATATGTTAAGCCTTTCACTCCTGGGATCATTCTTGTGAACTTCCTCTGGACCCCTCCAGGGCCAATACATCCTTCCTTAGGCGTGGGATCCAAAATTGTTCACAATACTCTAAATGTGGTCTGACCAGAGCCTTATAAAGCCTCAGAAATATATCCCTACTTTTATATTCTAGTCCTTTCGAGATGAATGACCTTCCTAACTATACTGACTCAACCTGCAAGTTTAACTTAAGGGAAACCTGGACTAGGATTCCCAAATCTCTTTGCACTGCAGATTTATGAATTTTCTCCCCACTTAGAAAATAGTCCATGCCTCTACTCTTTCTACCAAAGTGCATGATCTCATATTTTTTCCCATGTATTTCATCTGCCACTTCTTTGCCTCTAGTCTAAATCTTTCTGCAGCCTTCCCGCCGCCGCCTCAATACTGCCTGCCCCTCCACCTATCTTCTAACATCAGCAATAATTCAGCGCATGTCTTTGTTGTAAATCCAGACGACATACCTTTAGTTCAGTTATGTGAAAGGTATGAGCTGAGGTAGAATGACATTTTGAAGAATTGGCAGAACTTGCAAATCCTGTTAGAAATTCTTGCCAGAAACTCCTTAGCAGCCTTCTGTGAAATGAGATTGTATGTACTCTTTTATATAGTATTCCTGTTCTTGAAAAATATGTCACCAGAAAACTGATGTGAGGTGAAATGTAAACTGATTAGGAGAGACAGAGTTAGAAATATTGTTAACTTTGTATTTGATATTAGGCTGGATGCTTAGCTTATTTAAGGAATGCAGAATTTTGATTTGCAACTTTTCAAAAAAGGTTTCATCTGGTGATCCAATCAATAGAAATTCTTTGCATTTCATTTTGAATTGCTTTATTGGACAGTAGCATTGAAATCGTTTAGAAACTGCCAAGTACATATGATATAGAGTTTTCTAGTGATGTTCTTTAACACAGAAACTATCATTTTTTTAAAACTGGGATATTTCACACACTGCTACAAAAAAGGGTCTGCTAATACCATCCTGGCCAGCCTCCAGCTTCCAACCTCTAAAATCCCTTGTAGTACTACTCAGGGGCTGATAGCAAAAAGATGACTGTGTATTCAATCTGTTTAATGCTTATATTTTGGGGTTTTGTCTGAGGTGTGCATTCTTTCTCCCAATCCTGCCATTCCTCTATTTCCTTTCTTCTAGTTTAAGTTAAGTGTCGTTTTTTAAATCATTCACGTGTGGACACAAACAGGGATTCAGCCTGTTTGAGTTGGGACAAACACAAACATTGCTTGCACCCAGCTGACTTATGAAATGAGGATAATAATTGAAGTTGTGAAGTGAGCTATAGTTCTTCCTGCCCACTCACCCTGCTGCTATATACTGGAAGTGTTGCTATTTACAGATGTACTAATAACGACTGCTGAACCATTAGCAAAATAAGTTATTTTCCTGCTAGGATATGGCAAGTTTCTGTCTGTTAGCTTGAGTTTAAAAAGAGACAGAGACAGAGGAGAATGCAAACACTTGGGATGCTAAGATTTTTCCAGATGATGTATCACTATTGGCAGAAAAACTGCAAATGCACAGAAATCAACAACAAAATGATAAAACATCTCATAAGGTTTCTCTAGAATGAAACAAAGATCAGTTGAAACTGATTAAATCAGGGGTGACACAGTGGCTCAGTGGCTAGCACTCCTGCCTCACAGTGCCAGGGACCCGGGTTCAATTCCAGCCTTGGGTCACTGTCTAAGTGGAGTTTGCACATTCTCCTCCCGTCTGTGTGGATTTTCTTGGGGTGCTTCGATTTTCCCCCCACAGTCCAAAGATGTGCAGGTTAGGTGGATTAGCCATGGGAAATACAGATTAACAGGGATAGGGTAGGGAGGTGTGTCTAGTTAGGATGCTGTTTGGAGGCGCAGTGTGGACTAGGGCTGAATGGCTTGCTTCCATACTGTAGGGATTCTGTGAAATCAAATTTGCAAACGTAGATGCAACTGATTCCAGGCCACTTCACTTATTTTGTAACTAGAATATACTGCAGCACTAATCGTGGATGAATTGGCAAACCAGTTAGTAGTCAAATATACCAGATAGCCTTTAAAGAAATCTTATCTGACAAACATCTGATAGTACGAATCTGTTGTATCCACAATGATATGTCACTGAAACCAGGAAACAAGGACTACAGAGAAGAAACTTGACTATTTTGACATCGGCTTATTTTAAAATTTCAAACTTGGGGTTATTGTTATTGCTGACAAGGCTGTTATTTATTAACAATGCCTGGTTCATCTTGAAATAGTAGAAGGCCATCTTGAATCAGTGTGGTCTTACAAGCTCTTAAAAGGTGTTTCAAAATATTGGGCCAGCTGCAATGAAAGAACAACAATATGGCCAAGTTGGGATGGCTGGCAACTTGGAGCTGGAATTCCCATGGGAAATGAAGATTGAGAGTTTTTAGGAAGTTGAAAAAAAGCTTGATAAGTTCTTCCAGTAAACCCAAGTAAATGCATAATAGGGGAAGAAAAGAGAGTAGGTAGACTGAGCCAGCTGACGAGACTGTGTTCAGAATAGAATACTGAATGCTGAGATGGTGGCCAAGAATAACCTATTAGATATTGAGATCACCTGGAGGGAATAAACTGCAGCATCTTGCCAAAATTAAACGTGTGAAAGACTGGTGGCTGTTTGGCCTTGTGTGCCAATTATACAGTCTGACTCTCAGATACAGAATTTTTAAAAGTTAAAACTAATTTTAATGAAATTTTTAATGGCATTCTCTCAATGTTTGTGGGAGGAGGTGTTAGAAATATTAGAATTGTAGTGTTGAAGATTGAGAGCAGATTCTTATTAGAACGTTTAGGCAAAATTATATTTTTAATTTACTGATTGCAATGAATTGCTTTAGAAAATTTGTTTCGTACAGCCCATCTTGCATACATACAACAGAAATATCTGTATAATGCTTCAGTTTATTACACAGAGAGATGAAACCTATGAGGGATCATCCCACCAATTTTGACATGGTGAGAAGTAAACAAATAATATCTCCACTCTTTTATAAATTTTCGATAATAGACTGCCCCTTTCTCTTCATTCCCCAAAAAAGAGGTTTCCTGACACAAGAATTTCATGACACTTTTGTTTTTACAGCTTCAGTACTGATTTAATTTTTGAAGCATATTGATCTTGGTCAGTAAAACCATAACTAGGATTTAAAATGAAAGTATGCATCGAGATGCAGAAATTTATCAGTAATAGTCAGTATAGTGAATCATGTACCAGAAGTGGGCGGCACGGTGGCACAGTGGTGAGCATTGTTGCCTCGCAGCGCCAGAGACCAGGTTCAATGCCTGCCTCAGGCAACCGTCTGTGTGGAGTTTGCACATTCTCCCCCTGTCTGCGTGGGTTTCCTCCCACAATCCAAAAATGTGCAGGTTAGATGAATTGGCCATACTAAATTGTCCGTAGTGTTAGGTGAAGGGGTAAATGTAGGGGAATGGATCTGGGTGGGTTGCGCCTCGACGGGTCGGTGTGGACTTGTTGGGCCGAAGGGCCTGTTTCCACGCTGTAAGTAATCTAATCTTAAAAGAAAAGTATAGGTTTGATTCTGCTTATATTTGAATCTGGATCGATTTTTTTTGGGAGGCTATGTTAAATTAAATGCTTTTTTAATAGAGCTGTGAATGAGCTTGCTGATCTTGTACACGTCATGTTGCAACATTCCTGACTCCTCTTCCCTGTGAGTTAATAAATTTTTCTTTCATATACAAGGTGAAGGATTTGTTGAATGCTGAATTATACTGATTTTAGCTTGAAGAACTTTGAGACGACAGTATGATTGACAGTTAGGTCTGAGGTCTGGGTGGGGAAGAAAAAGGATTTGGTTTTTGTACCTACTTCTGATTGCTAAAGCCTATTGAAATGTTGCACGGATTTGAGTGAAGCTGCAATCTGATATGATCAACTTAAAACATAAGCTGGAGATTTCATGTCCCTTCTGAATGACACGTTTTGGGGCAGGATTTGCATCTCCAATGTATGATCAGGCAGAAAAATCAGCAACCTCTGCTCCAAACATAAACAAATAATTAAGTGTCAAATGAGCTTGTTAAAAGCTTAATTCATCCCAATTTGTGCTGCCTGTGACATCATATGATGGGAGTGAGAACTTCAAATGCTTTTTTAAAGTACTTAAAATGGCAAAGAAATGGGGAGGTGCTTTCTTCAGAGTGCCCCAGGAGCAACCCCTGAAAATATCTCCTTTCCCTCCCTTCCTACTCCACTGCCTTTTGAAATCCATCTTTCTCTTTCTCCCCCTGCCCCCCCCCCTCTATCTCTGTCTGTCTGTCTGTGTGTGTGTGTCTCTCTCTCTCCCCCTCCCCCCAAACCCACCCACCCACAATAGATCACCATCACAAATTGCCAAAAAAAGCCCCATTGAAAGCCTCTGGACTTGCCTCGACCTGGGATTCATGGGGCCTCTTGCATGGACCTCTCTGCAATCCCAGCAGTGCCCATTACTGAACTGGAGCATTGCTCGGTCTTTTGAAGCTGTCATCCAAGTGACTGGAAGCTTCAGAAGATGGGACCTCCTCCACATGAGGTGTGGGAAAACTTCTAGAACCTTATTCAGTTCAATTGGTGTGTTTTATGGCTCTGGGAAGGCGTCTAACTGATCCATTTGCTGACTACCAATTATTCTTTCCGATGTACCTTCTGTAGTTTATCACTCCATGCTTCATTCTCCTCACATGCTGTTGTGTACTTTTAAGCACTTTATGTTGTTTCGGGTTTCCAGTATCTGCAGTATTTTGCTTTTACAATACTTATTTCCCATATTTAGTATTTAACCCTCTGTTTGCCTCCTGATCATGTGTCTTTGCCTCTCTATTAAATGGCTAAACCACTCTTTTTTTTTTCCCCCTCCCTGCCTGTATTTGATTCACATAATCTATCTAATATTGCAAAACTTTCTTTGTTATTTATCACCATTTGCCACTTAGTTAAAATATTTTGATATTTTCTAATCTCCCTGTCCAAGGATGTGGATGAGGTTTAAACCTGAGCCTCCTGGTTCAAAGGTAAGGACAGTACTACTGCAGCACAAAAGCTCTTTTAAAATCATAAGCTGATAACTACAGCAAGAGAAACGAGTCATTTAGGACTTAAAAGGGCAAACAACATACCTTGAACCAATAAGACTTGAAGATTGAGAAAGGAAAACAAATTTAAGACAATATAGCACGGAAACCGGTTCCTTGGCCCACCAAGCCTGTGCCAATTCCAATTAGAACTGCTATTGATTGTCCAAATGCGGTATCTATTTCTGTTCGCCTCCTGTTCATGTATCTATCAAGATAATATCTTAAACGTTGCTAATGTGCCTGATTCCATCACCTCGATGCATTTCACGTCACTCTCTGTGAAAACTCTTCCCTGCACTTCTCCCTTCTTACCTTGAACCTGTCCCAGCTTGTAGTTGATGTTTCCACCCTAACTATACCTCTAATTTTGTAGATCTCTATCGGGTTGTCTCTCAGCCTATGTCTTTCCAGTGGAAACAACCTGAGTTTCTACAAGACATTGGTTAGGCCACTTTTGGAATAGTTGTGCACAATTCTGGTCTCCCTGCTATAGAACGGTTGTTGTGAAACTTGAAAGGGTTCAGAAAAGATTTACAAGGATGTTGCCAGGATTGGAAGGTTTGAGCTCTAGGGAGAAACTGTATTGGCTGAGGCTATTTTCTCTTGAGCGTCAGAGGTTCAGGGGTAACCTTATAGTTGTTTACAAAATTATGGGCATGGCTAAGGTAAATAATCAAGGTATTTTCCTCAGGGTAAGGGAGTCCAAAGCTAGAGGCCATAATTTTAAGGTGAGAGGGGAAAGATTTAAAAGGGACTTAAGGGCCATCTTTTTCACGCAGAGGGTGGTGCATGTTTGGAATGAGCTGCCAAAGGATGTAGTGGAGGCTGGTACAATTACAACAATTAATTGTAATTACAACAATTACAACATCTGGATGGGCAAATGAATAGGAAGGAGTTAGAGGAATATGGGTCAAATACTAGCAAATGGGACTAGATTAATTTCGGATATCTGGTAACTATGGACGGGTTGGACCAAAGGGTTTGTTTCTGTGCTATACAACTTTGACTCAAACCTCTCCTCATAACTAAACTCCTCTAGACCAAATAATGTCCTGGTAAACCTTCTCAGCACCCTCGCCAAAGCATCCACATCCTTCTGGCAGTGTGGCAACCAGAATTGCAAGTAATATTCCAAATGTGGTCTAACCAACATTTTGTATATGTGTATCACAAGTTGCCAACTTTTATATTTGATGAAGGCACGTATGCTGTATGCCTTCTTGACTACCTTTTATCCTTTTATGTTGCTACTTTCAGGGATCTGTGGACCTGTACGCCCAGATCCCTCTGTTTGTCAATGCTGCTAATGGTTTTGCCATTTATTGTATAATTTGCACCCGAATTTGACCTTACAAAATGCATTACCTTGCATTTGTCCGGATTAAACCCCATCTGCCATTTCTCTATCCAAATCCGCAATCTATTTATATCCTGCCCTATCCTTTGACAATCCTCCTCACTATCTGCACCTCTGCCATTTTCAGTCTAGCACTTTCCTAACTTACAGTCAGGCTAACACCTCTTGGTTTCAGATTGACTGCAGAAAACTGCAGCACAGAGGAGTTTGGGAGTCTTTATGCAGAAATTCGAAAAGGGTAGTTTACAGGTTCAGCAGGTAATTGAGAAGGCAAATGGAATCTGGCATTTATTTCAAAGGGAATGGAACATAAAAGGAGGGAAATCTTGCTAAAATTATACAAGGGGCTGAAGTCAATAATTAAACAAGTAGAGGAAAACAAGTAAAAATTGCAGTTAAGATGAGCAAGCAATTCTGTGACTGAAGGAGGCTTTTATAATTATAGGCTGTTTGACAGTAATTTACAAATATCCATTAAAGTGGTACTTGCATGACCAATTACGAGTCTTAAATGCATGCAGGTTTAGATCCTATGTACCCTATGTAAATGAAATTTGATTTGATTTGATTTTGACAACCAGGTAGCTTTATGAGAATAGCATTTTAATAACCTTGGAATGGTGCAGCTTAGACAACTACATTTGGATTTTCTCATTTCACTACTTCTCCTTCCAATTACTATGCTATTTATGAGTAAATTATGGAGAGTGCCATTATCCCCTTTTTTTGACAGCAAAACCTTTCCAATGTGTTTCTTATTAGTATGGCAGGTAGATATAAGGGGTGATTGTCTATTCTGGCATCCAGAATTGTTCTGTTTGGTGTTTTAGCAGTATCTTGGTTGTGGGGTAATTGATTACTTTGACACATCCATACTTGGGTAACAAAAACCATTGGCTGTATGTCCTTTGCTGCTACAAGTGCAACTGTACACCGGCATATAACCTGTTATCCTCCAAACAGGAGAGGTAAAGAGAAGAATTTGGACAAGGAAATGCGTTGGAATTTGGAGTGCAAGACAGCAACGTTTGCAGTCTGTATCTTCAGTTTAACATGGGTGGCTTTATTTTCCTGATCATTTTGGCATTTTCTAATCTGTGTGGTATTTACTTTCTATGTTTCTCAGCCTGTTATCTCACAGTAGCTTCCTCATGAGAGCAACAAATTATTTGCTGAAGCCTCTGATTTCATTTCAGGAATCTGAAGATCAGAATCCTATTGTCGAGGTCACATCATATCAGTACTCTAGATTTGATAGGAGGCAAAATTGGTCTTATGGTAGGACTTGTACACTGGAGTTTCCAATTCTTTACAAAAATTCAGATAATTTAGCTATTTCAGATTGTTTCAATAAATGTCATTATTGGAATAGTACTTTGTGAATATTGAAGCAATTTTATTCTGTTTGCAAATACTTTAAGATGTTATTTCTGTTGCTTGAGGCTACATGGTTTAGATGCAGACCCTTTCTATTAATTATCCATATTCTTAGAAAAAAAGTAAGGAAAATGTTTTCCAGAACATCAATGATATGATGCAAATCCTGAGGATTAAAATCATCATTCATACTTTTTTTTTAATTGAGGAAATTAAATTGATTAATATTTCAGTCATTTAAGAAAGCTCCTACACTGGAACTTCTGTGCTTTGCTACTCAGTCAGAATTGAAGAATTACATTTCCTTGAGGAATTCTGTTGTATTCAGAGTTTCACACTGGGAAGTGCAGAAGTGCAAGTAAGAGAAATGCATCTTATTTGGAAGCTGAACAAAGTGCAAGGGGGTAAACAGCATGGTCTGAATCTGTTATTTTTGGACATGATTTGAAATGCTACTGTTCTTTTTTTAATCAACATGACTGTTAAGTTTAAAACAGTTATTGAAATTAATTTGTTAAAAAGTTTTTATCTCTTCATTCTGCAGTTTTTGGAGTTAGAAATATGTTTTCTTGGTTTATTACTGCTTGATTTTAAAATGCACACTTCAAACTCCATTTTGTAACCTTAATTTTAATAAGGCCAGGTATTCAGGGTCCAAGTTAATACCTCAGTAGAAAGTGGATTTTTGAATACTCGAATGCTACATAGTTCTGTTGGATTTAGCCATCATAAACTAATATGGGACTTGACAAAGTTGTCTTTTCAGTATTTTTATACAGCATTTGTCTTACTCATTGTGGTTTGAATAGGAACTTTTAGGTATTGCAGTTTTACCATGGTTTTATCAAATTTTACAAAATCAATTATCAATAAAATAGATAAAAATACACTGGCATTCAAATGCTTGGGATATATTGGTGTCTAAATTTCACAACCAAAAGTGTGACTAAGTTTGGCAAAGCCAATCAATCATTGTTCCTGGAAGGAGAAGAAAATAATGCTGCAAGTTTCTGACCGATTGATCACTGTTGGGCAGGACAAGCAGATAGACAAGGATTGCAGCTTTTTTTCTTCACTTGAGATTTTGAGTAACATTTTATAATTTAAATTCAGCAGGATCAATGTAGATTATCAATCTCTCCTGTCCATAAGTGCATTGAGTATAAAATTTGGATGTCATGTTGTGGCTGTACATGACATTGGTTAGGCCACTTTTGGAATATTGTGTGCAATTCTGGTCTCCCTCCTATAGGAAAGATGTTAAGAAACTTGAAAGGGTTCAGAAAAGATTTACAAGGATATTGCCAATGGAGGAGCGCTTGAGCAATAGGGAAAGGCTGAATAGACTGGTGCTATTTTCTAGTAATGCTGGAGGTTGAAGGGTGATCTTAGTTTCTAAAATCATGAGGGGCATGGATAGTGTGTGGTTTAAGGTGAGGAGAAAAAGATTTAGAAGGGACCAAAGGGGCAACTTTTCATGCTGAGGGTGGTGCATGTGTGGAATGAACTGCCAAGGAAATAGTGCAGGTTGATACAATGACAGCATTTTAAAAGGCATCTGGATGGGTATATGAATAGGAAAGATTTAGAGGGACTTGGGCCAAATCGGACTAGATTAATTTAGGATAACTGGTTAGCATGGACGAGTTGGACTGAAAGATCTGTTTCTGTGCTGTACATCTCCATGACTCTAAGTATCTGCAAAATGACAAACTTCACATAACATGACCACATGACCCTCTTCCAGCAAAGCTAAGGGGATGGAAGGAATGCTGAGTGTTGCAGATTGTTGACATGGTTCTATAACCTCTGGGCAAGGGGACCATTCTTGTATGTCTACCTAAAGTGTCACACATAGTTGTTCCATTCTTTTAACAGATGATTTCTGTCACACTTATAGTCAGAGTTATACAGCATGGAAACAGACTCATCGGTCCAACTCATTCATGCCCACCAGATATCCTGATCTAGTTCCACTTGCCCATTTTTCTCGAAGCCCTTCCTATTCATTTACCCATCCAGATGCCTTTTTAAATGTTGTAATTGTACCTGCCTCCACCACCACTTTCTGGCAGCTTGTTCTGTACACAAACCACCCTCTATGTGAAAAAATTGCCCCCCAGGTCCCTTTTTAAATCTTTCCCCTCTCACCTTATATCTAGTTAAAAATCACACAACACCAGGAGCTAGTGTGCTTCCAATTAAACCTGTTGGACTATAACCTGGTGTTGTGATTTTTAACTTTGTACACCGCAGTCCAACACTGGCATCTCCAATCGTGACCTTATATCTATGCCTTCTAGTTTTGCACTGTCCAAATGTGGGGAAAGACCTTGGCTATTCACCCTATCCATGCTCATCACTATTTTACAAACCTCTACAGGGCAACCTCGATTATCCAAACGTGATGGGCGGGCACTATTTCGTTTGGATAATTGATTATTCGGTTAATGTATTTAAATGCTTTTCCTCTGGGGCTCGGAGTTTTTAAAATCTGCTCCTCATTCAGGAGACGCAGCAGCGCAAATGCGCGAGACCCTGCCCCAAACACCACCCACCCACTCCCAACCACGTGCAACACCTCCCCCGCTCCCAACAAACTCCCTGCCCCGAGCCCTGTGCAACACCACCCTCTGCTCCAACACCTGCCCCGCCCCCATCCCCATGCGACACTTTCCCCCCGCCCCAACAGTGTCCTCCCGCCCCCAACCCTGTGCAACACCTCCCCTACCCCTGCCCCCAAAACTGCGCCCCACCCGCCTTCCCAAGTCTGTACACACCCACCCCCTCTCCGGGGCAGCTGGACTGGACACCAACAACAAGACTGCTGCTGCCGCCTTTGTGGGGTAAGTCTCCAAATAGAGCGCGCACGGACACACACACAGCCCCACACATAACTTTTTACTGCAACGTTTTGACAGGTTCCACCTTTGCCCTGTACAGGACAATGTTGGAGAGATTATGTGGGGAAGGGGGGGGGGTTTAGGGTACACGCCTGTGTAGAACTCCAGCAAAAGTGTGGGGAGAGAGCGTGGGTGGGCAGTCAGTCATTTGGAGACAGTGCCTGTTTAATCACTGTAAACAAAAGGCATGATCACTGTTGCAAACACGACTTTGATGTAATGTTTCCATCGGGACCTCGAGATCTCCTTCGGCTAATCTGATTTTTGGATAATTGGTATTCGGATAATCGAGGTTCATCTGTACAAGGTTGACCTCCGACGCTGCAGTGGAAAGACGCCCCAGCCAATTCAGCCTTTCTCTTCAGCTCAAATCCTCTGATCCCAGCAACATCTTGTAATTCTTTTCTGAACTTCTTTCAAGTTTAACAAACTTCTCATTGTATTGCAGCTGAAAAAAAAGTGTTCATATGATTTTATGATTCCAGCCCATTATGGGTTTCAATGAATAAATCAAATTTCAATTTTGTTAAATGATGTACATGTTGCTTTCTTCTATGTGTAGTCTTAATCACTGATCTGGATTTTCTGATGGAGAATCTTTTCTGCAGTGCAAGCTGGAGTTGCAGGGCAGGACCCTGTGGAATTCCAAACACAGCTGACTCAATGGGAATTGTCTGGGACTCTGATGGCTAATTCCTCTGCATCTGGAACCCTCTGAAATAATCCTTAATATTTGAGAATTTAGAGGGTTACACTTTTTAAGTTAACTGTTACCTTGAGCAGTTAGATAATTAAAGACTTCAACTAACTCCTGGGTAACTATTAAGCTGAACTATTGCACAAAAACATACCATAAGTGATGGAATGCTTGCCTCACATCCTAACCCCAGACTTGCCTTATCTAGCGTCATAGAGATGTACAGCACAGAAACAGACCCTTCGGTCTAACATGTCCATGCTGACCAGATAACCTAAATTAATATAGCCCCATTTCCTCTAAACCCTTCCTATTCATATATCCATCCATATGTCCTTTAAATGCTGTAATTGTACCAGCCTCCACCACTTCCTCTGGCAGCTCATTCTATACAAATACCAACCTGTGAGTGAAAATGTTGCTCCCTAGGTCTCTTTTAAATCTTTCCCCTCTCACCCTAGACCCATGCCCTCTAGTTCTGGACTACCCCACCCTGGGGAAAAGATTAGATTAGATTCCCTACAGTATGAAACAGGCCCTTCAGCCCAACAAGTCCATACCGACTCTCCGAAGAGTAACCCACCCAGACCCATTCCCCTATCCTATATTTACCCCTGACTAATGCATGTAACACCATGGGCAATTTAGCATGGCCAATTTACCTGACCTGCACATCTTTGCATTGTGGGGAAAAAAAAACAGAGCACCCAGAGGAAACCCACACAGACACAAGGAGAATGTGCAAACTCCACACACAGTCACCCAAAGCAGGAATCAAAACCAGCTCCCTGGCGCTGTGAGGCAGCAGTGCTAACCACTGAGCCACTGTGCCAACATTGTCTATTTTCCCTAGATATGCCCCTCATAATTTTATAAACCTCTATAAGGTCACCCCTCAGCCTCCAATGCTCCAGGGAAAACAGCTCCAGCCTATTTAACCGCTCCCTATAGCTCAAACCCTCCAACTCTGGCAACATCCTTGTAAATCTTTTCTCAAACCTTTCAAGTTTCACAACATTCTTCCTATAGCAGGGAGACCAGAATTGCACGCAATAAACCAATTTCTAAACTCAATGCTGAGACTAGTAAAGGAAAACATACCAAACACCGCTTTACTATCCTAGCTACCTGTGACTCCACTTTCAAGGAACTATGAACCTGCACTCCAAGGTCTCTTTGTTCAGCAACACTGCCCAGAACTTTATCATTAAGTGCATCAGTCCTGCCCTGATTTGCCTTTCCAAAATGCAGCACCTCATTTAACCTTTCACAGCAGCTGTCCAAATGTCAGGCTGTGCTGGTCAATTTAAATCTCAGAACACAACACACTGACTGCTACAAAAGGGGGTGTGGTTTGACTTTCCCGCAACATAAGAGCATTTGCTTTGTTTCAGGTATACCCTGCTTTTGAAGCAGTCAGGATCGGAATTCCCAGCTGGAAATGCAGACTTCGATAACACTGTACAAACTAGAACAAATCTGACCTATATCTGGTCCATTATCTGGTACTACTCTTAAAGTTGATGTGCATAAGCTATTCCTTTTTCCTTTGGGATTTCTAACCTTATCTCCTGGAGTCTTCAGTTGCTCTACACACAACCTCCAACACCAAGGCCTTTGTATCTGTGTAGCTGGATTTTCTATCCCTGCATGGTCCACACTTCTGCCCGAGAGCTTCTGACCAGCTTTGGAATGAAGTTTTGCCTTTAGAGTACTGAGTTTGCCACCTTTCTGCTTCCACAGTTGTTGTTGTCGCCACTTGTTGGGAATAGCATTTCAGCAGCTGACTGACTGACTGTCATCTTAAAGTGGTAATGCTGTTAAAGTCATAAACTAATTTGGTTCAAATCTGTTGCTTTCCTTGGTCTTTTGGATTTGTTCTACTCATGGGAGTCAGATCTGTACTGCTGCAACAATATAGTATTTTCCCTGATGACTTATTGCTAAATCTTGTAGAATTTGCCACTTCTGCCATTATGTGGTAACTCAGCAAATGTTTTTAGGTAGTTTGCAGTCACTAGACTGCCTTTTGTTTTGGGCCAAACTAGTGATTAATGATACACAGTGTGTCACTGTAGAGTATCTACAGAAGAGATACAGTTCTTCTTCAAATAAAAAGGTTTATTATATGATAGAGATAAGTACAACTCCATTTGGGTAAGACATGATTGTTAGGATCTTAAAGAGCTGGTAAAAATACATAACTTCCTCCAAAAGCCAGAGCAGAATGAGATACACTGGTGCAATAGGTGGAGCCAATATCACAAACATTAACCCCTTCAGAACCAATACCTTTATAAAACAGCGGAGGTTTCACCCTAAAGAAATCAATGCTGCACCCTGCATAAAATTTTTTAGAGCAGCTGGCTTTTGAGTTGGTGGATCAATCGACTTGTCAGTTAGCAGGGAGACAGAGAAAACCATGTCCTGTAAAATTCAGCCCTCTGAAAATCTCTCTCAAATTGTTTATGCTTTAAAAAAGTCTACACTAATGTGAGGAACAAAAGGATGACCAGAGTGAGGGTAGGGCTGTTCAGGGATAGTGGAGGGAGCTAGCACCTGGAGTCAGAGGAAATAGGGGAGGTCCTAAATGCATACTTTGCTTCTGTATTCCCTACCGAGAGGGACCTTGACGTTTCTGAGGTCAGCATGAATCCTGGGAGTTACAGACCAGTCAGTCTAATATCTGGGAATTACAAGTAAAAGACTCTACACAGATACTTCATCAAACCTACACTATGGGCACCAGCTAGTCATCTTAAATATGAAACACTTATGCTCTAGGCATGCAAGAACCCTAATTATGTTTATCCACTCATTCCATTTTTCAACATCTAGTATTTTACTTCACTGACCTACTCGACTGAATGTTAAATGTCATATTTTCTGCCTCTGTTATTAACTCTGGAAGTGAATTCCACAGTGTCACAGCTCTTTGAGAGGTTAAAGTGTAAGAGGCTTATTTGGTCACTACCATTATACACAGTTGTAAAAATGTGACAACAGGAAGTGAACACAGACTTGATTCTTTCTGAAACATTAAAATCTTATGCATGGACAAATAGATAAGAAATCCCCCTTGTTGTTTTGAGGAAAAATAAACTATTATTTTACTTTTCTTTCTATTTCAGAAATTGCCAACAGATGAATGTTTCTTCCATGAAAGATTGGAGCCAAATAACTACAATACATATCGTTCAAAGAAATATGAAAGTTGGTATGTTGCTCTCAAAAGAACTGGACAGTACAAACCCGGACCAAAAACTGGACCAGGACAGAAAGCAATTCTATTTCTGCCGATGTCTGCAAAGTGCTCATAGTCTTTTCCAGCTGTTCCCAATTTATTTAAAAATGGCAATTTTGCAAACACAAAACTGACATGACTGTTTTATTGCTGTGAAAGGCACCAGTGTACACAGTATCTTGTCGCCATGCTCTCAAGTTGTTTTGGCGGTTTTACAAACTGCAGTAAATCAGCTGTGCAATATCACGCTATACAAAATGTGATTTTTAGTAAAATGTTATCACATATTTGTTTTTTAAAATCATGCAGAGTTAAACACCAAAGTGTCGTGTATATAATCCCATATACTGGTTTATGTGGTAAATCATCAATGGTTAATTTTGGTTCATAACTGTATAACACACAGTAATTTTGATTTAGACTTGAGGTTAATGTTGTGATACAGTATTTACTTATCAAGTCATTCAAAGGGTTACATACACTACAGTCCCAATAACTGTCGCATTTGATTCCCTGACACAGTTTGAACTGGCAACAAGTCCACAATTAGAATCAAACATTTAGGTGTTTCAATTTGCCCACTGCCAGATTGAAATATTTCATTTTTAAAAATATAAATTCAGTAATTCATTGGTTCTTTGTTTCATGTGCAGAGTCCTAAATATTTAACTTGGATGTATTGTTAACTATCCAAAAGGTGTTGTGGAAATGTTATGTTCATTTTTGGAATGTGTTTTACTGACTTTTTTGAATTATTAGCAACTTTTTCATTTTGTGTTTTACTTTGAGTACAGCAAAATAGATGATGAATTTCTTAGTTATGGGCTGGAATGATTTGAGGATGACCAAAGAAAAGCAATGATCAATGTAGATTACTTAAATAAATATATGTAAATTAGGTTGGACTGGACTCTAGTCCTTTATGGCTAAGGTCTTAATAACCAAGAATTACCTTAGCCATTAAATTAACTCAAAGTAGTGTGCATCAATATGTATTGAGTAAAACTAATGAACCCTACAGGATTATGTGCTTTCTGTTAAAGACATTGAACATCTTTCACTGTCACAGTCACAGTGTTGTGATAGTTTCAAATTATATAACTGATGCTCTGGACTATGTGACACTGACACGTTCAAATTTCAATAAACATAATGCAGCATTGATTGGAAATTAAACACAATCAGATCATCATAAATACAGTTTCAACTGGACACAGCTCCATGGACACATATTTAAAAATACATCCGCCTTTTTTTCCCTGTAGTGCTCCCTTCCCTTCCATCGTACATGTTATAAGGAGACTGAAGTAAATCTGCTGAGTTAATTTACTTTTGTCTCTTCTACCTACCCATCTTAGTCAGGCATTTTGCATAATTTTCCCAACATTGATTTCATATGGAAAACATTATATTGTAGTCTGAAGAACGTTATTGAAGATGATATAAAACAAATTGATACATTTATCATAAATTTAGTTTTCATTTACCAGGAGCATTGTTTTCAAAGCCGTAAAAGTCCAAGGTGTTTGATGTGTGAAGCCATTATCTTAAGCCTCTGCCACAAACTCTGTTTCTTAATCACTGTTTGCATATCCATTACTGGCCATTTGCTGAACTTGAGCCAGACTGTTTGCATTGTTATTATTTGACCATTTATCCTATTTGCCTCTGAGCTGGGCTACCAATCACACAACACCACCATCATCACGACTGCCTGTACAACCTCTGTACTACCTGTTGTCCTTCCTGCTTCAGTTAATCTGTTGCTGAATCTTTCATCCATGTCTTAACTTCCAAATGTAATTGTGCAGCTATTCCAATTCTCTCTTGACAATCTCCCACCTTACACCTTTTTAACATTAAAATAATCCAAAACTGCTGCCTGAATGCTACTTTACACCAAGTCCTGGTTAACCATAACCTCTCAAGTTACTGACCAACATTGCTTGCCATCTAGCAATGCTGTGATCTTTAATTCAGTACCTTTTATTCAAATCTTGCTCCTCTCCAATTCTGTAATAGCCTCCAGCCCACAACCATTTGAGAACTCTGCATTCCTCTGACTCTGGTCTTATACAGATTCCCTGTGTCCTCCCAATAGATTATCTTTAGATGCCTAGCCCTCCACTCTGGAATTCCTTTCCTCAAGCTGTCTGTTTCCTTTTTCAAGATATTTGATATGTTGCATATATAGAGTTAAATTGTATAATTAGCTCTGTAAATGCTTTTGGGGTGTTTATTTTGGTCAAAAAATACAGAAGTAAAATTTGTTGATATACCCAAACATATTCTAAAAAAAATTTGTTTAGTATTTTTCCCCTACTATTTTTTGTGAAGTTATAAATGAAGAATGAAATGAAAATATGCTGCAGGTTCATTTGTAAACACAATTTTGAAAAGGAAGAAATAATGAATGAATGATAATAAGAGGCATTTTGTATATATATCTTTAATTCAATATTTAAACATATGAACTGTAAACCTGAGGGAATCTGCCATTTTTGAAATTGAAGTGATGTATTGAGAAGCTTGGTTTTTATACATTTGAATAAAAATGTTGCAAAAATGTAGTTCTCAACACTGAACAAAATTGGATTTTACCCATTCTATATTGCACCAATTATTTGTTTATTTGATTGGACAGATAGAACAAATTCAATTTCTAATCTTCATAATAACTATTTTCCTTCGTAACCTATTTGATTCCATCTGGTTGTAGCTTCTCGTATTTCTCTGGTAATTCTTTGTGATAAAGTTTGTAAAAAAGGCCTGTATAAACTGCTGGGAATTCTGTCATATTTACATCAATCTTGTCAAAGCCTTCCCTGTATCCATAAAATATCAGCTTGGCTATCCTGCTGGTTATAAGTGTTGTGTGTTCACTTCTGGCCAGCTCCTCCAGATCCATCCATTCACACCGCAGGCATTCTTCTTGGCAAAAATTGATGTCAAACGAGACAGCTTTCAGACGACAAACAATGTACATGTCTGACTTCCCAAAGGCTCCTGGATGGTTATGCTGTTGTCTGATGCTGAGAAGTGATAAAAATTTGGACCTTATTCCGGTCTCTTCAAATACTTCTCGGACAGCTGTTTCACCTAGAATCAACAGCCAGACTTATTTTTAAGCATTTTTGGAAGATGTCTGAAATGGTAATGTAACTACCAACATTTTGAGATTTCATACATTAATTGCAGAAGTGCAGCATTGCCACAGCTACAAAGTCAGCATAAATAGGGTGCAAGTTTTTCAAGGCATCTCACGTGTACACTTTCCAATTCCGGGTTTGTTGGCCTGCTATTTGGAGACTCATTCAATTACATTGAATACCTGTCAAAGCCCGACAAAGTGCATGTAGCTACGTTTCCATAATGTATGATCAGATTGAATGCTACAGTTTTAAGGCATCTGTCAACTTCCTCCATGGGTTGTGTTACTTTACCTTGAGAAACTGTTAGTTCATTTTTAGTTAAAAATCACACCCATCACTGGATATCATTAAAAAGAATGTAACCCACTCTATCATGGTACTGTAAAATAATTACAATGTCAGAACTTCATAAAACTGTACAGGTATACCTTTGTGCAATTATGAGTATTGCAAGTAAATCATTTGCATACCCCATTCCTTGAATGAATCTTGTTTTGGTCTACAAGGCCAGATTATTTCTGCAGCATTCTGCAATAATCATTCCTGAACACCATACATGGTTACTATCTTCATTAACCTATGCATTCTATTTTCCTTTTAAACTGTTCCTGATAGCAATGCTTTAATTTTTGTATAAATTACCTATTGCTGATTTAATATATCTAGATGTTTAAGTTTTTGTTTTGTTTGCATATGTGGGACATTATCCATTATAGCCGCTTGCTGATTCATACTGTTCCATCTGCAAAGAATAGTAGGGAACCAAGTTTGTTTTTAAATTAAGTTCATCTAGCACGTGCATATTGGGCCGCAGATTACACAAAGTAAAGCACTTCTGTCAAAGCTGGAGATGGTTGGGATATGTGGTCAATGGGCATTCTGTCATTTATTCTGCATAAAATGTCAGTCTCTGATACATTGAATGCCATTATTAACAATTTAATATGATAATTTAAACAAAGTGAAAACTAATTTTATCAATACATGTTTTGAAAAATGGAATGTTACTTTAAAGGTTAAGCAGATGTTTAACCTGTGTTAATGGCAATAAAGAGGAAGACAAGATTTATCTTGGTAGATAACTGATTCGATTAATTGCTTGTAATAAAGACATCAAATAATTTGTTTTAACTTAAGGTTGTCAATCAAATCCAGTTGCTGTGAAGACTTACAAATGCAAGTAAATATTATTCCAAAGTGAGATGTTTTTGTCAATTACATTTTACTTCATTTGATCATCCCTTAATGTTACTTTTTCAAATCACATACATTTTTCATTTATAGTAGATCAGCAATGATCTTTGCCGTTCTGTTTTGTAGCAAATTCTGAAGTGCTCTGCATATGTTTCCTGTCCTTTTTATGACAGTTACTTCACAAGAGACCAATTTGATTAGGCTAACTCTTTAAGAATCAAAATAACTTTTGCAAGGAATTTTATACAAAGGTCCTGAACTTCATTGTCACAGCACAATAAAACCCCAGCTGAACAAAAAAGAACTTAATCAATACCCACTAGCAACAGCATACTGGCCTCTGCTGAAGGTTGTAAATCCCTTGCCAATGTGAATATTTATTTTAACATACAGATGTAAATCTGTAAAACAGGTTTAGCTTGATGATAATATAGCATACACACTGAGCTTTTATGCCGAAAATTGCTTAAAAGCATTTCAGGCATAAAAGAAACAGCACAGCTGCAAGAATTAGACTGTATGTGAACAAATTTCAGAATTATCCAATGCATTCTCGATGCAACAAAACACTGATAAGAGGACTCCTTTGAGTTGGAATTAAGTGAGCTTTTATTATACAATTTTTAATTCTGATATTCTTGAACAGCATTCATTTAAATCAGAAAGTTTTAAACTTGCAATATTATTCTCGAAGCACAAGTATTTTCACACTGACAGTTTTGTGCAAAGGATAAAATGTAACAGAAAATCCATTAGATTATTGCCAGTAGCAAACAGACAGCAAAAAAGATAAACAATGGTAAATCAATGTTTCTTTTTTTAAGTCATCCTATAATGAGATGGTCAGTTCTTACTTCAAATTTATGTATGAGTACCCCCTAGTAACATGTTACAGACTGGTAAATTAAAAAAACCAAATGATCAAAATTGTTTAAACATGGATTTAAAATTGATTCAATTAATCTAGCGATCTGTTTCTCCACCAGAATTATTTGCCAGCAGTGGAATTGGTCTTGTACCCTTTACAGTGCCTCCTAAGCACCAAATGATTTGTTTTAACAAAACCGGTCTTTCTTTGATACGTAACACTCAGCTGACTAGGTTTATAAAGTAAAGGAAGTTTTAACTGGTTATTTACTTTTGTTAGTAACACCCTAATATTTTTTCTTTTTGTTTAAATAATTTAGTTTTAGTCAATTAAGAATTGAGTTTTATAAGTTAATAATTCAAACGCTGTTTTAAAACTATAACTTGTTTCTCTTATAGTGGAACTGATAAATCTACAAGTAATGTTTGAATACTGAAGTCTAAGTAAATCCCAAAACAACCAAAATTATTCAAAATGGAAATGCAAATATATTTGAGAATATTTATTCTTGCTCTTAAATATTTAAAGTACAGGAGGGCAGTGGGATGGCATTATTACAGTTGTTGGCTTAACACATTCAAAGCTGCTTTATTTATATGTACTCACCAATATCTTCACCCAGATCAGAGAGGCCTCCTGGAAACTTCCAAGCATTTTTTATCTTTTAAAAAAGAAATAAAAGTGCAAGTCACTAAAAGTAAACTGTTATAAATGTGATATAATATTACTCGCTACATTTTAAAACTCCTTTTAAAAGCAAAACTATTAAAATGCTTTCTGTTGATTTTTAAATTAAATAAAGCAGCTACATTTTTTTTAAAGTATGTGAAATGATGACAGTGTTTCATTCTACTGATGCTCTAGGAACAAATGGGAGAGAAGTGTTGAGTTTCTTTTCAAAGAAAGGAAGCTTATTTCCTTTTAAAAAGAAAACAATTGAAAAATGCTGCTAGTTCTTAAATTAATAGGGAGAATCGTGGAGTTGATTTTAAAAAAGACAAGCTGCTATGTTTAGAAACTTCTACAGGCTGCAGCAAGGTTGTAATCATACTAATGCATTATTGTATTAATTTTCAGTAGTGGCCTTTTGAAGTGTGTTGATGTATTTGAATCCTGTTCAATGTACTCAATGAAAGTTTGTATTATGTAGTACTGTCCTGTACTGCACTGGTTTAAAAGTTTTTCCTGTATTATCTGGTCTGTTTAAATAGATGAGAATTGTTTTTTGTATTTCAATGTCTATCTAATGAAAACATTAAAACAATTGTGCAAGTCAATTCTGGATTGTAAAATTTATGTAGAGTCCCACCAAAAGCATTAAATTGTTTGAATGTTTTTTGCGATCAGTCTGATTTTATGTCTATTGGATTTAATATGAAATTATTGCAATGTGGTTTAAATAATCTGTACTGATTATAAAAAGGAAGCAAAGGTAATTAGAATGCCTTCTGGAGATCACCTACATGTAACTATGATCAAAGTGCCTCAAACATTCTGGGGAAAAACTATCAGTATCAGAATCATTTTTTATAGGTGTTATCTTTTTTAGTATTTTATGGTCCTTGGGCTCATTCCTATAACATGGAAAATAGGAGCAAGAGAGGGCCAAACCTATTCCATTTAACTGGTTCATGTCTGATCTACCTCAGGATTTTTTTCCCCACACTATCATCTTATCCTTTTGATGTCTTTAACATCTACATGTCTACCTGTCTTAATGATAAATATAAACAGATCTCTTATCCTGCACCAACCTTACACCTTACACCTTAGCCTGTGCGATAATTGGATAGTGTGAGCTGAATTGAGCTGAAAAACCTCATCACTGAACTCTAGCTCACTCGATGTATTGCTTTGACTATGTCACCTGTTGCAAAGTGATCTAGATTTTGATGCCTGGAAAAGGAGACTCTACTGGATGGTTTTATTTAGTGTATTTAATGCAGTTCGGTTGCAAACACATTTACAGTGAACTTGTAATCCACTATTTCCTCACAATCACAAATAAAGAATCATCCCCATTTTTCTGAATTACAAACTGCCCTTGGGTGACGTGATCAGAAATCTGATTTTCAGAGACCTGGAGACATGAGAAGTATCAGGCAGAACCTGGGTCTGGAAGTGCTGCCTCAATTTCTGGCTGATTCTATTTTCACCAAGGAAGTTGGGGAACAGGAATCGGGACCAGAAGAATGACTCTCATACGATGGAAACCCAAACTCAATTCAGCCACTTGAAATTAGTCTTGAGTATTTTCAGACTAGGCACAAATGCTTGTGAAGATTGATTAAGAGACTGGGGGTTTTCATGTGGAGATGTGGGTATAGGGAATCTGGAAAATTCCTGGATTGGTACTGACAATGCAGCAGAAAGCATGTTGGATGGCATAATTTTTGTTCTATGGAGTTGGGTATGTATTTGAAATAGACTGCCAAGTCCATAAACAGTTTTGGAGGTGGCCACAGACTGTCAAATGCCAAAGTGGGATTGTTAAAAGGGATAATTAGCCTTAATTAAGAGGCCAGACTTCCATTATTTTGAGTAAGTGCACACCAGGGAAAACATTGCATGATTTTCTTTCTCTTGACTCTGTTTTGTCAATGGTACAGTATTTATTTACAAAAGATAGAGGTGTCAATTAGTTATAGTTTCTGATAACAGTGGTTTAAAGTCACGAATAACTTTTATTTAGCTTTTCCAATTATACAATTGATACACATTTCACAAACCAATTAACTCTACAGTAGGGTATAGAGGATATGAGGTAATACTAGGATGGGTAGAACAGCATGAAGCAATGAAGGGGCAATTGAAGCAGGAGAAAAAACACAATGGAATGAGAGTATTTGTGAGATCTTTTGAGGTTTTCTTTAAGAAGGTTCCCACATCTAGACAATGGTTCATAAAGTTCATCATCCCAGAGAGGAATTGAGGTCTCCAGACTTCATGAAAATTGCAGGAAAACTAGGAGATTCCCATCTCCACGATAGTGCAGGCCATAAGTGGGGCTGTTTACACCCTTCTCCCAACTGTGGTGAAAGGGTTAAAATTGTGTCCCAATACATGTGTGAATCTAACCGAAAATGGAAGGTGTCGCTTAGTCCCGTGTGAATCTTATTACACACCTTCCCGTGTGAATCTTCTTATCTGTATGTGACCAGAATGGAATGTGTTTTTCAGCCTTGCTCTGCTGTTCTCATGAATGTTTAGATCTCGAAAAGAGTATATCAGCTGGAAAAGTCTCCAGTTCGGTAGAGTCTGCTCCGGGGTTGCGTTTAACCGCCGAGCGTGGGTTGTTGGCAACCGCTCTACGAGAACTGACGGCTCCCAGTTCCGGTAACACGTAGAGTGAGTATAAACCAGACCCGTTGTAAGTACGAGACCTGGTTGTGGCGACGCTGCGGGGAATAAAACACTTATATTCTAGCAGACTCGCCTCTTGGCTGTTTGTTCTGTGTCAGACTACTTTCCTGCGAGCCTGGTCCTTGACCTTGAGAATTTTTTAAAACACCAACCTGATGAAATTTGGAAGGATAGGAATTCTGGAATTGGGTCTCATCTGCGTAAAGATCTGTGTAGTCTCTCAATTCTGCAAAAATCCAGCCTAAGGATTGAAGAACTGTAAATTTTAAAAATTGGATGAAGTGAACTAGGTCTGAGAATTGAAAAACCTATTATAGCAAATTCAGTATCTGTTTCTTCAAAATGCTAAGCGCTATCATCAGAGCATTCCTATTGCTTGATTGCTTTCCACAACCTATTGTCACCACAGTGGACCTGTAAACTGTTTGAATTTAAAGGTTATTGAAGAACTACCCGTCTTTAATAGTTATAAATACAAATGTTTATTTTTATACAGGATTAACTACATGGATGTTAAACACATTGAATGGACTTTTATGAATGATAATGGTTTTATTAAATAAAGTCTGTATTAAATAGTTATTACTTTATTTAATCTGAGCACAGTTTTGGAGGTTTGTCAATGGTGGATTCTGGGTGAGTTGGCATGGAAGGTATAAGGACAAAGGGTGATGGGTGGGGGAGTATAAATTGGCATAAATCGACATGGGAAGTGGATAGGGTATGAGGGGCAAGGATTAGAGCATCTAATGGTTCAGAAAATAAGTGGGATGAAGTTCCAGAGAATAAAGTATACCTTTTAAGTAGTCTGCCTTGGAACTCTGCACTGCTGTGGCTGCCACTGACCTGCATCAATGTGGAGGGAAAAAAACTCATCTTCTGGCTTGGGAGCCTACAACCACAGGGCTTCAACATTGAGTTTAACAGTTTCCAAATCTCCCCTCCCCCCAGATCCAACCCTCCGACTTGCCTCTGCCCTCTTGACCTGAACTACATGTCCATCTTTCTGCCCTTCCATCCGCTCCACACCTTCCACCGACCTATCACAATCACCTCCTACTTTCAGCCACCTATCACCATCCCAACTACCTTTCTCCCAGCCTCACCTCCCCATTTATTTCTCAGACCCCTTCCCCCCCACCCCCCTCCCCGTCCTGATGAAGGGTTAAGTCCGAAACGTCGACTCTCTCGCTCCTCAAATGCTGTCTGACCTGCTGTGCTTTTTCCAGTGCCACACTTTATCGACTCTGACTTCTCCAGTATCTGCAGTATTCACTATCTCCTAATGCCTCTGTTCCTCATGTTACTTGCCCCAAGCTTCCCTGGAATGAAGATCCTGTCAGCATTCCAACCCCTTCCCTAGCCTCCAACCACAACCACCTCCACGAGGGTGGCATGAACTTGGAAACTTCCCAGCTCTCTGAATGCACCCGAAACAAAATTCCAGGCCACAGCCCATGGCATGTTGTCAGCATACACAAATCTCCTTCACTATCACTATCCTTCTCAACAATGCAATGGTTTAAAATGATTGACATCTGGTAGTGGATGATTGCAAATTTTCTCAAATGTAAATTTAGCTAAATTGTTGCTTAGCTAGGTGGAAATCCTGTCATTTGATCTGATTTTTATTTTACTGTAGAGTCATAGAGACCTACTGGACAGGGAAAAGCCCTTTGGCCATCGAGTCTGTGCCAGTCAAAAAAAAACAACCTAAACCTAACTACTGAAATGCTCACTCTTGCCTCCGTAACCTATAGTCAAACCTAGAAGGTATTCCAAGCTGATCTCCCACATTCTAGCCTCTGTAAACTTGAGATTATTCAAAGTATTGCTGTCTCTGTCTTAATATGCAGAAATCTAGCTCTCAATCACCTCTGTGCTTGCTGACCTATTTTAGCTGTCAGTCAAGAAGGTCTTGATTTTATAATTCTTGTCTTTGTTTTCAAATCCTTCTGTGGCCTGTCTCTATAACCTCCTCCAAATCCATAACCTTATTCTAGTCTCTTGAGTGTTCATGATTTTAAACACTCCATCATTCATGATGCTCCTTCAGTTGTTAAACCCCCAAGCTCTGGAATACCCTACCTACAGCTCTCCACATGATGACCCCATTTATGAATTTTTTGAGCCTTTAACTGAGCTTTTGGTAATCTGTATAATGGCTGAGATTTTGTCAACAGTATGTCATTCCTGATATCATTACTGGAACTCTGGATGACTTCTTTTTCTTTTTTGGCCCTATCCCATATGATTATAATCAATATTAGAAGCACCAGTGTCTTGCACAGAAGGCACGTTCAATTTGGTGGTAAAGGAAGCTTTTCATTGGTAACCCTCTGTCAGCTGATAACTTTGCATCAATACGGCAACCTGTTGAAGTGTGTTGTGTTCAAAGAGGATGCCTGTTCATCACTGCCAGGACATTCCACTGATTAAGAGTATGATATTCTTTGAAAAAAATGTCTTATTGCCAAAACAGACCGATTCCATGCATATGAAAAAGGGGCAGCATGGTAGCTCAATGGTTAGTACTGCTGCCTCACAGTGTTAGGGACCTGGGTTCGATTCCAGCCTCAGGCCTGTTTGGACTTTGCACATTCTTCCCATATCTGCATGGGGTTTCCTCCAGGTGCTCTGGTTCTCTCCCACAGTCCAAAGACAGGCAGATAAGATGAATTCACCATGCTAATTTGGCCATAGTGTCCAGGGATGTGCAGGCTAGGTGGGAATTGCAGGGTTACAGAGATAAGAGAGAGGGGGTGGGTCTGGGTGGGATGTTTTTTGGAGGGTCGGTGTGGGCTGAATGGCCTTTTTGCACGTTGTAGGAATTCCATGATTCTATGACACACTTCAACTCCAGCCTCCTAGATTGCATTAACCCACTATAATCTGCCTACTATCGTAATTGGTCCATAGCATTTGCCATCTCTCCAGCCCTACACTCATTGATGGAATCTGGATAACAAGGACATTGACTTATTGACTTAGCTCTGCCTTCAACACCAAAATTATAACCTAACTCCTCTCCAAACTTTGAGACCCAGGACTCTGCCTCCCCGTCTTCAACTGGATCCTCAACTTCCTAATCTACAGATTGCAATCAGTAAGATTAGACAACACCTCCACAATCATCCTCAACACCAGTGCTCCACAAGACTATGTACTCGACCCCTCACTATATTCCTTATAAAGTCACAACCATGTGGCCAAATTCAGCTTTGACTCCATTTACAAGTTTGCTGATGACACCACCATAATGAGTCGGATCTCAAACAATGATGAGACAGAGTACAGGATGAGACACATGGTTTTGTGGCTGGTGTAAGGACGACAATCTCTCCCTCAACTTCAGGAAGCATAGTTGAGGATACATGCCAGTCTATATCAATGGTGTTGAAGTGGAGGTGGTCGAGAGCTTCAAGTTCCTATAAGTACCTGATCAGGTGTACCTTTCTGTGGGACGCTATGGAAGAGATTGCTGGGCCCTTGCTGAGATATTTGTATCATCGATTGCCACAGGCGAGGTGCCAGAAGACTGGAGGTTGGCTAACGTGCTACCACCTTCAAGAAAGATGGTAAGGAAAAGCCAGGGAACTTTAGACTGGTGAGCCTGACATTGGTGATGGGCAAGTTGTTGGTGGAAATCCTGAAAGACAGGATTTACATGTATTTGGAAAGGCAAGGACTGCTTAGGGATAGTCAACATGGGAAATCATGTCTCACAAACTTGACTGCGTTTTTTTTGAAGAAGTAACAGAGGAGGGCAGAGCAGTGGAGGTGATCTTTGTCCTCCAGTAAGGTGTTCGACAAAGTTCCTCATGGTAGACTGGTTAGCAAGGTTAGATCACATGGAATAGAGGGAGAACTAGCTATTTGGATACAGAACTGGATCAAGGGTGGTGGGGAGAGGGGTGGTAATGGTGGAAGGTTGTTTTTCAGAATGGAGGCCTGTGACTATTGGTGTGCCACAAGGATCAGCGCTGTCATTTTCGTCATATGAATGATTTGGATAAGCATATAGGAGGTATGGTTAGTAATTCTGCTGATGACATTAAAGTTGGAGGTGTAGTGGACAGTGAAGAAGGTTACCTTAGAATACAACGGGATCTTGATCAGATGAGCCAATGGGCCGAGGAGTGGCAGATGGAGTTTAATTTAGGTATGTGAGGTGTTAAATTTTGTAAAGGCAAATCAGGGCTGGACTTATAAACTTAATGGAAAGGTCCTGGTGAGTGTTGCTGAACAAAGAGACCTTGAAGTGCAGATTCATAGTTCCATAAAAGTGGAGTGACAGGTGGATAGGATAGAGAAGAAGGCATTGGTATGCTTGCCTTTATTGGTCAGTGCATTGAGTATAGGAGTTGGGATGTCATGTTGCAGCTGTACAGGACATTGGCTAGGCCACTATTCGAATACTGCATGCTACTCTAGGCTCCCTGCTCTAGGAAGGATGTTGTGAAACTTGAAATGGTTCAGCAATAACTTATAAGGAGGTTACTAGAGTTGGAGGATTTCAACCAAAGGAAAACGCTGAGTAGACTTGGGCTATTTTTCCTTTAGCATTGGAGGCTGAGGGGTGACCTTATAGAGGTGTGGATAGGGTAAATAGACAAGATCTTTTCCCTGGGGTGGGGGAGTCCAAAACTAGAGGACATATGTTTAAAAAGGGGCAATATTTTCACGCAGAGGGTGGTGAGTGTATGGAATGAGCTGCTAGAGAAGTGGTGAAGGCTAGTACAATTACAACATTTAAAATGCATCTGGATGGGTATCTGAGTAGGAAGGGTTTAGAGGGATATGAGCCAAATGCTAACAAATGAACTAGATTTATTTAGGATATCTGGTCAGCATGGATGAGTTTCTGTGCTGTATATCTCTATGATTCTAAGTAAATATCACCAACAATCTATCCTGGGCAATCAATGTCAATACTGCAGTCAAGAAAGCACACCAACACCTCTACTTCCTCAGAAGGCTATGGAAATTTGGCAAGTTTACAATGACCCTTAACATTTTTTATTGATGCAACATAGAAAGTGTCCTATCCAGATGCATCATGGCAATTGCTCTACCCAAGACCGCAAGAAATTACAGAATTGTGAACATAGCCCAGTTCATCATGAAAACCAGCCTTCCTTCTATTGACTCCATGTATACTTCCCACTGCATCAGCTAAGCAGCCAATATAATCAAATACCCCTCCCGCACTTATATTTTCTTCCAATCTCTTCCATTGGGCGGAAGATACAAAAGTTTGAAAACACGTACCAACAGATTCAAGTACAGCTTCTTCTCTGCTGTAATCAGACTCATGAATGGACCTCTCATATTATTAGAGTTGATATTTCTCTGCATCTTCTCTATAGCTGTTCCACCAAATTCTGCAATCTGTTCTATTACCCTGATGTACTTATGTAAGGTATGATTTATCTGGTTAACATGCAAAACAATACTTTTCACTGTATGTCAGTAAACGTGACAATAATAAATCAAATCAAATCAAATCAAATCAAATATGAGACAACCAGGTGAGACTTGCACAGAATGCTTCCACCTTAGCTGGTGATGTTGGGGTTGCACCTTGACATCATGGCAGTAAAAGAAAATTGAAAGGAAGTATGAATGTTTTTAAAACATCATTTAAAAAATAATTTATTTGTAAACTTGAATTTGTAACATTGTGGAGATTTCTATATTGTTTTATTTAAAGGTCAATGAAAAGACATGGGATTTTTTTTTAAAAACAGGCAATTCTTGGAAACCACATGGTTCCAGACATTGCTGGTCTCATTGGTTGAACTCACTTCAGGGAAAATAATCTTGTTTCTTCTACAATTGAGAGGGTGCTCATTCTGTTTGGAAATGTTGTTTGGAATTTCAGCTGGGAAGAAACCTATTGAATGATAGAAGCTTCGCAGCTCAGTTCTCCTGTTTCTGGAAGAATCCTTGTAGTGGATCCACAATGGTACCTATAGCTTTGATCCAAATGCTCTCAATGAAGAATCCCTAAATAGCACCTGAAAACTTTCCAAGTGACAACTGAACGTGTTTGTTTACTTCCAATCTTGGCGCACCAGAATATCAGACTGACAGCCACATGAACATCTCAAAGCTTACACTTGTGTTGCCTTGAGGAGTTCAAACTTATTAGCCAAACTTTTTTAAAGTGAATTTCTTCAAACATACCATGTTTTTCCTTTAGTCTGATGTGTGTTGTTATTTAGAGAGTAAATATTTATATTTCGAAAACCAATCTTGTATCCTTGTGGAATCAAATTTTGTTTTACAATAATCCATAATTTTCTATTTGTTAAGGAAACCAGATTGATGGATCTACATCTAATATAAAGATAGCAAATGATTAGCCATATCAGGAACGATACACGATGATGGGTCCTGATGATTGAGAATAAACACACAACAGGTTTCAGTTTCAATCATTTGCCTCTCTTTGTGATAAAATAGATTTCTCCTCACCCATCATTCTGAAAAATCCAGCCTGTACCCAAAACGTCTGCAGGGTACACTGTTTACTGCAGATATGTACAATGCCAGTCATTTGTAAAGACCACGTTTTTAACATTATGTGTTTATTTTTGGACTGAGGACCAAATGGGAAAATATATACTACTTTAAACCAAGAAAACTAGAGAAGAAGATGTAGTTTTAAACAAGTGACTGACACTCATTGTAACTTGTATTTATGTTGCTGCTTGGTTCAAGCAGTGGGGGAAGACGCTGGAGATTCATGTGCACTGTGGGTTTTGTCCAGAGACAGGTTATTGATTGGTTTTTCAATCAGGACTAGTTGTGTGAACCAGGAGTCGTCAGCATGACATCATGGCTATTGCTTGGCTCCTGGGCAGTTGGACAGCCAGTACACAAACAATATAGAGGCAGAAAGTCTCCAGACCCTGAAAACACAGCACCACTCTCTCTCCTTGCAGGGAAGTAACAACGGATTGAACAAGGCTAGATAGTCTCATTCACCATTTGCCTATAAGCTGCTATTGAGAGTTACTGAAAGACTGAACAACCACACTGTGCCTGCAGTAAAGAAGTGAAAAGACTTGGAAAGAAGTCTGGAGACCAAAAGGACTTGGAAGAAGTAAGAGAACACCTCATTGAATCCTGTGGATCAATGCTATTGGACTGTGCTCCTTTAATTTTTTTTTCTCCACTCATAACATCTATTTTTTTCTATTTGTCTATGTCAATCTGCTTGTGTGTTGGGGTTTAAAATCCATCGAACTCAGCATCCTAACCTGCAATCTTCTTCCTGACCTCTCCGCCCCCACCCCAGTCTGACCTATCACCCTCACCTTGACCTCTTTCCACATCGCATTTCCAACGCCCCTCCCTAAGTCCCTCCTCCCTACCTTTTATCTTAGCCTGCTGGACACACTTTCCTCATTCCTGAAGAAGGGCTTATGCCCGAAACGTCGATTCTCCTGTTCCCTGGATGCTGCCTGACCTGCTGCGCTTTTCCAGCAACACAGTTGTGTACATGAGGGTCACACCCAGTGGATCAGAGGTTTGTGTTTTCCATCAGACATGTAATGGGTCGAATGGCTGCAGAATTCCACACTCCAAATCACCTCTGCAGCATAGGACCGAGGGAGTGTTTACGATAAAGCAAAGGGATTGTAAAAATAGGGAGGTTTTGCTCAAACTAGTCTAGTCTAATTCTTCTTGTCTACCCAGTCATTACTGACACCACAGACAGAATCTAGTTTCAAAGTGAATTAAGTATAAAAGCCAGGAGGTTTTACTAAAACTATACAAAGCATTATTCAGATCACAGCTGGAATACTGTGAACAGTTTTGGAACATTTAGCTCAGGAAAGATATACCAGCATTGGCAGCAGTCCAGAGGCGATTCACTAGATACCCACGTATTCTTCTGAGGAGAATTGAGTAGATTGGGCCTGTACTGCCTGGAGTTTCCCAGAATGAGAGGTAAGATTGTCTGGGGACTTGACAGGGTGGATATGGGAAGGCTGGTTCACCTCGTGGAAGATTTTAGGACCAGAGGATCAAATAAGGACCAAGTGTTACATTTTTAAAACCGAGATGAGGAGAAATTTCTTCTCTCCGAGGGGAGTGAGTCTGTGGAATCCTTTACCACAGAGGGCTGTTGAGGCTGGCTCCTGAAGTATATTCAAGGCCGAGAGAGATTTTAATCAGGATGGGAATCAAAGGTTATAGGGAAAAGGCAGGAAAGTGGAGTTGAGGATTATCAGATCAGCCACTAAGTGTTTGAGGTGAAAGCGAGGTCTGCAGATGCTGGAGGTCAGAGTTGAGAGAGTGGTGCTGGGAAAGCACAGCAGGTCAGGCAGCATCCAAGGAGCAGGAAAATTGACATTTCGGGCAAAAGCCCTTCATCAGGAATGATGTGAAAGCCCATTCAAATGTCGATTAAGCAGTGTACCTGATGATGGGCTTTTGCCCGAAACGTCGATTTCGCTGCTCTTCGGATGCTGCCTGAACTACTGTGCTCTTCCAGCGCCACTAATCCAGAATCTGGTTTCCAGCATCTGCAGTCATTGTTTTACCCAGTATTAAACAGTATCTAGTGTAGCTGCTGCATCAACACACATCTCCCTGCACACTGCTGTTCAATCACTGACGTGTTATTTAGTATTTACTGAATGACATGTCATCGCTCAGTTGGACTTACATTAGCGTAAGTATATTTACCGGCTGCAGGAAGTGAGTAATAAAAAATGAGACCTCCAGTAACTTGTGAAATATTGTGCTTGTCAAGGGAAGAAATTGGGCATTGCTACATATTTCAATTTCCAGGATGCAACATTAGCATTAAGCGCCTCAAGGTGAGGCAAAATCTTCTTTCAGTGCAGAGTAAAGCTCCCAGGGAGTGGATTTAAGCTTCATTCCAGGTACCATTCTTAGAAATCCCTTCTGCGCTCACTCTGCAATGCATTCACACCTTTCCTATAATGTGGCGACTGGACTCAGTACTCCAGCTGAGGACCATAGCAAAGTAAAAACCAAAATAACTGTGGATGCTGTAAATCAGAAACAAAAACAGAAATTGCTGGAAAAGCTCAGCAAGTCTGGCAGCATCTGTGGAGAGAAATCAGAGTTAACATTTCAGGTCGAGTGGAGGATTCTGAGGGAGCATCACTTGACCTGAAATGTTAACTCTGCTTTCTCTCCGCAGATGTTGCCAGACCTGCTGAGCTTTTCCAGCAAATTCTGTTATTGTTTGAGGTCTAACAAATAGTGAAGGCGGTGTTTGGTATGCTTTCCTTTATTGGTCAGAGTATTGAGTACAGGGGTTGGGAGGTCATGTTGTACAGGACATTGGTTAGACCACTGTTGGAATATTGCACGCAATTCTGGTCTCCTTCCTATTGGAAAGATGTTGTGAAACTTGAAAGGGTTCGGAAAAGATTTACAAGGATGTTGCCAGGGTTGGAGGATTTGAGCTATAGGGAGAGGCTGAACAGGCTGGGGCTGTTTTCCCTGGAGCGTCGGAGGCTGAGGGGTGACCTTATAGAGGTTTACAAAACTATGAGGGGCATGGATAGTGTAAATAGGCAAAGTCTTTTCCCTGGGACCGAGGAATCCAGGACTAGAGGGCATAGGTTTAGGGTGAGAGGGGAAAGATATAAAAGAGACGTACGGGGCAACTTTTTCACACAGAGGGTGGTACGTGTATAGAATGAGCTGCCAAAGTAAGTGGTGGAGGCTGGTAAAATTGCAACATTTAAGAGGCATTTGGATGGACATATGAATAGGAAGGGTTTGGAGAGATATGGGCCGGGTGCTGGCAGGTGGGACTAGATTGGGTTGGGATATCTGGTCGGCATGGATGGGTTGGACCGAAGGGTCTGTTTCCATGCTGTACATCTCTATGACTTCATAAGAAGGTAGCTCACCACCACTTTTGCTGGACAATTAGGGATTGGCATTAATTGTTGGTCTAGCCAACGATGTCCACATCATATGAATAAATAAATTGCCCATGCTTGACATGCTGCACATACACTGCTGACTTTATTCTTACATCTCAAAATCTCCCACCCTGTCTAAACGTTGGTTCGACCATGATGTTTCCTGCCATTGTGGGCTTCATAAATTCCCAATATCTCTCTTTGTAGGTCAATAGGCATAACTTAATGTAGATGGTCTGTTTGCAGGGGTGAGGAAACTGCTTGATTGAGTGGGAGAGTGAATGGTGGGGACCTCTTTGCTGTCCAAAATCCAACTGAGATCTTTAAATATCCACTTAAGGGTACATTCCACTGATATTCAACCAGTGAGGGTGGCGAAACCCCAAATGTTTTCCAGCAGCCTATTGGGAGGAAGTCACTTGTTACAGGCACTCAGTGCCCAATAATAGGTTTCCTGTCCTGAAACTGGCCTCTTGGAAGCCACTGTCCAGTCCTTGCTTCCAACCGCCATTCCTCTACCTTGCCAAAACATCCTTTCCACAATCCTTTTCCTGCTCACAATTGCACTTATCTAGGAAAACATAATTGATCTTTCTCGTTAACCTGAATGTAGAATCATCAGTGGCCACCATTCCCAGTTCAGTTCCCCATACTGAAAAGTTGTTGGTATCTGATTGGCCATCAGCTCTCAAGGACAGGTTTTCAGTTCGACTGGAGTCTTGTTCATGTGAAAGGCCCAATACTATCTGGGTAATTACCTGATGGTCTGATATTTGCTTCAATTAGTTCTTCCTCATCATCATCATTAAATTCCACCCATTAATAGAAAGCTCACTATTTATTACATTTCTGAGTTTTGTGTTAATTGGAAACTTGTGCTCTGTATACTCAAATGCTATTCATTAATATATATCAAAGAATGTAGTGGGCCTAATTCTGTTCGCTTTCCCTCCAGTTTATACGTACATACATATGAAAATATAAATTAGGAGTAGAAGTAGGCCACTCAGGCACTTCAGCCTGCTTTACCACTGAATATGATCATGGCTTATTTGACAACTCCACATTACCACTTACCCTGAACAATTTTTCATTTCTTTGGTTATCAAAAACCTATCTACTTCAAAATATTAAAAGATTTTGCTTTCACTACCTTCAGAAGAGTTCCAAAGATTCACAACCCTCTGTCAGGAAATGTTTTTTCCTCATCTTTCCATTTAGCATCCAACCCTTTGTTTTAAACGGTAATCCCAATTCACAAGAGGAAACATGGTTTTTACATCTACCATGTCAAGACTCCTCAGGATCTTTTATACTTCAGTCAAATTGCCTCAAAATTTCAGTGAATATAAGCCTAGTTGTTCTATAAAAGGGATTATTAGTTTAATAAACCTTGTCTGAACCGCTTCCAACACATTTCCATCCTTTTGTAAATAAGAAGACCATTATTGTACACAGTATTCCAGAACTGATCTTATGTATGCCCTACATAACTGAAACATAATCTATCTATTATTATATTCCATTCACCTCACTAACTGTAACATTCTATTAGATAATCTAACTACTTGCTGTGCCTGCATGCAAACTTCTGGGATTCATGCATTACGATGCTTCTGCATCTCAAAGCGCTGCAGTTTCTCACTATTTAGCTAATATGCTTTTCATTCTTCCTGTCAAATGGAGAAATTCACCTTTTTCCACATTCCACTTCATTGTCAGATCATTTCCCACTTGCTCAAGGGAGGAAAATAATTGGCAAGAAATGTAAATACAAACAGCAAAAGGGTCTCTGAATATATAAGAGAATAGATTAAGTAAATGTAGGGTAGACAAGCAGGAGGTTGGAAGAACACAACTAGCCTGGCAGTATCAGCTGGTGGAGAATTCGACGTTTCGGGTATAATCCTTCTTGAGGAATAGGGGTGGGGGTAGGGGAGCTGCAGGTAAAGGGGGAGGGGAGAAGGGTATGGGTGGGGATTGGAGCAGAGTGGTGAGGTAGTGTTAGGTGAATACAAGTATTGGGTACGACCTGGTTGGTTGCTAAGAGGAATGAATCTGGTGGTAGCTGGAGGGAAGAGTCGGTTGAAGGGATGAAAGGGATGAGGCTGTCCTGGAAAGGGAGTTGGGGATGAATGGGAAGGTTATTTGAAATTTGAGAACTCAATGTTGAGTTCTCCAGGATGGAGGCTGCCCAGGCGAAAGATGAGGTGTTGTTCCTCCAATTTGCAGTTTGATTCATTGTGGCAGTAGAGGACATGTCGAAGAGGGAGTGGGAGGGAGAATTGAAATGGGTGGTGACTGGAAGGTCAGGCTGGCCCTTATGGGACCGACTAAGATGCTCGACAAAATGTGCCCTTACATTTGGTCTCACCAATGTAAAGAAGACAACATCGGGAGCACCAGATACAGTAAACTAGGTTGAAGGAGAGGCAGCTGAACCTCTGTCTCACCTGGAAGGACTGTTTGGGAGGTGAGGTTGTAGAGGAGGTGTCAGGGAGGACAGGGTTTGGTGGGGAGGGTGGCATGAACTAAGGAGTGGTGAAGGGAATTGTCCTTATGGATGGCAGAGAGCAATGGGGAGGGGAACATATTCTTGGTGGGAGGTTTAGTTAGAGTGGGCCATGGAAGGGACATTGTCAAAAGGGAGGTAGATGTGGCGTCAGAGAGCTGGCATTCAACCTCTGCTATATAGAGGTCCTTCCTCCAGATTACCAGTACCCCCACCAGTGGGTTTGATGATAAAATGAGGATTGCTGTGAAGTAAATGAAGTGCTGCACGGTCAGATGGGGTGAGGCTGGAGTGGGTGAGGGGTGTGGAGAAATCGAAGTGACTGATGTCACATCGGCAGTCAGCAATAAAGAGTTCCAGGCCAGGTCAGAGGCTGGGAGATGGTGTCCAAGTGGAAGAGGAAGATTGAAGGTGGGAGAAGATGTCCTTGGAGAGTGGTTTGGAATCTTTGTCAAAGAAGACAAGAAGGCGGCAGAAGAAGAGCTCTACGTCGTGGCGGGCATGGAACTCGTTGAGGTGGGGTTGGAGGGGCATAAACATGAGTCCTTTGCTGAGGACAGACTGTTCTGTCCTCAGGGGTGGATGTTGAATACGTGGAATGGCTCAGGGGTGGGGTATTGGGGGGGGTGTCTTGAGGAGGCTAAAGGAGGAAGGATGGATAGGCGATGTGTGGGGGGGAGTAGTTGTGGGAAGGAAAGGGTTGATGGGCTGGGGAGGGAATGTGGGAGCTTGGAGGATGCAACTGGGGAAATAATAACAGGAAATGGCAATTACTTCAAATCAATATTTTACACCAGTCTTCAAGGTGGAGGATATAAATACCCCAAAGATAAAAGATATCTGGAGTCAATTATAAAGGATGAAATTATGACATATCTGGATAGCAGTAACAGGAGAGGTCAGAGTCAGCATGGATTTTTCCAGCAACACATTTTCAACTGATCTCCAGCATCTGCAGACCTCACTTTCTCCTCCTTTATGAAGGGGAAATCATGCTTGACTAATCTTCTGGAATTTTTTGAGGATGTACTCTGAAGATGGACAAGGGAGATCCAGCGGATGTAGTGTACCTGGACTTTCAGAAAGCCTTTGATAAAGTCCCACATAGGAGGTTAGTGAGCAAAATTAGGGTGCATGGTATTGGGGGCAAAGTACTGACTTGGATTGAAAATTGATTGGCTGACAGGAAACAAAGAGTAGTGATAAATAGCTCCCTTTCGGAATGGCAGGCGGTGACCAGTGGGGTACCGGAGGGATCAGTGCTGGGACCGCAGCTTTTTACAATATATATTAATGATATAGAAGATGGTATTAATAGTAACATTAGCAAATTTGCTGATGATAC